>NC_092822.1:356666-695833 GCF_023375885.2 Dermacentor andersoni
CATTGCAAGAGGCGTTGTTAACATTAAATGTGGACACACAGAAATTCTCGTAACAAACTTTAGCCATGAGCGCCGGCATCTTCCAAGAGGTATGACAGTCGCTTACGTCGAGGAGTTCACTCAGGTCACAAACTGTTTCACAGTGGAGCAAGAGGGTTCCACCAGCCTGCCTCCCATGGCTCGAGATCTAACCATGGATGTTGGCCCAAGCTTACTCCCTGCGCAGAAACAAAGCCTCCTGGAGCTTGTACATCAGTTTCAGGACTGCTTCTCATCGACGTCGAGAGTTGGTCAAACGCCGTTGACCAAAGATCGAATTATCACTGATGACGCAGCTAGGCCCACACAGCAGAAACTGTATCAGGTGGCCCCATGCGAATGCAAAGCCATAGAAATTCAGGTCAAAAGAATGCTGGAAGACGATGTTATTCAGCCGTCAAAGAGTCCTTGGGCATTGCCAGTGGTGTTAGTAAAGAAAGAAGGATGGCAGCTTACGTTTCTGCATTGATTACCTCAAGCTCAATCAGGCCACAAAGAAAGAAATTTGCCCGCTACTTTGTATAGACGACTCCCTCGAGACTGCGACATGCCCGTTATTTCTCGTCGATGGATTTAAGGAGGGGGTACTGGCAAATTGAAGTTGACGAGAGAGACCGAGAAAAAACTGCATTCGTGACACCTGACGGCCTCTATAAATTTAAGGTACTTCCTTTCGGCTTGTGCTCCACGCCGGCAACATTTCAGTGGCTATTAGACACAGTACTCTCAGGCCTCAAGTGGCAAACGTGTTTAGTATACTTGGACAATGTGATTGTATTTTCTGCAACTTTTGACGGGCACCTGAGGCAACTACATGCAGTTTTTCAAGCCATTCGATCTGCCGGTCTCACGTTAAAGCCGGAAAAATGCCACTTTGGCTTTGAAGAGCTTCTCTTCCTCGGCCATGTGGTCAGCAATGAAGGTGTACGGCCTGATCCCGACAAAATAGCTGCCGTTGCAAGTTTTCCGGCACCGTCTGACAAAAAGGCAGTTAGACGATTTTAGGACTGTGCGCCCATCACTGACGCTTCATTCGGAACATTTCACGAATTGCATCACCATCGACATGCCTCACCACGGAAGACGTCGCATTCATATGGGGTGAAGAACAGCAACAAGTGTTCAACGAGCTGCGGCAACGCCTCCAAAAGCCCCCAGTCCTCGGACATCTTGACGAAGGCACCCCGACAGCGGTTCACACCGACGCCAGCAATGTTGGCTTAGGAGCAGTACTCGTGCAGTGGCAAGACGGCGCTGAACGAGTAATAGCTTATGCAGGCAGAACCGTTTCTCATACGGAAGCCAATTATTCCACCACGGAAAAAGAGTGCCTTACGGTGGTGTCAGCCATTATGAAATTTCGCCCATATTTGTACGGCCGCTCCTTTAATATTGTCAGGGACCACCACCGCCTTTGTTGGCTGAATAACTTAAAGGATTCATCAGGACAATTGGCACGCTGGAGCCTTAAGCTTCAAGAATTTGACATGGCTATTGTCTATAAATCGGGAAAGCGGCATGCGAATGCCAACTGCCTTTCTAGCACCCCATTTGAATCTGCCAATGTGGAAGATGATGACAATGCAGCCTTTATTGGAGTTGTCAACACAGCTATAATCGCACAGCACCAATGCGATGACCCGGCATTGCAACCCATTATAAGTTTCTTGGAGGGTCACACTTCCGTTGTCCTAAGGCTTTATATATAAGGCAAACTTCTCTATGAACGGAAACACCTATTTAGTCGTCGTCCCAACACCTCTCAGGAGTGAAGTATGACAGGCATGCCATGATGAAGCAACATCCGGTCATCTGGGCTGCACACGAACTCTCTGTAGGGTGAGAAAAAATATTGATGGCCAAGACTCACGGCGACTGTTCAACAATACATTCGGACGTGCCTTGAATGCCAGCAGCGAAAAGTGCCAGCAGTTAGACCAGCAGGCTTCCTCCATCCTGTTGAAGTGCCCGAAACTCCATTTGCTCAAGTCGGAATAGATTTTCTAGGCACATTCCCAACTTCAGTTGCGGGTCACAGATGGATTATCGTAACCACAGACTACCTTATTCGCTACGCCGAAACCAAGGCTCTGGAGCGTAGCACAGCAAGTGAAGCAGCCCGATTTTTTATAGAGAATGTTGTACCCAGGCACGGCACTCCAGCAGTTCTCTTAACTGACAGGTGCATTTACAGAAAAGTTATTGGATACAGTATTAAGACTTAGTGGAACAGCTCACCGGCAAACGGCGTACAATCTGCAAATCAATGGACTGACAGAACGCCTGAATAAGACGCTCGCGGATATGCTCTCCATGTACATGGAGCACAAGAACTGGGATGCAATCTTGCCATAAGTCACCTTCGCATACCACACAGCTCACCAAGAGACAACACGAATGACACCTTTCCATCTCCTACATGGTCGTGAACCTACCGTATTTACTCGCATAATGATCGCACTTTTTTTGTCAGAAAAATTGACGCAAATTCAGGGGTGCGATCATAACGCGGGTTAAATTTCCCGCGGAAAAAAAAAATTTTTTTTCGCCTCGCGTTTGCTGCGGGATGCGAGATTGCGGGTGCGGGACACCAAAACAAAAATGGCGGCCGGCGGAGCAAGCCGAACGCACCGAACGCGATTTTTTTTTCTTCTCGTGAGTACATTACGTGTATTGAAACAGTTTCTTCCGTATCAGTGATGAATAATATCGTTAATATCGGCAAGTTTGCGGCAGTAACGTAGCCATGTCTACTTGGAGGGGACAGAAACAGGTGGGCGCGCTTAACTGCCAGTGACATAGAAATGCATGGCCGACGTGCTGCGGAAACTGCGGCATCTGTCTTCACTACTATCCTAATACGGCACGTTTCCGCTAAGGATGGGCGAATATCTTAGCTGTGTTACAAGCGTCGGCGTATGAATAGGGTACACTTTTAACGTATCAGAGTAAACGTGGCTACTATCATTGCCGCGCGCGATTTGTTGCGTGCTCACGAGTGCAAAAGCAGATGAAAATAATCAAAATGCGTCTTTATTGTTTTTGTTGACATCAACCATTATAAACCCAACCCATAATAAAGGCGATTTTGGTTGTAAATCATTTTGTCATGGAAGTGCGGAAAGTGATGAAAGTAATGAAATGAGGCATCTACTTAAGAATGTTTGGTGCGTGCAGGCCGCTTGGCTTGTCTTGAAGAGTCGTTCGCGTAGCATTCGACAGATGGTAAGCGTGATCATTATTAGCTAGACTTAGCACACGACATATCGCTGCGGCAAGTTCGGGGTGCGATCATTACGCGGGAAATAAAAGAAATCGAATTTTGACGACAAAATTTAGGGGTGCGATCACTACGCGAGTGCGATCATTATGCGAGTAAATACGGTATGTTAGATGCGATGCTGCCACATGAATGCGATGACATCGTAACAGATGCTGAAGACTTCACTCAGCGTGCTGAAGAAGTGCGACAACTTGCTCGCATATGTATTCATATGCAGCAGGATTACGAATGGAGGCGCTATAACCTTCGTCACCGATCAGTGTCCTGCGAGCCTGGAGAGAGAGTTTGGTTTTGGACTTCCATTCGCCATCGCGGCCTTTTGGAGAAACCGTTAAAGTGATACTTCGGGCCGTATAAAGTTCTTCGGCGGGTCACTGGTGTCAACTATGAGGTTGCTCCCGATAGTCCGCATTGCTCAAGGCGTCGACGGCACCTACCGGAGGTTGTGCATGTGGTATGGATGAAGCTCTATTTGTCAGAGTGAATTCACCGCAACGCAAGCATGTTCCGGTCCTGTTGTCTTGACAATAAAGCATCGGGATGATGCTTTCTAGGAAGAGAGGCTAATGTCATGACTAAAGGATAGCAAAGAAACAGAAGAAAATGATCTGAGGGACACGAGCAGCAACCACGCTCCTTTTTGAAAAAAAGATGAAGTTGGCGCGTTAGCCCTTGTAGTCTCTGAATACAGAGCTGGTTTTGTTTCTCGCATCCTCATCCTGCGTCCTGAGTTTTTGACGTCGTGACAATATGAAGATACTCACTTTCTTTGGCAACTCTGTGGTTCGTATACTTTTGCTCAAGCGTGTAAAACACAATAGCTAATGCTATGTTGGTCTTTTCTTGGCATATGTTATGTGCTTGAACCCACAGATTTAGGAGACAAATCTTGGCACAGGGGATATATGATGTAGTCAAGCATGATGAGGAGGGGAGATATGGTGCAGAGCAACCAGCGTTAGGCGGGCACAGTAAACCATAACAATGTCTGAGTAAGTGGCTCCTTTTCTCTTCAGAGAAATTTTTCTTAAGACTGTAAAGAAGTGCAGTAGCAGTTCAGGCAAGAAAAAATGCTGTTAGTTTTACCATAACTAAATCTACTATAATGTGCACTTCGCTATTTATCAAACAATTGCGTGGTTTTCATAAGAAGCATCAAAAGTAATACACCGAAAACAATATATAGGCTGAAATAATAACTAACCAGAAATGCTCGAAAGTCTTGTTAGTGACCAAATTGCCTGTCCAACTGTGGGCTATCTCATGGGCAACCACATTGGCAAGGGACTTGTCTCCAGCCTGCAATACACAACCATAAGGTGTTCATGCAGCCACATGAACTACTGCTTCATTAGGCATAATTGTATACAAATTGCATGCTTGCATTAAAAAAAAAAAAAGAAAGAGACTCCAATACGCGTTGCTAAAGTGGCTAGCCAGTAAAGCTATGGTATCACCCGCATCATGTGATCTAATATGACGTAGCCTTGAACTGAGCCCTGCCGAGCCTGAGCACGATGCCGTTATGCATAATGATGTTGCTGTTCCTTTCGTCACTCATTGTATTGGTGCTGCTCTTCAGGTATCCTAACTGTGCGTGGTTTGCTTTGGGCAGAAACCACTGTGTCCTGCCTAGCCTGAGCATAACACCATTGCGCATATTGATGTTGCTGTTCCCGTTGCTGCTCACCGTGTTCACGCTGCTCTTCGCGAGTCCCAACCATGAATGGCCTTCCCATAGTGTTATCAGAACGGTGGCTATATGAAATCAATTGCTAGGCAGGTTCGTCTTCTACATATGAAAGTGTAGTTATGTCACTCCCTGCTTTGTATGCTACAGTTGCTGCTTTGTGGCAACTGCAGCTTATGTAACCGTAACCTTTACCAGGAAACGCTTGCAGCGAAAGCTATGTGCAAAGCCAAGCTTTATGGTTTTTTTTTTCTTTGCCCCGCACAGCTGGCACCACCATTGCTGTTGGGGCAAGCGCACTCTGGTGGTGCTGCAAGGAAACCAGCTGCACATGCCTCCTGCTGCGATTGGTTGAGTTTTTGCCCACGGACATAAAACTGAAGCTGCCTAAATAGTTCATAAATAATCCAATAAATGGCGCTAGCTGTGTGAGAGCATTCAGGAAGCAGAAAAATGTAAATTTGCAACCATCGATAGTGGGATATTGGTTGGAATAGGCATGGACAACAAAGTGCTAAAGGTGGTTCTTTGTTTTAGAAAAAAAGCAAATGGAAGTAGTGCATCGTGTTGTCACTATCTATGTGTTTTGCCTTTATTTTGCCCTGTGAGCTAAGACGCTCAAAATTCAAAACTGATCAGAATGTTTTTCTATATATGCAGGCCCTGTGTTGATGGCTTTTTTTAAGAACATAAGGGACTATGCTACATTTAGAAACCAGCTGCACAAGGACAATTAAAGATATTCCAATTCTGATGATGGTAAAAGTAGCAATGCACTCATCCTGACCAGAAGGGAAGGTGTAGCAAATGTAAGGCAGGGGTTCTCCATGCCACCATAGGGAAAGGATGGTGGCAGCACCAGCAGGTCATAGACGCCCCAAAGGTATGGACCCACCAGCGACTCAGCAGAGCACAGCATCCGTTCTGTCTGCAATGTACACAAAATGTATTACTGCATATCATGAAACTCTGCAGAGGTTCCTGAAGGTTGTTGTGCAGTAATTGGCAATTTTAGAATTTGTAATTAATACTGTTTTCAGATTGCCACAAGCTATTACAAAGCACTTCACAGAGCTTGATGGCAGTCATAGGTAGCAACTTTTCATTTATCCAAGTTGGGGGGGGGGGGGAGGGAGCTGGGGTCCGACTAACTTTCCACTCCCCCATATATATATATATATATATATATATATATATATAGTAGAACCTTGTTACATACTACGGGAAAACGTACTAACCAGGAAAACGTACGATCTGAAGTAACTAACAAAATTTGAGACTCAACTATTATTGACATCTACGTATGCGAAGCGTAGTGCGGAGCGTTGCTGCACGAGACGCCGACGCGCGTCGAGCTAATGGTGATCCGGCGGCCCGAGACGCGTTTTGTTAACTTATTGCATGTTGTTATAAAAAGGCAATGGGAAAGCGAAACGAAATCGAGTTGGTGGGCGAGGCTGGTTGCCGCCGAAGTTAAACGTGATGCCCACATCGCACCGCCTACAGCAGGGAACGGCGGCGCGTTTGGGTTATCGCCTACAAAAAGTGTGCAGTAGGCAACCAACGGCACAACGCACCACGCGCTGTAGAAACGATAGGTGAAGATGCTTATTGCAATAGGTTTGGCGGCGGTAGCAGCGAACGCGGCGTGCGATGACACGAGCGGAGACTTGCTGGTACTGGAATAAGAAACTCTGCGCGCCGTCGTTTTCATGAAACGGGCGGCTATATACTGTTCTCGATCGCGCTCGCCTCGTGCCTTTTCTTGTACTCATGGGATCTTGCGGCCGAAAAACCTATATAATCACAGTGTGCAGCAGGGAACGGCGGCATGTTTCGGTTATCACCTATTAAAAGCGGGCGCTACGCTTCCGACAGCATCACGTGCTGTGAAACAGATAGGCGAAGACACTTATCGCAATAGGATTGGCGGTGAGAGCTGTGAATACCGTGCGCGACAACCCCAGAGGAGATTTGCTGGTACTAAAATCAGAAATTGAGTGCGCGCCGGCACTTTCACGTGAGACGGGCGGGCGAGTATTGCGGTGAAGCTACCACGACGAGCAGCTATATACTGTTCTCGATCGCACGCGCCTTGCACATTTTCTTGTTTACATGGGACCTAGCGGCCAGAAAATGTATCATACGATTGCAATTTGGCGACGTACTGAACGTTGGTGCACAAAAATAATGTTTTCCAGTAACGTATGAACCGGTAAAAATTGAGCCTAACTCTATAGGGTAATTTTTTGTGTTCTCGATTGTGAACGTTGGCGCCGGGAAAACGCATGTAACTGAAACATATCAGTGAGGTTCTGCTGTATATATAAGCTTTAATAACAGTTGCACATCAAGAAACTTCGTGTTACCTTGAAGAATTGTTGCCTGAAGTGACGGCCTTACTATACGAGTATTTACAAGACCTCATAGTAGGAGACAGTCCACTTTCACATCCCGAGTCCCTCTGCACCACCATGAGACTGGCATCTCTCTGATGAGCCATGCAACAAGCGGATTCAATAAAACACGATAGGGGGATATATGTGTTTTCTGCATGTAAAAGTCACAGAAATACACGTCACTGAAAAAGCTACATAATACCTTGTTAAAATTACAATACATAAAGGTACCATCAAGAAATGTTTTCCTAGCACTGAATGTGATTGCTTCTCGGCTGGATTTTTTTTTCGTAATATTGGCCGTCAAGTTGGGGGTGCAGCCCCTACATAGGTGCAGCTGTTACACGGATATAAACGGTAAGAATATTCCTTTGTTCGTGTAACTGTCTTATACTTCGCTATCACTAACACAGTTTCGCCTTTGCACTGAAACTGCGACCTCTTCTTTTATTTATCTTTTTAACTGTGAGTTCGAGTACAAGCGCTGCTGCGCATGACTGCTAGTGATTCTGATTTCGAGCGAATCTGGCTTGGCCTCATTTCGGTTACTGAGTGAATTATATATATTTATGAACTCTGCGTGCAAGCGATGATGTTTCCATCCCTAATGAATGTTGCAAATTATTAAAGGACCTTTCTTTTCTTCATGAATTGTTAGCATTGCCTACTAAAACAGTACTAAGACATGTAATTCATGTGCACTTCCCATGCCGTTGATAAAAGACTCTGCCGAAGGGGTCATTGAAGTCGGCAAGTATTTTCCAGGGTGAAAAAAGCAAGCAAAGCAATTTGAAGCGAGGTGAACACAATGCAACATATTCATTCTCTAGGCATAGGCTATCCATATAATTAGAGATAATTGTAGTTGGCTACCTCTTCCTCCTTAAAAAACATAATAAGCTTTGTTCTGTGTATATATTTAAACATATTGTGTCTGTAGGTGCTCCCAGTAGCAATTTAAAAATAAATTTGAAGTGGAAAAATACGGATGTATTTTTGAGGTAGCCGCCACTGTTGCTTCTTGGGCGTCTGCCCTCCTATTGTCAAGATTTGCAGAAATAAAATGAAAGTATGAATTAAAGCTTGTGCACGTCTATGCCAACAATGATGCAGTAAGCTTTTAGCCAAAATTTAAGTGAAAAAGCAGAGGCAACTTAAAAGAAACTTCAAATGACATGAGTAAGAGAACTCTGGTAATGACACGTTAGGAGGGATCTGCGGCATTGCCGGGGGGGGGGGGGGGGGGGGGGCGTTAAGCTCTAAAGCTTTGGAGGTCTCGTTTACCCTTTGCAAAGGAGAGTTGTTGAAGTTGAATAATTTAGTGTTAAGTAGGCGGGTGCTTTTTGCAGTGAAAACTATATAGTTACTTTTCTTTGTGTTTGCGAGAAGACAGATTAAAGCCAGCTAGATAGTTTCAGCAGGACATCATTGCCTTTTTTCTAAAGATCTCTTTCCATACCAGCTGTCAGGAAAATATTGGTATTGTCGCAACGTCAAAACAGGGGTTGTAGAGCAGGAGGCACAGCAGCAGGTTGCCATTGTAATTATGAGTGCAACTGCAACTTCTTTACCGTGCTTTTACAAATACGCTCATGCACACTATGGTTCTCCTTTTCTTCAATGGAGCACAGCCGTGGCATTTGTGTCCCTTTGAACAAAGCATCATCCTGATGCGCAATTTAAGCATATGAGGGCGGTGTACAACAGCACAAAGTTAAACACACACAAAGAAAGAAAAAAAAAAGTCTAAAGTTAATATGGCTTCATCCGTACCACATGCACCACTTCAGCAAGTGCTTGCGGCGACTTGAGATATTGTCACTGTCAGGAAAGACCTTGTAATTAACGTCACTCAGGTGGCAGATCACTCTGTACGGCCCAAAGTACCGTCATAGGAGTTTTTCGGAAAGTCCCCGGCGGCGTAGTAGTATCCAGACCCATACTTTGTCGCCGGGAGTGTAGAAAACAGACCTGTGTCGATGATTGTATTGTTTCGCATCTTGGTCTTGCTGAATGCAGATATGTACGCAGGCAAGCTGTCTGGCTTCATTGGCGCGCTGGGTAAATTCGTCAAAGTCGGTAGGTATGTCATCAAACTAGTGCGGCAGCATGGCATTCAGCACTGTCGTGGCTTCGCGACCGTGGACCAAGCTGAACAGTGTCATTCCAGCAGTTTCTTGTCGAACGGTATTGTAGGCGAAGGTAACGTAAGGTAAAATCTGATCCCAGTTCTTATGCTCTATGTCGACATACATGCAAAGCATGTCTGTGGGACCTTATTAAGACGGCCGGTTAGTCCGTTCATCTGAGGATGATATGCGGTTGTTTTCCGGTGGCTTGTACCACCGGCTTTGAGAACCGAGTCAAGGAGTTCGGCAGTGAAGGCAGTTCCCGTCTGTGATGACAACTTTTGGGGCGCCGTGCCTAAGGACGATGTGTTCGATGAAAAAATGACCTGCTTCGGCTGCTGTGCCACGGTGGGTAGCTTCTGTCTACGCGTAACGCGTCAGGTAATCAGTGACAACACTGATCTATCTGTTGCCAGCTGTAGAAGTTGGAAATGAGCTAACCAGGCGGCTAGCAGATGGCAGGGCGAAGTTGAATTTGTTGACAACTCGAAGCAAAGGCAAGTGTTTGACGTAATAGTTCTGTGGAAACCCGCAAGGTGGAGGGAAGTAGGAAATTTTTAGTAGCATCAGAAACGACCATGAAACGGGCATTTTGGTAATGATATGTGGTAGGGGTTCCCACATAATAATCAAACAATGTTTTAGCAGTGATACAGGCACCTAAAGCCCCTCCATACACGTTTCCACAGACCAGGTTAAGTACCGCCAACCTACTCTCCTCCTCCACGCTCCTCTCCCACTCACCCCCTTAACTTCCGTAGCTGCAGCTTCCTGCTCCAAGTGGAAGTGACGCTATGTATTTTTTAGCGTTCTTTACTTTCGTGTCGATGGAGAGGCTTTAATTGCACCAGCTGCGGTTTAAACTGTGAATGCGATTCCATCCAAGAACCACCGCCTATTGTAATCAGCGATCTGATCGTGTTCGCGTCAACCTGCGACGGGTTGTGCCGCGAGAGACAACGTACAGTGGAGTGGAGTGCCTGGGCGCTTGGAGACCACTGCCGATTTTCGTGCATTTGGAAAACAGCGACCGCGAACTACTACTTCAGCGGAATACAACAGCTTGTCGCCTTTGCATTCTTCTCATGGTGACTGCCACAGCTCTGCTAAGCACGCGCGGGCATTTCACCATCGGCCGTCAAAGCGGAAATTCCCGCAGCGCAACTCCAGGAAGCGGAAACGCCGGAACCGGAAATATTGAAACCGGAAATGCCGGAACCGGATTTGGTGTGAGGGGAAAAGGCGGCGCACAACAAAGGTTGTCGCTACTTAAGAAAGCGGTGGTGGCACGTGGATGGAGGGGCTTTACAGGCACCAAGTCTAGACTGGTTGATGAAGTATTTCTTAAGAGAGGATTACGTTGTTGACCTCATAAGGGTCAGTAGACCTAAGGAAGAGAGAACTGGAAGGGTTAGTTGTGACTGTTGTATTTATAAATAATTGTACTGAAGTAACTGTTGAAGCTTTCAGCAATAACAGAAGGATCACTTACTACCGCGTCATCTACCGAGATTCCACATACAGTGCAGTCCACTTATAACGATATTGAGAAAGACGAAAAATATGATCGTTATAACCGATGATCGCTATATCTGGACTGCAGTTATTAAAAAAAAAAAAAAAAAACGCGGAACATACCTTTGCAGCTTCGAATTCGCTACTTGCTTTAAAGAATAGATGATGTAGAAAGTAGGCCGTGAAAAACAAACTTTATTTCTAGCGCCAATGACCGTGTCAAGGGTTAGGCGCGCCGAAATGGTCCCAAATCGCACTTGCTGTTGCGGCAGCTTCAGCTTCACAACCGCGGTGTGCATGGATTCCAGCTGCTGCGCAAACACTGGCGGCAATCCTTTAGCATGCATAAAATCAATTAAGGAGTCGATCGACGACAGTGCACTTTGTGTGGACATTGAGGTCGGGTCAAGGAGCCACTGTCAATCTCGTTGTCACTGTCGCTGCTGCCGTCGCACAACTTTGCCGTCTGTCGAGACAGCACATCGGCGATCGCCTCGTCGGTGACCTCATCGCAGAACGAGGCAGCACTGTCTGCAGTCAAAAACTCCACCATCGACGCACCACCTGTGTCACCAGTAGGAACGAGATCCCAGAGCTCGGTTATGTCAACGGCTTCCACCGTGTTGGTCTCAGTGGGTTGGGGAAGTTCGTCCTTACGCACAAAGCCAGCATTTTTGAAGAAATTGGTGATGAACCACTGGTAAAGCGCCTCTTTAACATTGGCGTACAAAGGGTCTCTAACCCCTTTTCCGCTGATCGGCATGGCCGCTGATAGCTCCTGCCTTCACAATCGCGGTGCTCCCGGTTTTCAAGATGGTTGATATCGTTAACTGGGCGAGCTCATACTTCTTCACAAGGGCGCTCACCTGAAGCTGCATCGAGAGTCCTGCAAAATATCCATCTTCGTGTCAAGCGACGCAGCTTTGGGCTTTGTCGGCGCCATCTTCGAACTGGGTTGAACCGTTGGTTGCACGCTGCTTCGGTGGCGTCAGCCTCCTATCGCGAGAGAGAGAGACGCGGGACGGGCGCCACCGCGCCGCTTTGCTTGTCGTTTTTTTTTTTTTTTCTCTCTATCTTTCGGAGCGACTGTGGCTGACGCGCATGAAGCAGCTAGCGCCATCTTGTGGCGCGCTGCGCCTACTCAGCTATTCTCCGATGCGTCGGGGCGGGGCGGGACGCGCTACGTGGTAATGGCAGCAGATACGAACTTACGGAGGTAAACATCGCCTCGTCTCGACATCGTTCGTTTCAGGGAACTAAGCAACGCAAATGTTAAAATTACTTGGCACGGAAAACGCCGTCCGGACGGCAAAATTTTGATCGTTATATCCGATATGCGGTGAATAACCTATCGTTATAAATGGTTTTTTTCCCCATAGACCTAATGCATAAAATGACACTCTCATGTCGACCCATCGTTATAACCAATATATCGTTATATGTGGTATCGTTATAAGTGGACTGCACTGTATACTGTTTGTGTTGCACATGTTTAAGGCGGTACTTATCCCTTTCCATGTAGCTTTTGAGTCACCATGCGCTTGTTTAATTTTAGCATGAAAATAATTTCGCTTAGAAACTGTGATTAGGCTTTCAAGCTTTTCCTTGTATGTCCTATACTTGTTTTCTAAGGTGACATATGGTTTTCGCGTTCGTTTCCTATACATGTGACCTTTGTGATGTATTGACTTTAGAATGCCGGTTGTTAAGACACGGTTCTCGCTTTAAATTTCTCCTGAATACCGTCGAAACACATTCACCTAGTCTTTTACATCTAATAGTTACATGAACTGTTTATATTTATTGTCAGTTGTATATGCCAGATATACAGAGTGCCAATTTTCTTTCATTAGGGCATCAAAAATGTCATCTTTGTATGTTATATGCTTCTGCTGAGTACATAACTGGCTACTGGATGTGATGGCTGCAAAAACAGGTAGGTTATCAGTAATGTCAGATGCTAATGTTCCACTTGAAAGTTTGGTGTCTGATATGGTTGTGATCATGTGATCCAATGTGGTCTGTCTTGAGTTAGTAATGTGTGTTGATAATCTGATTAATTGTTGTAATCTGCAGTTCCTTAGTAGGTCTCTGTAGTTATATATGTCGGTTCGATTGATGTCAATGTTGTCAATTGTCACTGATGTCAACGTGATGATGTCAATTCGGATAGAAATTCATTTTTGTTGTTTTGCGGTGACCTGTAGACGAGGCCTACTAATGTGTGTTTCATTTTTATGAGGTACAGTGCAGTCCACTTATAGCGATATCGAGAAAGAAGAAAAATATGATCGTTATAACCGATGATCGCTATATCTGGACTGCAGTTATCAAAAAAAACATAAAAATAAAAACGCAGAACATACCTTTGCAGCTTCGAATTCGCTACTTGCTCTAAAGAATAGATGATGTAGAAAGTAGGCTGCTGCGCGAACACTGGCGGCAATCCTTCAGCATGCATAAAATCAATTAAGCAGTCGATCGACGACAGTGCACTTTGCGTGGACATCGAGGTCAGGGTCAAGGAGCCACTGTCAATCTCGTTGTCACTGTCGCTGCTACCGTCGCACAACTTTGCCGTCTGTCGAGACAGCACATCTTCGGCGATCGCCTCGTCAATGACCTCCTCGCAGAACGAGGTAGCACTGTCTGCAGTCAAAAACTCCTCCATCGATGCACCACCTGTGTCACCAATAGGAACGAGCTCCCAGAGCTTGGTTATGTCAGCGGCTTCCACCGTGTTGGTCTCAGTGGGTTGGGGAAGTTCGTCCTGACGCACAAAGCCCGCCTTTTTGAAGCAATTAGTGATGAACCACTGGTAAAGCGCCTCTTCAACATCGGCGTACAAAGGGTCTCTAACCCTTTTCCGCTGATCGGCATGGCCGCTGATAGCTCCTGCCTTCACAATCGCGGTGCCCCCGGTTTTCAAGATGGTTGATATCGTTAACTGGGCGAGCTCATACTTCTTCACAAGGGCGCTCACCTTGAAGCCACATCGAGAGTCCTGCAAAATATCCATCTTCGTGTCAAGTGACACAGCTTTGCGCTTTGTCGGCGCCATCTTCGAACTGGGTTGAACTGTTGGTTGCACGCTGCTTCGGTGGCGTCAGCCTGCTATCGCGAGAGATCAGCCTGCTATCGCGCCACCACGCCGCTTTGCTTGTCGCTTTTTCTTTCTCTCTTTCGGAAGGACTGTGGCCGACGATGCGCATGTAGTGTTCCTGTAATGCTCCATATTGGAACACTACGTGCATGAAGCAGCTAGCACCATCTTGTGGCGCGCTGCGCCTACTCAGCTATTCTCTGGTGCGCGGGCAGGGCGGCCTGCGCTGCGCGGTAATGGCGGCAGATACGAACTTACGGAGGTAAACATCGCCTCGTCTCGACATCGTTTGTTTCAGGAAACTAAGCAACGCAAATGTTACGATTATTTGGCACGGAAAACGCCGTCTAGACGGCAAAATTTTGACCGTTATATCCGATATGCGGTGAAATAACCTATCGTTATAAATGGTTTTTTTCCCCATAGACCTAATGCATAAAATGACACTCTCATGTCAACCCATCGTTATAACCGATATACTGTTATATGTGGTATCGTTATAAGTGGACTGCACTGTACAAAGTGTCTGGCTGCTTTATCTGGTGGCATTTCGATAACGAGCACTTTGCACCAAAACACTATGTTTTTTCTAACTGTATATTACATTGTTTCTTAAGTAAAGCGTTACACCCCCATGTACAGTTTCGCTACTTGTAGTACTTTACAATAAGCTTCACCTACAAGCGAGCTCCAGGTGATAGCCGGGAGTGGATATGTTTGACATGTGTTTTCAGATAACCAAGTTTCTGATAAAGCAATGAAGTGAAACGTGTGGTGTAGTGTTGCAGCAAGGTCAACAAATTCACCAAAATGTTTCTGGAGCCTCCTTATGTTCAGATGCAGTAATGATAGATCAGGTAATTCAGGTAATTAACCTCGACAGACTGAAATTAGCTTTGTTTTAAATTGTTCGAAGTAAAATCAAAGTCACCTGGTATAAGATGATCAAACAGCTGTAGGTGCATTTTGATATTATGACACGGCTAGATTGCATAGGCACATTGAGCATTGAAATAACCCATAAGAGCTTTCACTGCAAAAAAAGAAGCACTAATTAGCTTGACGGCTATTTAGCCAAAAGACAAACCATGTGAAAATCTTGCACCTTAGCGTCTGCATAATGATTTGGCAAAACAAAAGTTACAAGACCCCATAGTGGAATGTTAAAACTAATGTTAACTAAAAATATATCAATATTTCTATCTGAAAGTTGAAAACAAATTCTTTTCTCTTGCAGGTGCCTATTTTGGTAACATCTTGGAAGAAACTGAAATAACATAAAATAACCACAAGTGACTGTGATTGCAACGGTAAGAACTTTTAGGCCTGTAGCAGCAGAAAATTTCAATTAAATTTGAATTTTATTTTGCATAAATGGTGCAGGAAAAACATTTAGCCCATTCAGGTGCCTAATTGACTCTTTAGGTGCGCATTAGACAGTTATAGCTTAGTGTAATAGCAGGCTTAGCGGAACAGCGGGTTCGAAATATGCATGCACAGAACGCTAAACGAACCATAGTATTAAGCATACATTGTTATGATTGGCCAGTGGGGGCAGCGACCTTTGAACCTCTCCTGCTTTCCCAAGACGAATTGCTTCAGCTTTGTGAAGTTAACAATACTTCCCACCAGCATCGCCCAGACGGCGACAATGCCTGACATAGACTGTGACATGCAAACAGAGGAACTTTGTTTGTGACAACCACCACCCTCCATGGAAGCGGTAAGCATCGCAAAGGTCAGTCTCCTGACCCTGACAAGCTGACTGTTACGGAGAGCCCACTAACTTATGCAAGGGATTCAGGTGCCTAATTGACTCTTTACATTTGGAACCCACCATGGTGGCTCAAGAGCTAAGGCAATCTGCTGCTGAGAATGAGGTCGCCATGGCAGCTGCATTTTGATGGGACAAAACTCAATAACATTTGTGTACTTAGATTTAGGTGCGCATTAGACAGTTATAGCTTAGTGTAATAGCAGGCTTAGCGGAACAGCGGTTCGAAATATGCATGCACAGAACGCTAAACGACCCATAGTATTAAGCATACATTGTTACGATTGGCCAGTGGGGGCAGCGACCTTTGAACCTCTCCTGCTTTCCCAAGACGAATTGCTTCAGCTTTGTGAAGTTAACACTACTTCCCACCAGCATCGCCCAGACGACGACAATGCCTGACATAGACTGTGACATGCAAACAGAGGAACTTTGTTTGTGACAACCACCACCCTCCATGGAAGCGGTAAGCATCGCAAAGGTCAGTCTCCTGACCCTGACAAGCTGACTGTTACGGAGAGCCCGCTGTTAGGTATGGCCGGACGCCATGGGCCATACCTCATCCCCCTCACCTTCTCATGGTCGTGGCATCGGGTGTGCTTACCTCGTCCCCTCTCAACGCGGACGGGCACCGTGGGTGCGACGTCATCCCCTTCCCTTCTCAAGGTCATGGCTTCGGGTGTGCTTACCTCGTCCCCTCTCAACGTGGACGGGCACCTTGGGTGCGACGTCATCCCCTTCCCTTCTCAAGGTCGTGGCTTCGGGTGTGCTTGCCTCGTCCCCTCACTCTGCCCCTGCGCCAGAGCCCACAAGCACCGGAGAGGTCATTCACTCTTCCGCTCCCCTCAGATTCGTCGAAAAGAGAATCGACTTCTCCTACCCGTGCCTGGTATTGCAGGAGGAGGGGCCTTCTCTCTGTGCCTGTCACGTGTCACCAACGCAAGCAAGATCCCGCCCACATGATTGTAAGAGAGCCTATTTAAGGGGCTCCGAAATGTACTTGTGAGATATAGACTTCATAGACTTCATGCCATGTACTTCATACTTGTTACTTCATTCTCTTCCTATTTTCTTTCAACTACCATGGAATAAAACAGTGCAAGTTTCGCACTAGCAAAACGTCGTCTCGCCCTTGCTCGGTCGCCATGGTCTACCGGAGGCCTGCAGCTCGCCGACAACACCACGCTACCCAATAAGGAATGTCGGTAGAGCTTCGTGAGACAGGTCGCTTGCAGTGGGATCGCCTACCGATGCAACAAACTGGTTTCTAATGGAGGGATCGCCCAGAGGGGCACAACAAACCAGTGGCAAGCGGTAGGATCACCCTGAGGTGCAACAAACTGGCTGGCAGCGATTGGGATACGGAATCCTGGAGACCCCAACTTGGACGACAACTACTAGAGCGTAGCCTCTTCGTCCTGGCAACAACGTTCGGAAAGAAGGTGTCTGGATCATGACTGCATATGGTGAGTGCACGGCTTTTCTTCACTGAGATATCACTTGGCTTTTATGTAAATTTTGGAAAATACATAGCAGTGATTTTTTTAAAAAGACGTTGACGGAAGTTTGAGTACGTCAAGGTTGTATAGAGTGAAGGTTTAGCAGCACTAAGGGCAGCCATGAACTTGAAGGCAATAAAGAAGCCGGAATTGTTGAGCTTGGCCAAAGAGTTGGGCCTCCAAATTGCCGAAACAAAGAGAAAGCCGGAGATCATTGAGGCGATCGAAGCAACCGGGGCAGACGACGAGGAACTGACGGAATGCTTAGAGGGCATTAAAGAAAGAGAGAAAGAGCGTAAGCGCCTTGAGGAAAAAGAAGAAGAAGAACGTAGGCAAAAGTACGAGAAAGAGTTAACGGCATTGGACAAAGAGCTACAATATTGGCAGCAGTTAAACGAACAAAGACCACGCCTGTCTGAAAATTCTGTAGCCAGTACAGAGCAAAAGAATGAGAATGTATCTAGCAGACTTTCGCCAAAAGCCGACGAGAAAAGTATTGCCTGTGAGATTAATGGCCCAGGCATACTCGAACGGAAAGGGCTAGCTGCTAATGATGTCTTAGTGACAACAGAGGCCTTTAAAGGCCAGAGTGAGAGCGACGAGGTGCCGTGCCAACAGAGAACTGTAGAGACAGCTAGGCCAGCTGCGGACGAATTGGCACAGTTACCGCGCGTGTGCGTCGCATCTCAAGGTAGCAAGGTCGTTAGCGAGGTACAGAATACTGCGGACTTGACAGGCACGAGCACCCATGTCGAGTCAGACCTGCGTACCGAAGTGAGGTGCCAGCTGGACGATGCAGTTGACAGTAGTTCTCGGTATGGCGAGCTCCGTAGCTCACTAGAGAACAACTGCATGGTTCAGGGATCGGTGCGGCTCTCCGCCAGTCTTGGTAGCCTAGAGATGGATGATTTAATTAGGAGTCATTCGGACTGTGCGTGTGAGACAGCGCTCGAGACCGACGGGCTGTGTGTCGATGCACAGCGTGAGCTGGACAATGCAGTAGAGGGCAGTTCGCAAGAGTGCGAGTTGCATAGCTCGAGTAAAGCCTGCTGCATTGAGCCAGAGTCGGTTAAGCTGTCCGCCAGTCGAGGCAAGGATAGAGTCGATTTAAATGATAATCACTCAGACTGTGCGGTCAAGAGACCGACCCGGCCCTATGAGATGTGTAACGGCCAGCACGAGGCGCCAGAAGGCGACATGAAGGAGCATTCAAACAGAAAGCGCCGCAGAAAGAAGCGCCGTAAGGATCGGAATGCGGTGACTAAAGTAACGAAGCCAAAAGGCGACATGAAGAAGCATTCAAAGAGAAAGCGCCGCAGAAAGAAGCGCCGTAAGGATCGGAAGGCGGTGGCTAAAGCAGCAAAGCCAGAAGGCGACATGAAGGAGACTTCAAAGAGAAAGCGCTGCAGAAAGAAGCGCCGTAAGGATCAGAATGCGATGGCTAAAGTAGCGAAGCCAAAGACGGCGTGAAAAGGCAGGGCGCAGCGAAAAGAAAGGTGCGGTCGTCACGGACGATGTTGACGCATCAAACACGTTCGAGCCACCGGTCAAAAGGGGACCGAGAAGCCTGTTCTGCACGGACGCGGAAAAAGGGCACGAGGCAGTTAAATTTCTCGTTGTTCCGTCGTTCTTTTCAAAGCTCAGCGTGCAGTACTAAGAAGCGCAAGGTGGCAAGACGAGATCAGGTGGGGAGTAACAACGCGGTCAATCGAGGTCATGCTGAAAGCGAGGCGCGAGGACGCAAATTGGCAGGGGACTCTAACGTCTTGGGGGAGCTGATAGTGAGTCAGCCCTTTTGTTGTTTCTCCGTAGCCAGAGTAGCTTTCGGTCCACGACCCCCTCGGGTACGGCTCAAAGTATGAGTCAGTCAAAAACGTTCGAAACGGGAGACCAAGGAAGCTTCCGTAGAAAGGAAGTGTTTTGTTTTATTTTTGAACATTTGGAAATTTTCGCGAATTAAGACTAAAGTGTCTTTCAATATGTAAGGTATGAGCTCTGTTTGTGTTTTGTTAGAGCAGCTCGAGATTTGAAAGAGGCGGTTTTTGTAAACATGTAGTATCGCGAGGTGTTCATTAATAAGTAGATAGGCTTTCAATTTTTGTGTGTAAGTAACCTGAGTGTCAAGGTTATCGTTGAAAAGCCTATGGTAACGCGTGTGTGTGTGTAGTTAACCTTCTTCTCTTTATGCGTTTTTATTGTCGAAGGTTAACCGCGTAAGTTTTCAGTGAGTGCATGATTTGCACCGAGAAGCGTTTTTAGTTCCTTTAGCGTCTGTCCTGTGTGGACGGAAGGAAGCAGAATCATGACTGGGTTGCTCGTGTGTGTTGAGGGCAGCCGTGTTCTGACTTCTCTAGTGAGCGTGCGTAGAACGAGTTTTTAGCAGACGTAATTTGTTAAGGGTTCTGCGGAGTGCGTAAGTTACGCAAGTTTAGTTGCTCATTTAAGCTACGTGTCCTGTAGGGACTAAAGGAAGAAACGCGAGTAGGCGTAATGAAAGGTTTGCCTGCGACGCAAGTACGCGTTCTTAATAGTGACCACAAGGCTAGCGCGCTTGTGATTACGTACTTGTAAAGATGGCCAGACTGTTCAGTGGCACCAATATGTGCGATACATACGCCACTGCGATAGGTTGGGAACATGCGGTTCGTGTAGTTTGGGCGGTGCAGAAGCTAGATTGCTTTATCGCTAAGAGAAGAGTCAGCTTAACGGCAATGCCGACGGTTTAAGTCGTTGCCCCTAGAGTATCGAAAGCCTCATGCTCATCCGTGTTTCCGTGGCATTTTTTTCGTGCATTCATATGTTTTCCGAAGTTAAGCCGATTGTTAGCAGATTTTAATGACCACGTCCTAACGCTTTCAAGAAATAGCTGTTTTTAGAGTTGAAAGGGGGGAGGACGCGCGTAGGAAATGGGAAAGGTAGCGGGTTTTCTTTTTTTGATAAGAGCCGAGTGTGTCTTGGGGGAGAGTGGCCTTGTGCTCGCTGCTTTGTGGTTGTGGGTCCGGCACTGTTCTGTGGTGATTGCTTGCCCACGCAGGAGACGAAAAAAGGCAAATCCAACTTCACCGGACCGGACTCAGGAGAAATGTCACAAGAGCGCCACGTGGACGGCTGACTACTCCCCGGAATCTACCTGCTACGAACGAAGGGTTTGTGACCTCTACGGAGAATCCTGAACCGAAACGCCGATCCCTCGTACAGCAGCTGCTGGCCCCTACACGTCGGGATCTTCCTCCCCCGCCGGAGAGTCTGTTAGGTATGGCCGGACACCATGGGCCATACCTCATCCCCCTCACCTTCTCATGGTCGTGGCATCGGGTGTGCTTACCTCGTCCCCTCTCAACGTGGACGGGCACCGTGGGTGCGACGTCATCCCCTTCCCTTCTCAAGGTCGTGGCTTCGAGTGTGCTTACCTCGTCCCCTCTCAACGTGGACGGGCACCGTGGGTGCGACGTCATCCCCTTCCCTTCTCAAGGTCGTGGCTTCGGGTGTGCTTGCCTCGTCCCCTCACTCTGCCCCTGCGCCGGAGCCCACAAGCACCGGAGAGGTCATTCACTCTTCCGCTCCCCTCAGATTCGTCGAAAAGAGAATCGACTTCTCCTACCCGTGCCTGGTATTGCAGGAGGAGAGGCCTTCTCTCTGTGCCTGTCACGTGTCATCAACGCAAGCAAGATCCCGCCCACATGATTGTAAGAGAGCCTATTTAAGGGGCTCCGAAATGTACTTGTGAGATATAGACTTCATAGACTTCATGCCATGTACTTCATACTTGTTACTTCATTCTCTTCTTATTTTCTTTCAACTACCATGGAATAAAACAGTGCAAGTTTCGCACTAGCAAAACGTCGTCTCGCCCTTGCTCGGTCGCCATGGTCTACCGGAGGCCTGCAGCTCGCCGACAACGCCACGCTACCCAATAAGGAATGTCGGTAGAGCTTCGTGAGACAGGTCGCTTGCAGTGGGATCGCCTACCGATGCAACAAACTGGTTTCTAACGGAGGGATCGCCCAGAGGGGCACAACAAACCAGTGGCAAGCGGTAGGATCACCCTGAGGTGCAACACCACTAACTTATGCAAGGGATTCAGGTGCCTAATTGACTCTTTACATTTGGAACCCACCATGGTGGTTCAAGAGCTAAGGCAATCTGCTGCTGAGAATGAGGTCGCCATGGCAGCTGCATTTTGATGGGACAAAACTCAATAACATTTGTGTACTTAGATTTAGGTGCGCATTAGACAGTTATAGCTTAGTGTAATAGCAGGCTTAGCGGAACAGCGGGTTCGAAATATGCATGCACAGAACGCTAAACGACCCATAGTATTAAGCATACATTGTTATGATTGGCCAGTGGGGGCAGCGACCTTTGAACCTCTCCTGCTTTCCCAAGACGAATTGCTTCAGCTTTGTGAAGTTAACAATACTTCCCACCAGCATCGCCCAGACGGCGACAATGCCTGACATAGACTGTGACATGCAAACAGAGGAACTTTGTTTGTGACAACCACCACCCTCCATGGAAGCGGTAAGCATCGCAAAGGTCAGTCTCCTGACCCTGACAAGCTGACTGTTACGGAGAGCCCACTAACTTATGCAAGGGATTCAGGTGCCTAATTGACTCTTTACATTTGGAACCCACCATGGTGGCTCAAGAGCTAAGGCAATCTGCTGCTGAGAATGAGGTCGCCATGGCAGCTGCATTTTGATGGGACAAAACTCAATAACATTTGTGTACTTAGATTTAGGTGCGCATTAGACAGTTATAGCTTAGTGTAATAGCAGGCTTAGCGGAACAGCGGTTCGAAATATGCATGCACAGAACGCTAAACGACCCATAGTATTAAGCATACATTGTTATGATTGGCCAGTGGGGGCAGCGACCTTTGAACCTCTCCTGCTTTCCCAAGACGAATTGCTTCAGCTTTGTGAAGTTAACAATACTTCCCACCAGCATCGCCCAGACGGCGACAATGCCTGACATAGACTGTGACATGCAAACAGAGGAACTTTGTTTGTGACAACCACCACCCTCCATGGAAGCGGTAAGCATCGCAAAGGTCAGTCTCCTGACCCTGACAAGCTGACTGTTACGGAGAGCCCACTAACTTATGCAAGGGATTCAGGTGCCTAATTGACTCTTTACATTTGGAACCCACCATGGTGGCTCAAGAGCTAAGGCAATCTGCTGCTGAGAATGAGGTCGCCATGGCAGCTGCATTTTGATGGGACAAAACTCAATAACATTTGTGTACTTAGATTTAGGTGCGCATTAGACAGTTATAGCTTAGTGTAATAGCGGGCTTAGCGGAACAGCGGGTTCGAAATATGCATGCACAGAACGCTAAACGACCCATAGTATTAAGCATACATTGTTACGATTGGCCAGTGGGGGCAGCGACCTTTGAACCTCTCCTGCTTTCCCAAGACGAATTGCTTCAGCTTTGTGAAGTTAATACTTCCCACCAGCATCGCCCAGACGGCGACAATGCCTGACATAGACTGTGACATGCAAACAGAGGAACTTTGTTTGTGACAACCACCACCCTCCATGGAAGCGGTAACCATCGCAAAGGTTAGTCTCCTGACCCTGACAAGCTGACTGTCACAGAGAGCCCACTAACTTATGCAAGGGACCAATGTCAAGGGCTTCCGTGAGAAGTGCGTCAGCTTCAGGTTCTCAAATTGCCACGTGACTGCCTCGTATGTGGGGGTGATTGCGCAACATTGTAGGTGAAGTCCGGCAGAACGGTGCGACGTCATAGGTGGGATTTTGCAAACGATTCGACAATTACAATCGGCTGAGACACAGTCATCAGATTCCCTAGCCTAGTCACCTAGGGAAGACAACTGTTTTAGAACCAGACACCTTTAGTGCCGTGAACTGTCCTGGCATGTCCTGAGGTGCTCTTCCTGAAAGATGTAGTCTGCTCTGACATGTAGCTCATACTACCATAACGATGTACTGCACTGTTTGCTCCAGCCTGTATGAGTATCCCTTGTTCTGTAAGCAAGTCTGTCTCTCCTATTTCATAAACCAACTGTTCCATTTCCCTATCCACTAAAGAAGCAATTCTTGCCAAGGCTCGGACAACAGTGTAGGTCCGCTTAGCCTCCACGTGACACCCTGGTAGAATCCTACAACACGCTATTTTGAAGATTTAATGTTACAGTCCACGTGTGGTTACCGTAGTTTACGTAAAAAATGGCAGCGGTCCCAGCTGCCCACTATAAACTGAATTTGGCATGACTTTTGCAGAATTCACTTCGTTCGTAGCAAATGACTGTGTAAACGGCTTTCGCTTAGTCTCAGGCCGCTTCGATGATGGAGTATTATGGATAACCTTGTGGAATTTTCGAGATCACTTCTCATTTTGAACGCGCCTAAGTCTAACGAGATAAACCTCCGAGATGGCAGTGTCACCTGTTGGTGAAGTCTGGAGATTGACACGACGGCATGTAGGCTCTGAGTTCAGAAGGCCTCATATGGTTGATAGTTTGTACTGGTTGGTCTGATTTCACCGCGGATCAAAAGACATGGTAAGTACAAATACTACGCGTTTCTAAATTTCATTGTGCTGCCTCTCACACTTTTCGTATGCACACACAAAGCTTGGCAGATAGATAGAATCACTTAGGTGCACTATGTATGCAAAATTCAAAGCATAATGGAAAAGCGCCTGCACGTAAACCACGCTATCACCCTATACTAACACTCGCTTCTCGCAAAGCTCGTTTGTGGAACGGTAATGCTATTTCTCTTAACCCCTCTATTACACTAACATTAATCTAAAACTGCCTATTAAAGAACTATAGGTAGTCCAAATTAAAAAACCTCCACATATCATCAATGTCGCTTTGGGATGTTATATCCCATAAGCCATGTCACTTTGGGATGTTACATCCCATAAGCCAATCAGTCTCTTTGCCAAAACATATTGTCACGGAGCCACGAGAGGGACAAAGACAATGATCACCAACAAGACGAAAGAGATGACGTAGTGGGGGCTAACCTAACGTTCGGCCATACTGGTTGTACCGGCCATATCTTCTGCAGAGTGAACACGGTCCCATTTAACCTTATATCTCTGCCCGTTTCATTTCTGGTGGAGGTGTGGGGTGTTGCACAAGACGCAACTCCGCAGTGGGCTTGTCCTCGGCCGTCCAACCATGCTGACAGACGACCCGGCCGCTGGGTTAAGCCCAGCGTCAGGACCCGGCATGCCCAGGCCGTCAGCATCCGCGACACCACAACCGTCAGTTGTCTTGACCCATCCGTGCGATCCTGGCACCTTCTCTGGTAACGACACCGACAAAGTTGACATCGAAGAATGGCTTGGCATATACGAACGCGTCGCTGCACACAACTGATGGGGCCTGACAGTGATGCTCGCAAATCTTCTCTTCTACCTCCAGGGACCAACACACAATTGGTATGACACACACGAAGAAGAATTGACCAGCTGGGACGTATGCAAGCAAAAACTTCGCGACCTCTTCGGCAAACTCACAAGTGCATCACTGTGATAGACCTATCCTGTCGGGCTCGGACAGCTACCGAGTCGTACGTTGCGTACATCCTTGATGTCCTAGCTCTTTGCCGCCACGTCGATGCCAGTATGCCAGAGGCTGACAAAGTGAGGCACATACTGAAAGGCATCGCCAATGATGCGTTTAACTTGCTCATTTTTAAAGACTGCTCGATGGTAGACAAGATTATCTGTGAGTGCAGACGTTTCGTAGACGCAAAGAGCCATCGCATTGCCGGACAGTTTGTGCGGCTTCCCAACACAGCCGCTATGTCGTCGTGCGAAGATGCTCATTCGGCTTTTCAATCGTCCACTACAGATAGTGTTGTCCGAATTGTGCAGCATGAAATCGAGGCTGCATCACCATCTTCTTCCATGCGCCCTTCTGAGGATAAGCAAGTGACAATCTCCCTCATCCACGCAGTTGTCCGTGAAGAACTGGCCAACGCAGGAATTCAGCCCGTGTGCTCCATCACACGCCCTCCGGTTAGCCCTGCCCCTCTTCATTACCTCCACCGATGTTTTGACGCTATCGAGATCCGGCCCAATGGCAAACACCAGACGACAAGCCCATATGCTTCCGTTGTAGTGGCGTGGGGCACATTTCTTGCTATTGTCGTTATCGTCAGCCTTCATTTTAACGCTTCACGTTCTCCTACCACCACAATGACAACCAGCGCCAACTCCTGATATGTTGGGTCATTTGGAGCATTTCATGCTCCAAATGACCCAACATACCATGACTGCAGCCCCTCTGCGTCCCTCAGACACTCGAGCCGTCCGCAGTCACCGTACGATCATCGGTCCCGCTCGTCTCTGCCACCTTTTTCATCGCCTCACCCTTCTGTACACTTATACCCGGAAAACTAACGGATGTAGTCTCTTTACCTTGCCAACAGGTCAGAACCTAATTGCTGTGGAAGTTGATGCCCCACCTGTCCCTGCCCTGATCCACACCGGCACACATATCTCAGTCATGAGCGCTGATCTCCGGAAGTGGCTCAAGAAAGTGCTCACTCCTGCCGAGTCCCACGCCGTAGGAGTCGCTTTTGGGGGAACTCTTGTTGTGCTGGAAATGTGTGCCGTTCATGTCAGCATCGCCGGTCGCCACACATATGTATTGTTCCATGTACTTGACCACTGCCCCCACGACGTGATCTTTGGCCTTGATTTTTTATCTGCCCATTCAGTTATAATTGACTGCTCGGCTGGTGTAGTCAAACTTGACTTCCCTGATGTTACCGACCTTATCGACACCGTACCGATCCAGCTCTGTTGTGCTGACTTTGTTTGTCTATCTCCGCAGGTGCTGACCTGTATCACTGCTGTGCTCAACACCTCTGTACCGGATGGTGATTATGTTGTCCTTCTCAGTGTCAGTGTCTTAATTTCGCACGGTGTATCGTTTCCTCACACCGTAGTGGCCGTATCGGCTAACAAAACTTATTTTATGCTCCTGAATTTTAGCTTCTGACCTCAGGTACTCCCCAAAGGGATCTCTCTCGCCCCACTGTCGCCATCGCACGAGTACGACCTTTCTTCCCTCTCGCCTCTTCCGTCTTCCTCCAACTCTTCCACCGCCTGCAATTCTCATTCTGCCACGTCGCCCCCAGCGCACAACAACAACAACATTACCAAGATGGTAGCCCTGGACCTTACCCCTACACAAGCCTACGATCTTTGCCATCTGCTCATATATTATTCCGACATTTTTTACCTTGACGGTTGGCCTTTGGAACAAACCTCCCTAGTTCAACATCGCATATATACCCGCGATGCACCAACTATTCACAGACGGTGCCATCGTGTCACACCCCGAGCGCCGAGTGCTACAACAGAAGGTTGATAAGATGCTTATGAAGGGCATTATAGAACCATCATCGAACCCATGGGCTTCTCCTGTTGTTGTCTTGGTAAAGAAGGACAACACCTGGCGATTCTGCATAGATTACCGCCATTTAAACAAAATAACAATAAAGGATGTCTATCCAGTGCCACGCATAGACGACGCATTGGATTGCCTACACGGTGCGACATATTTTTCATCGATAGACCTATGCTCCGGTTACTGGCAGATTGCCGTCGATGACATGGACTGTGAGAAGACCGCATTTGTTACATCACATGGCCTTTACCAGTTTTGAGTCATGCCATTCGGCTTGTGCAATGCTCCAGACACCTTCGAGCGTATGATGGACACGCTTTTACACAGCTTTAAGTGGTCTATATGCCTTTGTTACCTCGATGACGTTATTGTGTTCTCGTCGACCTTCGCGACACACCTGGAACGCCTTTCATCTATTCTTTCAGTCTTCCGTGCTGCTGGGCTATAATTAAATTCTTCAAAGTGCCACTTTGGTCGCCGCCAATATTACTATTCTCAGTCATCTCATCAACACATCTGGCGTCCGCCCCGATTCCGCAAAAGTTCGTGCTGTTCTCGATTTTCCTGTGCCGACCTGTGCCGACCTGAGCCAAAGACGTCCGCAGCTTTGTAGGCTCATGCTCTTATTTCTGTCGATTTGTCAGAAATTTTGTGTACATTGCACGGCCTCTGACTGAACTTCTGAAGGAAGGTGCCCCCTTTTTATGCGGTCCTGACCACGCTGCTGCCTTCCAACGCCTTATCAACCGGCTCACAACTCCGCCAATTCTTGCTCACTTCGACCCATCTGGCCCAGCAGAGGTCCGTACAGATGCTAGTGGTTATGGAAATGGCGCGGTTTTAGCTCAGTGTCAACGTGGGCGTGACAAAGATTGCATACGCATGTCGCCTGCCTTCACACGCTGAACGCAATTACTACATTACAGAGCGCCAGTGCCTCGCACTCGCATGGGCAGTGAGCAAATTTTGGCCGTACTTTTACGGTCGACCTTTCACTGTTACCACGGACCATCACTCGCTTCTCGCAAAGCTCGTAATGTGTTCTTCACACCTCCACTCTCAAAAATACTTCCAACTGCAAAAGCACCCTCCTCTATATAACATTTAATTGGGAAAATATCCGGCCACTTGAGAAACTGGCCTGCTATAAATATGTTGGCGCCAGTACATTACCATGTACTGGCGCCATGAGCAGATGCCCAGTCATCTATGTTGCAACAGTTCTCTCTAACACACTTCATGCATATTAATAAATATTGTAGCATACGTTCAATCAGAATTTTCTTAAAATGTACAAATTGGAAATCTTGTACTTTGATTAATAATTCTGATTTTGAGGCGTGTTTCTAGTGTGAACCATTTATGATACCATATTTCTGTGCGTATAAGGCACAACAAAAATGAAAAGAAAAATAACAGTAAAGTGGGTTTGCGAGGTACTATGCGAATTTCGCCGAGTGTGGCTTCACGACAGTGCGCATCGCGCTGCCGTGAAGCCACACCTGTGTGCCAGGTTCTCTGCTATTTAGTTACGTTATCTCCTAGGGAACCCCACCCTCTCCCCACCCTTGCGTGTTGAAGCTCCCCTCTCCTCTCCATGGTCACCCATTCTTTATGAGCATGTGTTGGTGGGCTAGTTGGTTAAGCATGACTACAAAGACGGCGCCGAATACAACAACACACGAAGAAGGGGACACGAGCGCCTACGTGCTTGTCTCGTGTCCCCTTCTTCGTGTGTTGTTGTATTCGGCGCCGTCTTTGTAATCATTCTTCATGGTTCACCATTTTCACCACCTTTATGGATCACCACCTTTATGGATCACCAATTATATGCATGGATGTTTTTTTCTTTCCGAGCTACTGTAATTGGGTATGTGGGTTGTACGCAGTGATGGATTATAAGCGGAAAAATACGGTCCTGAAAATGAAGAAGTTAATGCACAAATTAGGTATGTAAAGCAAGACAAATGGCACTCCAAAAGTAGTGTTTAGAGATCAAACCACACTCTGGCCTCAACTTGAATGAATATCTGATGCGACCCATGGGTCCCATTATTAACATCATTTTTAATACTAATTTTCTTTTCAACAGTGAACTTCATTCAATAAGGCTACATGAAAAGCTTTCACACCTGGTTCCTCTTTTGGCAAGACGGAGAAAATTACCGAAAAGGGTTCAAGGATATATTGTATTCTCACATCTGCGAAGTCAATGACGGCCAAGTTTAGCTGCTCCTTCTCAGCGAAGACAGCACACCTCGGGCCTATTTTTCTGTGAAGGCAATGAAATAATTTTCGGTGATTGTCCTTTTTTTTTTAAGCACACAGCTTTCATTCACCTGCTTTCAATGGCACCAACAGCGATGGCTATAAGATAGGATGGCACTGGAACCTGCGTGCAAGCAAGGTCAAAGATTCCAAGGTACATTCAAGGGTTGGAAATCATCTGTAATGGACCAGACTCAATTCAGGGCAAGATTGTAAACATGCCTCTTGTGCGAACTTTGTCACCCTCGTTGCACCATCCCCACACTCATCACACCCCTGACGAATTGCACTCATCAGGACTGTCAGTTCTTTTGGTGCTCGAACCTTTAAAAACACAAAAATGTTACACAATATAACGAAAACCAAATGTCAGCTTTCTGCAAATCCTTCTAAGCTACTTCAGCAAACTCACCAAAGCACTGTAAGGCATCTTTACAGTTGGTGTATCCTGGCAAGGCAACATTGATCTAGCATGGATAGGCTGCAATAAAGAATATAATATGAGGGCCATTCTTGAAAGTCTCCTTTCACTGTGTTAACATGCCTCACAGTGACTGTACAGGTACGGATACAGTTTCCCTGCAGTCTGTTGAGCCGTCAGCCACTGCAGGGCACTTGAAGATGATGAGGTTTCATACTCCACACAAATTCTGCATATTTGTCCCAAGTTGACAAGAGTAAAAGCACACCAACAACATGGTAAAGCAGTCAAAAGAAAGCTTGCAAAACAAAATAAAGCACCATTACCTACCAAAAGACAGTAGATAATCTGCTCTCCTGATAAAATCTTAATAAAATCTGTTGCTGAAAAACTTCTAAAAGACTTGGGTAAAAAAAGAAAAAGAACAGCAGAAAAAGGAACAGAACACAACTGTGATTCCTTACATACACAAAATTATCATGGCCTTAAGATCAGGAAATAGCATGGTGGAAGCATTTTTTTTAGATCCTTTACCTATGAAAGGCACATGCAACAAAGTGAATGGCCCCACAGAAGAACCAGCGAATATTTGCAGAATGAGGTGCATCAATAGGACTGCAGAAAGCACAGCTAACATTGTGTATAGGATCCCCTTCATGTGCAGGAAATCATAGGTAAGGCAGAGTTCATGGTGCATCATTATCAGACTAAGAAAGCCCATATGTATGACATGACTGCCCTGATCACTAATAAATTTGGCGGCACACTGTGTGTGTTGCAGCTGAGCTCTACCTTTGAAAAAGGACTATAGTCTCACTATTCAATTTGTATTCGATTTGGTGTCAAAAATCATTATTCACACGCTTCTAGTTGAGACAACAGGATAAATCTTGGAAGCTTACTCATGCTAAGTAAGCTGAAAAATGACTTGCAGAAACCATGTGAGAGCACCTTCCCAAAGCACTTCCATTCACTGCCAAAAGCTAGATAAATCAGTGTCCTAGATAAACCAAAGTGTATTGATTTTATCACCTTTTATCACACTGCATGCAAATTTTATTCCCCAGTATGACAGGTTTTGTCTTATATGTTTGACGTATACTCATGAATAACAAAACAATTGACAAGAGCAGTCAATTATACAGACCTTCTTAATGCCCTCGAACGATTCGCAGATTCTCAGTCTTTCGTGTTCACGCATCAGTAGCCCATTCCCTTAAATACCCTCACAGTGCGCAAGGACGTTTGGCACCGACGATTGGCACAGACAAGTCAATTAGCAGGTACACATTTGCAGTTCAAGAAATTAAGGCTTCTATACAGACAATTTCAAAGATCAACTTGTGTATCAATAGTCAGTGCAAATTTGCAGTTATCAAAGAAATTAAGGACACAAGGAAACAAGCGTTAGCGTTGCATCTTTCTTTGCTATATTTGCTCACGCTTCTTGCGCTGTTCTCTTCCTTCCGTGAAAATAAGCAACGTCGCGCGTTTTCTTAAATTTAGGCTTGACATTTCTCACTACCGTTCAAGTCTCAGCTGATGTGGACAGTCACAATGCGGTCAGGAGCAACTTCATTACTTTCCTTCGCTTAAAAGTCAAATAACCAATTGCTGCTACTACTGATGCTTGAAATCAGATTCTACCAGCAGCGTTGCTTGGCTACTCACTTGGCACTGTTGTCGCGAGCAAAATCTGGCCCCAATTGAATTTCTAGTTTGGAGCCCAAGATGGGGTCAGCTTCAGCCAGGGTGAAATTGAGCTCCTTACTCATTTGACGTTGTTGAACACGTTTCACTATTAGGTCTTGTGTGTCCAAAACCTGCGTGACAGCGTGTTTATATGCTTGAGGTACGACCCGTATGCTAATCCACTCACCAGAACGCTGCACTCATCTGATCGTTTCTCACACGTTATGTCAACAAAACCGGCAATTACTTTACGCCGGAAATCTATCTCAATCTCTAGGTGAATGTGGGTGACCAAGCACTGGTCTGGCCTCGCATACGAGTGTGGGTCATTAGTTGTCTTTCCAAAGTTGGCCATGTTGAGTTTCGGAGCTTGCGATCCTCACAATGCGCCCATGCGCCCACGACCAATGCCACGACCACCGAGTCACCGAGTCAACACTAATGTCAAATAGAGTTTCTCAACTTCCTGAGACTACTTCAGTTTCACAGCTCCGCTCGGGAGGTGGCCGAAGTGGCGGTCACGCGAACTAGTAGCGCTGCGATCGCGTCTTTCGTCACTTCTACCACTTCTGGTTTAGCTTCTGCTTTCATTTCGGTGGTGCTGCTTCGTCTGTCGCTACCACGGTGTAAGAATAGGCACCGTGGTCGCTACTGTGGTCATGTCGTTGGCGTCGTGTGATGTGCGGACCAATTGCAATGGACAAGAACGGCACCGAGAGCGGCGCTGCTGCGCCGCCGTTGAGAGCGCCGCATGCGAAGCAGAATTCTATTCGCGGTTGGTACCCCTCTCCCATCTCTCGTTCGCGCCGCCTTGATTGCCTGCTGCACTACGCGTGTTTGGGCACGTCTCGTGCCGCGCGCGGTGTGTGCCTACATGTGTGCGCGTGGACATCTCCTTCGAAGGGCGGTGTACAGTCTGTTTCGCATTTAGGGGAAAACTCGGAGCGCATTGTATCGCGATGCGGCGAGCGCTTGAGTCAGGTGGCGGCAGCAGCTGGCGCAGGTGCTCGATGGGCAGGATCTTGAACGGCGTCGTCTGCTACGGTGGCGCGCGCTGGCCGCATGTTCGGGAAACGTTCTACTGTCAGTTGCAGGGCGCCGATCTCATCGTTACTACGCGAAATGAGCCGGTATTCTTTACTAAGCGTTGTGCGACGCCCACTCATACGCCTCCAAGGTAAGTTCATCGCTGCAGGGCAGTCATAGACGACGTACTCATTCCATACATTCTTGACGGCCCGTTTCTGGAAGGCGACTATATATTCTAACGCGATAGGTCGCCGATCCACACTGCTCGTGTTGTGCAACAACTGCTAGAAGAGCGCGCAGTCACTCTCTTTGAGTGGCCGCCTCAAGCCCCGGGCGCCAACGTCATTTAAAATGTCTGGGGCTCGTTGAAAGCAGGTCGTGGTTGAAAGTATCGCTGGCGCACCATCCCCTCTATTGGTCGCCCGAGGATAGGCTTCGATCCACCATCGTCAGGGACTGAGACGTGCTGCGAATGAACACATCCCTGATCAAGTCATTCTGCACTTCACTGCATGCCTTCCAGGATGAGCGCTGTCATCGCTGCCGCTGGGGACATGACGAGATACTAACTGAAGTTCCGAGCTTGACGTGTCCAATTCCCCGCCGGCGGGCAGAGTCTGTCTGGTGTAGCGAATGATTGTCGAGAAAAATCATTTCCAGCTCATTGTCTGAACCTAAAACGTTCATTTAATCGTATCCGTTTGTTTCATCGTGTTCAACTCCCATAGTTATCATTGTTGAGTGCTTTGTTTTCCTTTCGAGTCAAACAAAGACTGAACACGTTGCGCGCACATCTTGGTGCGTCTTGTCGCTGCTTATTACGGTAGCACACACAGTCAAGAAATATACGTGCACTGCCCCTGACAGTAGCACGCTTCCCAACAATGCGGCCAGCGCGCGCCGCCGTAGCAGACGACGCAGATCACGACTCCGCCCCTCGAGCGTCTGCGCCTGCTCGAGCTGCTGCCACCGCACGACTCCATTGCTTGCCGCATCGCGATGCAATACGTTCCAAGTTTTCCCCTAAGTGTGAAACAGACTGTAAACGCTTCTATTTGCCTTTCAGAAGATCGGCACGCTTCACGATTATTTTTATGGCTGCAATGCGGTGAAAGGGCAGCGTCTGCTTAACCATGTAAGTGACGCTGAGCAGGTGATTGGAAACGACATCGTATGTACCTCCGGAAAAATCGTCAGCACATACGATGCGGCACATACATACGGCACATATATACGAGCTAAAAAAGTCATTTTTGCAGTTTCTCACAATATGTTTGCTACAAATCCGTGTTGTCTCTGATGGCGACAACGGACTTCCATCGACACTGTGCGGAAATAAAGAAAATATATCGCTGCATAGCACAAGTACGACATGCGCACACAACTTTAACTAGTGCGTCCCCTACAATATGGAATAGAGGCAGCAATGTAGACAGCTTGGCCATTTTTTAACAGTGCTCAAGAGACGGAAGTTGAAAGTATTAGTAATCATTCCTGCTTCAGCAATGCCGGCGCGACCAAGACGCGGGCGTGTATCGTCTAGTAACTCGATCGATCGGTGCAGTGGTGAAGCGGGAATGAACTCCGGTCATGTTCAATGCATCGTGCACATATTCAATTTCTCGGTACGCATGAACTTCGGCCACTGCTAGCGCATACAAGAGAAGTGGTTTCAATTCTTGGGCAGCGCACACATAAACGAAGCACGAGAAAGAAGACAGGACAAGCGCTCGTCGAACAACTTAAAGTTTTTATATGAATAAAAGGATTATGTACCGAGTAATTATTAAATTCATGTGGGTTACATATAAAAACCGTCATACACTCAGGAGTGATCAATGAACGAGCTCGCTTCGTTTTTCAGTTGTTTACTTCGCTCGGCGCACCGCAGTAATCCATCCCAAGCAACAAAAAGACCGTGGCAAAAAGTCGGCCCGACGTCTCCGGCCGACTGCAAAACGGTTGGCCCGACCTCGGCAACCGAGGGCGGCCCAGCTTTGGGGATTGACATTGGCCTAACGTCGGCCGATCGTCGGCAATCGATGTAGGCCCGACCACTGTGGCCGACTTGGCCGACGGCGTCCCATACGAGGGCCTACCAAGGCTTTAGGTACGTAGTCAGTCGGCCAGCCGTAGGGCCATTCTATTTGGCCAACGCAGCCGAGCGCATGCCACACGCGGGCCAGCCATGGCCCTGACGACAATAATGGTCGGCATTGCACCGGCCCGGTGCTGAAAGCCGACGTTGCTTTTGAAGCCCCGAATAATCGTAGCTTTTGCATCATGCATTTACAACAGCATGCGCATCATGCATCATGCTTGTGTGGTGGCCGGCATAGAAGTACCACACGAAAGCGAACGCTTTTTTGTACTTTTCATGCCACATAAATGCCAGGCAAAAGATTCTGATACAGGTCTTTATTTCTTGTAATTGTATATGTACACCGACACGTTCACAAGTTTCAAACACTAGTTCATATTTGGTGGGCTTGAAGCAGGGTCACGGCGCCTTCTTTCATTCCGGCCTCCATCCCTGTCAGCTGCTCCAACCAACCAGCGTTTTGCGACTCCAGCCACTAATGCTAGTGAAGCGTCAGGGAACGTGCTCCTCACAGATGCTGCAAAAAAGCGGCACATATAAGAAAGCTGCCCCCGCTTTATAGTTCAGTTGGTGAGTCGCATTCCATTTGAAGAAGTGAAACAATCAAAAAGATCATAAGTCAGATATTCACGAAACATTAAAGAAACGACAACAAAGCAATATTAGGGACGTGCAAATCAGTATCGAAGCTGTCGGGAAGAGTGGCTGGACGACACAAATCGTGTAAGTACCGGATAGTTGGTAATTTATATGTCGTTAGCAATAGGGGGAACTGAACACGGAACCATAGCAAAACACGCATACACAGTGGGTACTGTGTCTATAGGTAGCGCGGCTATTTACACCACGATAGGTCTTGTTGCTTCCCGTGAGCACTGTATGAAACAGCCGAGTTGAAACGCTGAGACAAAGAACGCGCCGGAGCCCGGAGCGCGCCAAGCGGCACAAGGAGGTGAATAGGTAAATGTCTGGAGAGGCAAGAGGGGAAGCTTATGGCATGATACATATACTTGCTGACATGATGGCAACGATGATAGGTCTATGTTTTGCAGAAAACAGTTAGCATACATGGGTTAAAGCAGAAACAGCATATACAGCATATATTATATGGTGAAGCAAAATAAACTCCTCAAAAGCAGTGGCAAAATATGGACGCCGCAAGTAGAACTCACTTATTACGGCATTATTTTATTAAAGAAAATGCTAATACTGGACGCAGCAAGATGCAATAAGCAGCAGCTTGTTTGAATGAAGAAAAAAAAAACTAAGCATGCAGTTGGTACCGATGTTCGCAACGTGCACTAGAAAGCTGATTGTTATGCCATATTTCTTACTTATATTCGTGATGGCCATGAGCTTGACGAAGGCGTGCTTCCTCCCCTGCGACCCTTTCCAGCTGAACTGCAGTGCAGCTTCATTTGTAAGTATGCCCTGCAGAATAGTGCTCACGGCACGACCGGTGTCCGTTCCTCCGTATCAGGAAAAAAAGTTCACCTGCACGAACCAGCGCACGTAGAGTTAAACCAGACATCCAAATACGTGGTTATCGTGGTCTGTAAAAAATAATGGCCAGAATAAGAAACGCTCTCGTTTTAAATGTTTTAACCACATAAAACAAATATATCTAGAAACAACGTTCTATGACAGAATGGCATATGGCTGCGGTATTGTGTGAATGACAAAATGAAAATCATCCAAATATTAAACATGAATACATAGTTTCTCTAAAAAGAAAACACAGCATGTCATTCACCATCTGTTCCATGCGGGAATCTGAAGCTAAATATTCCTCTAAGATACGCTTTAGAGCCGCCCAAGGAAACATGAGGACAGGAAGGATAGGTTTACCGACTTTGGTCGGAATATCAGTGAAAAAAAAAAACCATCCAGGCAGCGCGATAAATGAATACAACACATAGTTGCACAAATAAAATAGCACGCAGACTGCCACGAGACAAATGTATAGGTATACATAACGTCGAGACCGTGGTGACAAAGTATTACACGTAAACTACGAAAATGCAACAAAAGAAAAATTGAGGAAGAACTTACATATGGGCTATCCGCAGGGTTTCACATACGTGTCTTCTTGTCTGATGTTCCTAGATCTACTCTAGTCCACATGCGGTGAAGCGCGCCACACACAATCCATTCTTACCTGCAATGCACCAGACGTATATCATACAGGTATTTACAGTTGTTTTTTCATCTGTGGGAAGGAACGAAAGCAACTTCTAATTAATTATGACTTTTCCGCAATAATAACCAGACAAGCGTCTTACCCAATTTCTTCCCGAATGGTGATAACAGTTCCGAGCGTAGCAGGTCATTCGCACACTGTGCTTCAATTTAAGCGGTGTCGTTCCAGTGTTTCCTAGAGAAAAATTAACGAGAATACAAGACGAAAAAATAATATTAGAAATATATACATGAAAGTACGTCTGACATTTCCCTGTCCCAACTCTCGAACGCTTGATCCGTTCTCATGTAAAGCCTCTTTTCTTTTTTCTTCCTGTCAGAAAAAATAAGCCCGAAAGACAAGGAGTTTATCATACGTTGCAAAACCATTTACACAATACAAAGCGACCTTTGTTCACTTGAAAAAGACAGTCATGCATTACACAACGTGAAATTAAAATGCCACTTACGAGTACGCATATCTTGAACGGCGAGATACGGCGGCTCCACTGCATGTAAAGGGCTTGCGCTGTTCTTGTCCATGTCACTTTTGTGTAGCTTGCGTTTATATGCGCCGTCCATGATAACAGAAATGCACCAACTAGTCTACCATGAGACGCGGAACGAGCTGGCATCCAGAGCTAGCATTTGGCGGCAACTCACGCACCCGCGCCATTTGGCGGGAACTCGCCTGCGCCCCTGCAAGCAAGCGGCGTTGGCCTGACGAAGAAAAAATAGACAGCAAGGAAAGTCCCGTTTCGCTTTCTCGCCCCGTCCTCGCTGGTGGGAGCTGATGCTGACAGAGAGAATCGCCCGTCCCTGCTTTCCAAGAACCTCTTCATTCCTTCTGGGAGAGGGAGAGGCGACAGCCCAAGACGACCTCGGTTCCCCACACTTTTCCTTTTTTTTCGTTTTTCAGGCGCTTCCTGTGAGCGCGTTGCCGTTTCCTTTTGGTGTGTGTGCTGTGCACGTGCGTGCGTGCGTGTGTGTAATGAAAATCTGCGTTCTATATTTTGCAGGGATTGGTAGCGCTATACGAATATGTATATACCTTATGTGAACAATAATTTTGACCTCTTCAACGTGTCGAACAGTACTTTGGGTGCTATGTACGTTAGCATGTAGGTTCTGTTTTCTTGTTTGGGAGTATTGTACAAATATCGTATAATCTTGATTGGTTTCCTTTTGTACTTGCTCAGTATTGTATACCTGTTATTACCGGGTGCAATTGTCTTTGTTTTAAAAGTGTCGCTGTAAAGGCTCTGCCAAGCGAAAGGGGGCTGCGGTTTTGTCAATCTGTATCTGACAGCTTTTTCTGCGCCTCTGCTGTCTGTACCTTTACAAGGCAGAAATAAATAATTTGAATTTTAATAAGTATTTATCGTCAAAGCATCACGTCTATATGTGCACGAAGTTCGATAGGTGCATGCATGCATACACAGTCAATACGCTTTCCAGAGAGCTTTGCACGAAAATGGTAGATATGCTTCACAGGAGACGGCGCTTGAAAAAACACTCATGATATACCATGAATTTATTAATTCTTAACTGCTTGATTGTTGAACGTCATTAGTTAATTGAGCGAAAACTGGAAGAATTTGATCTAACTCTAGTTCTTCCCAATCAAATCCACGTCGACAGCAGAAATGCTCTATTTTATGATTTACATTGATTGGCATGCAGCCTTAATTATTCTTAGACGAATCGACAATAGCTAGAAAAATTGCAGATTTTGACATCTCTTCACAATTCGCCTTCGTATAATCGCTTCTTTCACCCTCCCCAGTGAAAACATTCAACTGAAATATTTCCTAGAACTGTACAGTCCATGAGTCGCCTGCGCTTAGTTCGTTTGACGATTTTTTCTGTGCTGCGACAGGGCCGTTTACAATTAACGCGCCGTTCGCGAACAATTTTGCTTGACTCTTTCTGCAGTTCAGATGACTATTACGAGAACTGTCTAATGCAATATCCACTTGATTAAATTTTGTTCCCCGTTAAACAGTTATTTTCTCGATAGTTTAACTACAAAAGAAGAAAGCAATAATGAACGACACAATAGCGTTGCAAACATATCCGTTTTTGAAGTATTGAAATCTTGTGCTTTTTGGTAAAGCAAATGTAATACTTACGCGATATGTCTTCTTCTTGTGACTTGCACACTGGTCTCCACGTACTCTTGCTCTCATAATAGTGGTCGTTGCATGCGCACCCGCATATATGGCGAAAATAAATTTGATTCTGATTTCATTATTCGCTCTAATTACTAGAGTTCTATCAGTCCAGAACAAAACACAGAACCATCCTTTAGCCGGAAGGTGATCTAACTGCCAGATGAACTGTCACTGACGTCTGTATGTGATGGTTGCTGTTTTTCCCCGTGTGATGAACCGCCGTCATCGCTTTTGTATAGCTGGTATATACTCCGTCATTATATATATTCGTCCTTCAACATTTGTTACGCAAAAGCAACAACAACAAAAAATTGCTGCCTCTCACTTCTTCAAAGGACTGCGCAGCCTGTCGGAACGCACTGGCGCGTGTGAACGCATGGCCTGAAGGTTCAATTTCAAAGTGTTGTTCAATTGCTGCCTGAACCACTCGTGAAGACCTTTCGTGCCCCGTTACTTTATTATGCTAGCTTTTCTTGTGACCGATGACAAGACATTAAATTTGGCGGCCTCTGCAAGACTAAGCTGCATCAACACAGCTTCTTAAATATACGAATTGGCTCAGCGGCTGTCGGACAGTGTGCATGGTCCCTTGTGGCACGTCACTAAAAAACCAATTAAACGCTTAGCGTATATGCACAAAATGATGCGACCACTAATATAACATGAGAGGGGACTTTCGGTCTCACAAAAAAAAAAACGATATATATATATATATATATATATATATATATATTACACGAAGTGCGCATGCGCACAAGCATGATGCATGATGCATGCGCATCATGCATCATGCTTGTGTGGTGGCCGGCATAGAAGTACCACACGAAAGCGAACGCTTTTTTGTACTTTTCATGCCACATAAATGCCAGGCAAAAGATTCTGATACAGGTCTTTATTTCTTGTAATTGTATATGTACACCGACACGTTCACAAGTTTCAAACACTAGTTCATATTTGGTGGGCTTGAAGCAGGGTCACGGCGCCTTCTTGATACCTGATAATATTTTTTTCACTGGCCTCTTTCTATAAGAAGGACGAACATTCTAGGCAGCGAAAAAAGTATGAGACATATTTCATCCTGGGGTAAATCTTTTATTCATAATATTCATTCCCAGAAAATATGATACAATGAAACGTTGATGCTTAAAAGCAAAACTTAAAGCGTTTTCAGATCACTGAGAAAGCGTAAGTCTTTATACGAGTTTGGTTTAAATGCGCAACGCAGTAAACAAATCCTTTAATGTAGTTTGCACCCATGATATTTCTTTGCTTGTTCTTGGCTTCAAGTTGGTTGCACTAAAATTGGCCATATGCCGCCGGATATGTTACATATTGCATACCATTAAGGCATATGCACATCACTAGTGCCTTTTCTAGGGATGTGTCATCGCTCATCTCAGCGTTTTCCTCCTGACGGCCGCATATGAGGAGCCTTGTTTCCCCCCAGACACTGCATGACCTTATAAGGTCGCTTAGCGCTATCTGAAAAAAAAAAAATCTTTATACGCAAAGTATAATACTTTAGAGATGAAAATATGTTTCCTTTAGGCTAAATGTGTTTAAACTAGTACCTCTTGCTTTTTCACTGCTTTAACATTGATTGCACTTCTGAGATTTCTCCTACTGACTGCTCTTAAAATGTTGCGGTCCGGAAGTTTTTAGAATTTGGGGATATGGGAAAAATGGTCAAATCACCGCATTAATGAGAGCATGCATTGCAAGCCTGCTTCTGAAGCGACGAATGAAGGCTCAGAAAATTTCAGTATTTTTGATAAGATCAGAAGGAACATTTTCAATTTTGTTCCTTTTTATCAATCCTACTTTCAAACATTTATTTGCTTTCAAATGGGACCTGAAAAACAAAATAACGATGTGCAAAACGTAATTAGGTGAGTCACATAGCTGCAACTGATATTACTCCATTATACTCTTGATAAAAATAAAGTTTAAAAGTTCGAACATAAGTGGCAACGCTTTTGATAGAAGCTTTCATTATAGAAGCAAAAATGAGCTATAAAAACGCAGTTACGCTTAATTCTAAACCCAATGGAGATGGAAATTCTGACAAGAATGGCATTCTACGTGAACTTATCACACGTGAACTTTCACTGTAGACATAGACATGTTTGCAGCTGGAAATCAAGAGCTGCAACGGGCAGAGTACATTCGTGTTCATCGAACACAGTCACACTTCCTCTTTTTAAAGCTAAAAATGTAAAATATGCAGAGCTGCACAAGATAGATATCCTAATGCAGAGTGCAATTGAGGTTACAAATTAAGTAGCGCGTGTGGTTGCAACCTCGCATGCAGCGCTTCGGAGATGCAGGTTACTGTCAGTCGACAAATAGCTCACAAAATTATGAATTTTCACATTATAGGCCGCAGTATACTATGAGCGGCATACGCGGCAACTACACGGCATACACGGCACACCACATCGATGCGTCACTAACAGAGTTCTAAACCGTGAGAAGAAGCACAGTGCAAAATGCAGTGACAACTCCAAGCTCGCCACCCTTGCCCGAGGCGAAATGGCAGCGGGCACAGAGAGAACGGTGAGTTGGCGAAGATAAATTAAAAACAATAGAAATGGTGTGAATTTGATACTTCAGCGCAATTAGCTGAACAATTCAGAAAAATCCAACAGCCCGGTGTTAAAACTTGTTAAACAAGCACGATGATGACTGCTATCTATTTCGATCAACGCTACTGCTCGCTTTTCAATAAATTCACCATTACGGCAAATTTTGCACCACACATCATACAAGCACATACCGGAAATCATGACCAATTGGCAGTCAGCCGCTATTTAACAAAAGCGAACCATGAGTATTGTTCTTACCTGTACATTTAGATCGTCCATGAATAGCAGGTGAGGGACCGCTACATATATCCATTATCCATATGGCGCTGGAGCCGTCAGACCGCGGTGGATTCTCTCTCGTAAACTCTCGTAAACTCGGCACAGTGCACAATGTCTGCAGACACCACCGGCGCTGTACGCCATGAAGGTCTGTAGAAGTGAGCGTGGCGATACTATGGCGATACACACCAACTCTGACAATTAGACCGGAAGCTCTGCGCTGCAATGAACGAACGTCGCTCGTGGCAGTCCGCCGGAAAATCCACACGAAAAATGGCCGGGTGCAGTCTTCAAAACACCACGGTCTCCTTCAGCCCCCCCCCCCCCCCCCCCCCCTCCCAAGAAAAGTTTCGCATTCACCGCAGGGCAGTGAGAAGACACACAGCGTTGTTTTCCCTCGCCCACGCTCCGCGCAGATCCCGTGATATAAAACGGATCCGCTATTCGGATTTTTTATATGGGTGATGGAAAGTTCCCACGCGAGCGCTCTGCGGGATGTTAAGCGTGTAATTTGCGTTTCTCACGCGTACGCGGCTCGCTCACGCTCGCACAAGACAGAACCATGGCAGGCAGTCTTGTCCTCATGCTTACACAAAGGAATGTCACGCTTATTTTCGGTCACGGGTGCCTGAAACGTCATCCGCGCCTCACTTACATGCGCGTCACGCTAAAACTCACAGTTTAGCGTGAGATTAAGCGTGGATTTTTTTTTTGTGTATACTGAGGTATTTGTGTTCTTTTACTCGAGGTATTTCCTGGCCCTGTATTGATACTGTCTGTTCACTGTTTTCATTGAGTACTGTTTACCATAAAAGCTGATTTCCTAACACTAAATTTCAAATGTTAAATTCTCACCTTCATGTGCACATATATTCTCCAGGCGTTGCATAACACTCCGCTTGTTAGCTAGCAACACAATGTCGTCCGCATAAAACGAACCTGGAAGCTACTGCTCTACTATTTTAACCGCCTGTTTGTATGAGAGATAAAACCCAAAATTGCTTCCCTCTAGCGCCCTTTTCATACTTACCATGTACATCACAAACAGCAGTCCCTAGTTGATATCAACTTGCTTCTCGCTCCTCATCCCTCCCCATTCAACGCAAACTGTATTTTCTAGGTAGGGCTCTGTCAAAAGCTATATAAAGTCGTTGCCTATGCCTTCCAGAATATCCCACAAAATTTTGTGGTCTACGTTGTCATACGCTCCGGTAATATCTAAAAAAGCCACATAAAACAGTCTCCTCTCTTTGGATATTTCAATACACTGAATAAGAACAAATAAGTTATCATCCAGACGCCTATTCTGAACCCGTTCTGAAGTTCTCCCATACCATTCTCTGCCCATGTTTGCACTTGTAATTTAATTACCTGTATTGCTAACATGTATATTGCCGATATAATGGTCAACGGTCTATATGGGTGAATTCAATTCTTTTCTCCGTTATCTTTATACATTAAATTCATTCTACTTTGTCTCCGGCTGTCTGGTATTCGCCTATCTTGTAAGCCTTTTTCTACTGCTTCCCACAGAGCTTCCTTACTTTTTGATCCTAGTTCGCTAATCAGCCTAACGGGAACCTCGCCTAACCCTATGGCTGTGCGCTTTAGAATTTTCTCTGGTTCTCGTTAACGCTCTTCTTCTTTAAAACTACTTCATCATTCCCTTGGAATGATTCGGTCGTTATTTTTCGGATGTAATTTAATGTCGCATCCCCTTCCATTTTTTTTATCTTAGTCTAGGACATGCTGTTGTGTTCCAGACTTTCTTCTTAATAAGTTTGTGTGTTTTCAAAATATTCTAGGCGCGGCCTTCTTTTTCTCACGTATTTCCGACAACCAACGTTCACTTTCACCTTTGAACTTTGCTTGAACCAGTATTATAACAATAGATTTTTTTTTCTTCCGGTATACTTCTAATTTTATGTCTACTTCAACCTGTGGCAACTGCACTTTCTATGCCTGCTTATGTTCTCGTAATGCTTTCTGTCGTTCATCGATCGCTTCGGGTATCACGCTGTTCCACCAGCTTTTTTGACTTCCTTTTTGTTTTCCAACAAACGTGTTGCTTCTCCTTCCTAATTTCTCTCGTCATTACATTTAGAAGCTCATTGTATTCCCACTTTTTGCTTGGTCATTTGCCGTGTTCTTTCTCGACTCCCGCGGCTATATTTGTTATTTGTTAAGCGTTCAAATTTGGACTGGCCATTCTTCGCTCCGTGCTCTCCTTCACAACTACATATCCCATTTTCAAAATGGTGCGTTTATGGCCAGTCCTTGTGTTACTACAGTCTTACTCGCCAATGGCTCAACTTATCTCAACTGATCTGAACTTATCATAAATATCTTCCGTCATCAGACAGTAACCAATAGTCGATTGCCTATTTCCAACTTCCCATCTGACCTGACCATCAGATTTACGGCCCGTAATTACGATAACGAGGTTACGTTGCTCACAAAGGTCCAGCAATAACTTCCTGTTGTTGTCGGTATAAACGTCTAGATCCTGTATGTGGGCATTCATGTCACCTAACAGGGTAATTTCGGCATTATTTCCGAAAACGCCTAATATCAGCACTTAGGCATTCCGCTAAGCCTTGGTTCTTCTCTCTGCAATGTTTTCTCGTTCATAAATACGTTAAGCCCAGCCAAGTTTTATTTCCACTCATTGTGCCTGAAAACCAAAGAATGCCCTTGACACTTTGAATATGCTTTTTCCCATTTGAACACTCCGGCCCCCCTCCCTTTCCTTTCGATTTACTTCTGTTGCAACCTTCCCAAACATAATTCTCAATGACTGGTGCATTTTTTAAGTCTCTAAGGTGCGTTTTTTATAACCGCATACACCCCGATTTGTTCTCTATTTAACTGCTCCTCAATTTAAAAGCGCTTTTCGTTTCTTCTGGCGCCCTGCATGTTTATGCAGCCTATTGCATGGCGAGCTCGCTTTTTTTTTTCCGCCTTTCTCTGTGGTACTAATCTGAGGTACCGCCACCTACCGGCCGTGGCCACTCAGACAGACCTCAAATGGCAGCTATAGAAAAGGGCTTTGTATTTCAGTTTCCGCGTAACAGAATTATGTTTTCCCGCATACTCGATTTGCAATCCGAAGTTATCATGTCTGAAGCTTGTGCTTAAGTTGTATTTTACGCATTTTCTGACAATTTACCCTCAAAGATTCATTTAGTTCCATAAGGCTCTTGCGCTTGGCGGGGGCCATGTATGCTGCACTTCCGTATGCATGCGTGCCCGCGTTACGTACGTCGCTTGTGGTGTTAGTGGTGGTTGGTTTCTGAGTAACGTCGTCTAACGTCGGCAATCGTTTCGTTGTACATCCACTTTCACAGGGTGCAATGGAGGAGGGCTTTTTTTTTTTTTTGCTAAGAATACTGCAGGGAACCTGCTGAGAAATATGCGCACAAAGCCACAAACGTGCGAAACCCGCGCACAGCGTAGGCAGAATGTAGCTGTGATACCTTACGTTCACACACTATCCCACAATTTGGAAAAGGTGGCTCAGCGTTACGAGTGTTCGCTGCTCCCCATAAGCTGTAAAAGCTTTGTAGAATGACCGACCCGGAAGCAAGCCAGTAACGTGACTGCGGCATAAAGCACAGGCCGCCTTTTATTGAATACGCATAAGGGGTAGTCTATGAAATTCTTTTAAGGTGCGGAATAGTGTACATTGGCCATACTGGGAGATGTGTTAATGATAGGTTAAGGAAGCACGCAAACAATGTAAAAAAATCCGCGTGAAGGAAAAGATTTCGAAGGTTTTCTGGCAAGTGATTGTCTGACTTGCAGGGACTGTTCGCCCGACCTTGTAAACACTTTCGTTATTAAGAAGAGTAAAACTCGTGTTATACGGAAAATCGCAGAATCTGAACCGATTTCTAGAAGTGAACTTGAACTTTATTTCCATCATCGATGGAGGAGAGGAAAAAAAAGCTGTGTAAGCATGGGGATGTGTCAACATGGCATCCATCACGCTGTCAGACAAATAGTTGGTATATTTACGAATGCGCAGATGATTACACCGGGCTCGGACAGCATGTATATATTCGTGATTCATTCACAATAAGTGTTTTTGGAAGTTCAGCACCCATCCTTGTCCTCTCGTCTCCATCCGTGTCTTCTTGCGCTACCGCCTTTTCAAATTCTTAGGATATATCACGCACTTTCCACTGTGTGTTTTGCGGGGCAAGGAGTAGTATACGCGCGCCGGCGCGTTTCGGCGGCAGGAAGCCCGCTCCTCTCCCCAGCCCCGCTGTAACATGATCGCCGCCTGCACGGCATGAATGGTCCCCGCCTGCTCTCGCGCGACGTGTTGGTGGGGGGAGTGAGGGGGCTGTGTTCGTCTTTACATTCGGGGTCGCGGAAACCAGGCGGTTCGCTTGCCGCCGAACTCACAACTTTCTTTACCAGTGATCCAAGAAGAAGCTGAAAAAGAAAGAAAAAAAAAAGGCCAGAACAAGTTTCGTCCCCTCAGGCTCCGGAGAAAAGCATTCCGTCCGCAAGCAGCAGCGCGAGTTCGAAAAGAAAGGAGACTTCACAGTCTCGAGCAGCGCCGCGCCATCCGTCACGAATCACCCGAAGAAGATGGCACATGCTCAGTCTGAAGGATTAGACTGAATTGCGCGCAGCCAGTGGCACATAGCGAATGATAAATCATGAATCTGAACATAAAGCACTATTCCATTAAGAGGTCGGTGTGCTGTAGATATACATATGAGCCGAAATCATACGTGTTAGATTTTTTATGAAGGAACGTATTTTTTGTTGCACCGAAGAGAAACGCGCTTACTGCGAGGCACACTCCGTGCTGCGAGGATACAGTTGTCTGTTATGTATGAGTGCCTAACAGAGCGCTTGCCAGCCCAACTGGAAAACCGGAAAGCGGCGTGCCGAGTGTCAAATCGGCAGCCCGCACCATGAGGGAAAACCTTGCATTGCTATTTGAAAATCGCCCACGCGGAAACAATGCGAGAAAACCTGGGCGAGCGCGAAGTGCTGCTGCAGAAGCGTGCAACAGAGAAAGTCTTGCTGGGACGCACTCGTAAAAAGGGATCCTCGAGCCTTTGGCAAACCATTTCTTGAAAGAAGAAACAAAAATTTAGAGAATGGGTAGTGGGACTCGGTGCCATAGCAGATGAATTGCGCCGTCGTAGCAGCCAAATCATTTCTACTAAAAGGAAGAAAAGATTGGCTGAGAAGATTTCGAGATTGCGTTGCTGTAGGTGCAACACCGAAGTTATACTATTGATGCATTTACGTTTCACAGTCCCGTAGCAAAGCAGGAACAGAAAACCCCTGGCGCTCCCCAGTCATCTCCTGCAAAATGAAGACATCAGCACTTTTATTAGGGGAAGTTAATTCTTAGTATGTCGTATAACGTTTGCTTGGGCTATTTGGCTCATGGGAAACATCATGGCGTGAAAGACGAGGACACAGGGCTCATTCTGTTTCTAGTCCTCTTTTTTTCTTGCGCCACTGTTTTTTTGTTTCCAGCGGTTTCCACATAATATGCATTTTCCTAACCGTAGTTCTATTCTTGGTTCAATACAATTCGCGTTCGCCTTTTGGCAAATGCTCAGCGTGCGTTCAGTGTTATCACCTCGTCGCGCATGTTCTTCCGAAATTTTAAATTGTGAATTCATATCTGACCAATTCATTTTGAGTAAACAATATATCTGCGCCAGCTGTAGTAAATAGATGTTTAACTAGTTTTCTGACACTTTCCTTACGTCAAATATCCAAAAGAGGAGGATACGAATAGTCTTGCCGTGATAAATGAAATATAAAAAATTCACTGTGGAGCAAGGCCTGCATTAGTTTATCTGTTTGGGAATGAAAGCATCACCGCTCGGTACTGCCTGCTGAGCGGAATTCAAGGACTCCTAGCTCCACAGTCTGTAATAATTCGCATAAGTTAACTTCAGGCTGAGCATACGTATGTTCTGGTGCACTTGTCGTTCACACGAGTGAAAGCGCTATTAGTTGATGCATAAAGGAGCTTGAGGGAGGCAAAGAAAGATGCCAAGCATCGTAAAACGCGTCTCTTTTTAGTGGTGGCTGAATGCAGTGGGTGGGGAAGGCGCCTCTGTGTTGCAGCTCTTGGCGCGGAGGCGGAGAGTCAGGGTGGAAGACGGGGGTGACGTTTGTGGAGAGGAGCCGCTTGTGGGAGGGAGTAGGAGGAAAACTAGCAGTGCAGCGAACGTGGCAGCGCGCCGAGGGCAGCGCTAAAGAGCGATGCGATGTCTGGTCGCACTAACCGCTTCAGCGCTCCGCCCCAGAGATTCGTCGGCGCTCTATGATGGCATCTCGGAGGTCATGTTTAGGGCGGTAGGTACAAGTTTAATTTAGTGACGTTTGCTTTGTTAAACCCCAAATATTTCTAGAAGTTTAGTGTTTAAATTACAGTAAAAAAGAATTAGCGAAAATTCATAATATATACCACAGCCCACGTGAAATTCCGCATGTTTACAGAATTAATCCTTGCAACCATCCCGAGAATTTCCCTTAAAGAAGCATGGCAGGTTAATTCACATATTTACGCGTACGACGAGTTTCATATTGCTTCAGAAAACGGTCCCACACACATATATCGCTGTTTCTGAACGCATTGCGCTATAATGCAGCTGTGTATATATGTAATAGTCACGAAAAGTATAAATTCTGTAAGCATAACAATGTATTACCTTCACCTATAACAAATTTCCCTAGTGAGAATTTTATAAGTATAGACCGACAGACAGGAATTGAAATAAAAATTAAATTATGCTACTCATCGGCCTCGGGCGTTGGTCCGACGCGTTGCCATCGTACCGAGCCGGCGACCAACTGGCGGGTCGGGAGTCAGTCTGACAGAGAGGTTGGCAAGACGCCCTCTGCCGACTGCCCGCCGGTAAAGGCGGCGGCCGTTGTCATACCGACCTCTCGCCAACCTTCGCTGGCCAATATAGTCGTTTGACGATCATTTCCCGACGATCGGCCAAGCAGCGGCAGTTGGCCAAGGTTGCTTGGGATGTCTGTCGTATGCTTTTTTCGTACCATTTTCTTGTGAATCGGCAGAATTTCACTGGTGGCATCAACCCTTTCGTGTTTACATTGCTGTCGTGGCAGTTAACAACACAATAATAATTTCCGGTCATGCGAAGAGGCACCGTCGCAAACAAGAGACGTGTCCCGCGCAACGCGAACTGCACGCGGGCGCGATCGTGAAGCGGAGCGGCGGCGGAAACCTACACCCGTCGGAGATGAAATCGTTCCGCCAGGGGAGAAACGAGCGCTGGCGTCTAGGATGAAACTTGGCGTGCGGTCGTCCATGCATGCTCACTGACCTGGAGAGGCAAAGCAGAAGAGTGGGTCTAAAAATTAATCTGCAGAAAAATAAAGTAATGTTTAACAGTCTCGGAAGAGATCAGCCATTTACAATAGGTAGCGAGGCACTGGAAGTGGTAAGGGAATACATCTACTTAGGGCAGGTAGTGACGGCGGATACGGATCATGAGACGGAAATAATCAGAAGAATGGGCTGGGGTGCGTTTGGCAGGCATTCTCAGATCATGAACAGCAGGTTGCCATTATCCCTCAAGAGAAAAGTGTATAATAGTTGTGTCTTACCCGTACTCACCTACGGGGCAGAAACCTGGAGGCTTACGAAAAGGGTTTCTACTCAAATTGAGGACGATGCAACAAGCTATGGAAAGAAGAATGATGGGTGTAACGGAGGAGCATGGGAGAGGCCTTTGCCCTGCAGTGGGCGTAACCAGGCTGATAATGATGATGTGCGGCGGCTTCTGGTGAAAAGTTTCGCACTGAAGTGTTTCGGCGTCTCATAATAGGAAGAAGTTTCCTATGCAGTTCTAGTTTGCCCACGGCTGCTCCAGCGGCCAGATGCAACGTGATGCTGGTGGTCACTGCTTTTTTTTTTTTTTTTTTCGCACCGCGACGACGGCAGAGCGTTTTTTATATGGAAACACGTGCTGCACCGAAAGAGAGAATGCCCCACCGATAAGTCCGATGTGTTTGAACTTCATGTTGAGGACGACGATCTATATTTTAATTCTTGAGAACATATATATATATATATATATATATATATATATATATATATATATATTCCATCGCTGGAAACATGGACGCTTGTTCACGGCACACGATTCCACGACTTAGTTATTCCCGGTCTTCTCGAACACATCTGAAAGCTAATAAATGTGATGCAAAAGTGAAGTTCACCAACAGAAGCAGCTCGAGTGTTGGCAGGCACTTCGGCGGAAGCTTGCAGGGATGCACTTCATGCAGGTGGCAAACGAATTGTACTTGAAATGTTGTTGCGCTTGCCTTTGAAATATGCACTACTGACTGTGATCAACAAGCCTTCAGCAATGATCTTGCCTTCTGTACTCTGAAAGCGTAAATTTATTGAAGATGACGCCATGCAGCAGCGATATGTGAATCGTTTTACATGAATTCAGCAACTAGCTCGTAGATATGTAATCTTTTGAGTTATGGAAAGTGTTGTCCGTTAAGAGTATCGCATCTAAATTGCTGCATGAAAAGCTACAACAATATCCACAATATGCTATTTCGAGTGGCTATATACTATATACCTTCATATGACAAGAAGCCAACAAACACTGACACCAAGGACAACACAGGAAAAATTACTTGTGCTTGATAAATGAAATAAACGATAAATTAATGGAAATTAAAGTGGATGAAGAAAAAAACTTGCCGCAGGTGGGAACCGAACCCACAATTAACCTTCGGATTTCGCGTGCGATGATGCTCTACCAATTGAGCTACAGCGGCGCCGTTTCCCCATCCACTTTCTTGGGTATTTATGTGCCCTAGTAGAACCCTGGGAGCATAGAGTTTCTAAATAAATACCCTAGAGGGAAATGCGGCGCCAGTGTCTACGGGGGCTCTCATGAGCGTTGCCTCAACTACAGTGTACCTATTCTAGTACACTGTACCTAAACTACAGTGTACTAGAATATATTGTAGTACATTGTACCTCAACCCATAGAGTTTCCTACAAGAATTACTAGAGGGAACTCTGGCGCTAGTAGGGTTAGCGCTAGTGTCTACGGGAGCTGCAATGGGAGCGGTTGTCCCAGCATGGGAATTATGGGAAGTACATGGATTTGCCTAAACTTCGTTCTTTAGGCTTCAAACGGCTTTGTGACTTCGTAAACTCGTCATTTTCAACAGTATATTGAGCAATAAATAATTAAATAAACATCACTAAAATTACCAAATTGACCGACGGCAGGATTCGAACACAGGGACTCTAGCACAGTAGCCTGATATTGAGTCCATTAAGCTACGGACGCATGTATCGGCTAGCGAATGAAACGCCCTTATGAATTTATCGCGGGCATGCCAGTGCCTTGAGACGCTTGGCGCGTTTCGATTTGGCTACCTGGACAAGCTCAATCGTTACAAGTAATAGCAATTGTATGCGTTCCCGGCATCTTCTGCACATCGAAGAATATTTATTGCGCTGAAATATACGACAATAAGATTTATATAGCGTAATGTACAAAGCCACAAGAACGTCTGAATCCACAAGCGCGAAGATCAGACAAATCCATGTACTTCCCATCATTCCCATGGTAGGACAACGACTGCAGCGCCAGAGTTCCCTCTAGTAATTTTTGTAGGAAACTGTATGTCTATGGTATGGTGGCCCTCTAGCCTATGGGTTCAACCATAGAGTTTCCTACAAAATTGTTGTAGGAAACTCTATGGGTTCAACCATCATTGGAATGATGGAAAGTACAGGCTTCGGATTGGCATTCTGTTGACTGGCGAACTAGTGTACAAGTTTTTTTTGGCAGTTTTGGTTTCGCTCCAAGCGCAATTGCTATAACCTGCAGTGGGACAGTGCAGAGCAAAGCTCACTGCGTTTGTTATGCTGCTCGAAGTAGCGATAGCGCACTGGGCCAGCCATAGAGTTTCTCACTACATTACCTAGAGGGAAATCTGGCGCTGCTGCGCTGTGGTATGCATGTTGAATGTTGTATGAATGTTGTATGCATGTTGAATGCATGTTGAACGATCGCAGCGCCAGATTTCCATCTAAGTATACTAATATGAAACTCTATGCCTGGGAGTGTTAGCCAGTGCCACCACTCACCAACCTTGGCGGCGGACGTGGAACGTGCTTTTTGCCGCAGGTGTCACGAGAACGTAATCTTTTTGGGTGAAAGCAACTGGTCAATAAACCCACACATGCTACCTGAAGGCATCAATGTTGCCGGATTCGAGACCCTCGGTACACTCTAAGAACAGTTTACACCCTTTGGCTTGCCCCTTCTGCCACACAAAAATAATCGTCATCTGCCTTGATGCGTTTCCTTTCTTTATCGCTGCGAGCCCGGAACTTTCCAGTGACGAACGGCACGCGCGTTATCAAAAGGGGCACTCCAAAGGGTGTAAACTGTTCTATGTTGATAACGCGCGTGCCGTTCGTTACTGGAAAGTTCCGGGCTCGCAGCGATAAAGAAAGGAAACGCATCAAGGCAGATGACGATTATTTTTGTGTGGCAGAAGGGGCAAGTCAAAGGGTGTAAACTGTTCTTAGAGTGTATGTAATAAACCAGAAGAAAGGGGGTTAACCAAGGGGCCTGATTTTTAATAGTCATATGACAAGAAGCCAACAAACACTGACACCAAAGACAACATAGGGGAACTTAATTGTGCTTGATAAATGAAATAAAGAAACGATAAATTAATAGAAATTAAAGTGGATGAAAAAACAACTTGCCGTATGTGGGATCCGAACCCACAACCTTCGGATTTCGCTTGCGATGCTCTACAATTGAGCTACAGCGGCGCCGTTTCCCCATCCACTTTCTTGGGTATTTATGTGCCCTATCACTCTTAGGCAAAGTTACACCCTTTGGCTTGCCCCTTCTGCCACACAACAATAATCGTTATCTGCCTTGATGCGTTTCCTTTCTTTAACGCTGCGAGCCCGGAACTTTCCAGTAACGAACGGCACGCGCGTTTCAGAAGGGGCACTCCAAAGGGTGTAAACTGTTCTGTGCTGATAACGCGCGTGCCGTTCGTTACTGGAAAGTACCGGGCTCGCAGCGTTAAAGAAAAGAAACGCATCAAGGCAGATAACGATTATTGTTGTGTGGCAGAAGGGGCAAGCCAAAGGGTGTAACTTTGCCTAAGAGTGTAGTAGAACCCTGGGAGTGTTAGCCAGCGCCACCACTCACAGACATTGGCGGCCGACGTGGAACGCGTCCTTGTTGCCGCAGGCGTCACCAGAACGTGATCTTTTTGGGTGAAGGCAACTAGTCAATAAACCCATAGTTTCCTACAAAAATTACTAGAGGGAACTCTGGCGCTACATTCTAAGTGCCCCTTCTGCCACACAACGATAATCGTCATCTGCCCTGATGCGTTTCCTTTATTTATCGCTGCGAGCCCGGTACTTTCCAGTAACGAACGGCACACGCGTTGTCAGCATGACAGCATTTCATGGAGGAAGGAAACTGAGGAGAGGCCCTACCCCCTCAGCGCGCTAGGAGAAGAGTGTGGAGGAAATGACGTAGTAGGTTCTCCTTTTTTGTGCTGTTTTTTTATTTCTTTGCTGTAGTGGCCCCGCCTTTCGGGCCACAATGGCGGCTTTGTTATTGTTCTGTGCGCTCACACGTGTTGCTCCGTAGGATTCGTACCGTGGCAAAGGCGCCGTGCGGGCAGGTTTGCGTTTGTCTCCGTGTTTTGTTGCGCTGCGTTATCTGGACGGTGCTCTACCGGATGTTGCTGTGGCCAGGTGGGACACGAGGAACTAAAGTTCGTGAAATGAATGCGCATGCAACGCTGTACGCAATGTACCGCGCCATGGCAACGGCAACGGACGAAGGAATATCCGCGGGAAATTTTGCCCTCTTTGGCGGAATCATGCTAACGTGCTAACGATTGTTTAGTATTGCTGCGGAGCGCGCGCGGCCGAGCAGTACGGTTGCGCGCAGCGCGGCGTGGTTTCGTAAGAGATGTAAACAAGAGAGGAGAGCTGGCCCGATAGGCGGAGCAACGCCATGGACAACACCAACTTCCGGCTTCACTTTAGCTTCACAAAGAGTGGCGTCAGGGCCTCTCCTCAGTTTCCTTCCTCCGTGATTAGCGGCGAGAACTTGGAGTGGCGCCCTCTCGCAAGTGACGTCATGGCCAGGACGCCGCTCACTCGGCTGCCGCGCGCGCTCGTTCCTTTCGTGTATGCCTGGGGCAGTCACGTACCCAGGATTTTTTTTTTTCGGGGGGGGGGGGGGGGGGGGGGGGTCGGCGTCTTGAATTTTGCGTTTCGTTGGTGGCGGGAGGGACGCCTCTGTGACCATCTTATCCTCTCCTTGCGGCTGTTGACGTGCCGCTGGGGGGGGTCATCTGTCTAATGGGTTGTTGCGGAGGAGGGGTTGCCTGCCTCTGCGATTTCTTTATATTTTGGATTTCGGACCGTTGCGAATCGACTATCCCCGTTAATTTTTCTACCATTTTCTTTAATTTCTCAATTTCCTCGTCCCGTTTATCCCTCTGATTACTTTCCTGGGAGACCTTGCCCGCAAAATTCACACCCTTACGCTCCTTGCTCCTACCTCGTCTCCATGGGTTGGCAGGGTCCCTTGAGCTCGAGCGCCCCCTGGACTGGCTCCTGGCACGGGAACCGGAGCGTCCTTTGGGCGGCGGCGATGGTCTGCTCTGATTTGCTTCCAGTTTTGGGAAAGAGTCCTCGCGGAACTTGAAGTCTTTTCCCCCTTTGGGTTCGCGTTGTCGACTCTGATGTCCCCCACCAGTCGTCGTTGCTTGTTCCATCTTCTCCCACTGTCGCTTCTTAACTTCGTAGGGAGTGCGGAAGAGTTCTCGGCACTTGGGGTCTCCTAGGGCGTGGCCTTTGCCGCACAGCTAGCGTTTCAGCTCACACCTGTGGTCACTTGACGGGTTCTCGAGGCCGCAGCCACGGCACTTGACGTTCGTCGGGTCCGGGCACACGTCAGCGCGATGCCCGAGTCGGCCACAGGCGACACACACTTCGTATTTTTTACGGTACAGCTGGCATCTGTGCGGTGCCCCGTTGAGGTAAATCCACCTTGGCACTTCCTTCTCCTTGAAGAGAATAAAGATCGACTGTGAATCTTTGCCCAGCCTGCGGACGCCTCGAATCTCGGTGTTATCCTTGCGGTCTAGGCGGTACAGAATTTCTTCGATGGTGTATCCGAGTGGAACCCCGTGGATGACTCCCTTTCCGCAGTGCTCGGGGGTGGCCACGTAGGCGAAAGTCTCCACTTGTTCACCGTCGAACATGAGGTGTTTCACGCTCGCGTACTTCAGCTTCCTCTCCGCACTCGTAGTGATGACGAGAACGGAGTGCTGCTTCATATTTGGAGTTATTATATCTTCCTTCTCTTCCCGCCGACATTTTGATGATGTCAGTCAGATATGCTGTTCCATATTTGGTAAGCTTAACTAAGCCGCCACGTGGTCGGAGAACAATTTTCTCGGCGCCGTCTGGAATGCGCGTATGCTGACGCTCGATCGACTTGGCCGCCATTTTCCTGCTTGCTTGCCTCTGCCGGGCTCGCTGTTTCGCAGTTTTCTGTCCTCTCTTCTCTAGCGGCACGTACCTTCCTCCTTCGCTAGCGTACCATTGTCCTGGAACCGAAGATTCCTCGGGTGTAGTCGCTCCTTCCGTAGTAGCCATGATTTACAACTTCCGTGCGACCACGAGCGGCAAACGATCCTCCGGTGGGGACGCCGCGAGCACGGTCGGCCGCGGTAGCCTCAGTGCCTCAGCTACGTGCTGCGTTGAACACACAAAGTCAAAAAACGGAGGAAATAAGGTCCCACTTGTGGAGAAAGCGGTATCCTCGTGGTCCTCTCGAGTTCCGTCGTCGATTGAGCACAAAACCTAGGAGAACAAGATCGAAAGACTGCCAAAAAAGGCTAAAAAATTCAGGCTATAGAGAAACGGGTCGAAAATTTGGAAAGGTTAGAGGCCAAGATGAATGAATTTATGAACCATATCAACATCCAAATTCAAGCAGTCCTCGGGGCAGTTCAGAAACAGGCCGAGGAATGCCAAAGGCTAAGGAATGAGATGGTCGCCATGAGCGGGTGGCAACAGAATATGGAGCAGATCGTCACGCAACTGCAAAATGGCCAGGCGCGCAAATGAAAATCAAATCTGGCAGTGGAACTGTCGCGGCTTCCGGCGCAAGCGGTCGATTCTGCAACAGTACCTCCCGCTATTAGATGAGACTCCTTTGGCGATTGCCCTCCAGGAAACTGGAGGACCCGCAAAACTGTCAGGCTATCAGGCATTTCATAGTGGCAGGGGGGAGAAATCCTCGGTCACAACGCTCGTGAAAGGAAATATCGCGGCCATTGAACATGATCTAGAGTCGAGAGAGATCGAGAACGTGTTTGTCGAAATTCTAACCGGAAAACATAAGGACCATAGTTTATTCCTTCTAAATTTATGCAGCTCACCCAGGCAAAGGAAGGTGAGGTTCAGGGCTCTGCTTCGCAAGGCCCTCAAAATTTCAAGCAACCAACCACTGTTGATAGTGGGGGACTTTAATGCGCACATCACCAGGAATGGGGGTACCCGCACCAAAGCCCGAAAGGCAGACAGCTGTGGGAAGATACGCATGACATAGGGCTCACTCTGCACACGGACCCTGAGAAACGAGGGTGGGCAATAGCGTTAGTAAGGATACATCTCCAGATCTGACATTCTCGAAAAACATTAAGGATCTAGAATGGCATAATTCGGATCAAAATTTTGGCAGCGACCACTACATAATTGTTTCCATACTGAAAGAGGGCCTTCAAACGCGCAGGGCTCGCGCAGGAACCGGGGCCCATCAGAAACATCGAGGAATGGACGACGGCGCTCAAATCGGACGTTAGAAAGACGACAAAAACGCTCGAAGGGGATAACGCCCCGGAGATAGCGGACAGTCGTCTTCTGCATATGCGGGAAGCTAAGCAAAGCATGGAGCGTCGTCTCAAAAATTAGAAATGGAACCGCAACCTCAGAAGAAGGATTGCTAGGCATAAGAAGGAAATCGAAGATTATACTTTTACATTATGCGAAGAAAATTGGGCCAACAAGTGTGACGAAATGGAGGGGAGCATGAACCTCTCCAAGACGTGGAACATCCTCCGGCACTTGTTGGACCCCGCAAGCTCGAAAACTCAATCCGGTATAAGATTGGCAAAAGCTAGGCACGCGTTCGTAGGGAACGATGATTATTTCATGAAGAAATTAATTGAGACGTTCGTGGGGGAAACATCGCGAACTCCACTACCCGAATGAGGCGTTGGACGCCCCCATCACAGAAGCGGAAGTGAGGGCAGAGATTGTAAGACTCAGAACGAAGTCGGCTCCGGGCCCTGACGGGGTAACGAACAAAATGCTCAGGAACTTAGACGATGATTCCATTAGTTATCTAACGAAGTACATGCAGGAATGTTGGGAAAAAGGCGAGTTCCCACAACAGTGGAAGACGGCAAGCATTATTTTAATACCGAAACCCGGGAAGCCTCCGCAATTGGAAAACTTACGGCCAATTTTCTTAACTTTATGCGTGGGGAAATTCATGGAGCACGTCGTCCAGACCAGACTGATGGGCTTTATGGAGCAGGGCGATCTGTGGCCACATGAGATGGTCGGGTTCCGACCTCACTTGTGTACGCAGGACGTCATGCTCCAAATCAAACATGATATAATAGACTCAAGGTCTAAAGATGCAAAAGCAATTCTGGGACTGGACCTTACGAAGGCTTTTGACAACGTAAAGCATGAGGCGGTCCTGGAAGGGCTGAACAAGATTAATGTAGGTACCAGGTCATATCGATACATCAGGGACGTCCTGAAGGGAAGAACTACTTGCATGACGTTCCAAACGCTGGAATCCCCCACAATTGAGCTTGGGAGTAAGGGTACGCCCTAGGAATCAGTGCTGTCTCCCCTACTCTTCAACGTGGCTATGAGAGAACTCCCCGAGCAATTGGCAAAGCTCGAGGGATTAAAATTTAGTATGTATGCGGATATCACCCTCTGGGTCAACCGGGGAAGTGATTCAGCCGTCGAAAGCCTGCTCCAGGCCGCCACCGACATCATAGTCGATTACGCGGCCGAGAAAGGCCTAGCATGCTCGCCACAGAAATCAGAATTGTTTATATACAATCCGAAACACTTAAGGTGCAAGGCACCGTCGGAGATCAAAATTAAAGTGGCGGGTAAGGAGGTACCAATAGTGGAGCAAATTAGAATCTTGGGCCTGATTCTCCAGTCACACGGTCACAATGGCGAGACCGTCAAGAGGCTGCAGAATCACGCAATACAGACCCTGAGCCTAATTAGGCGGGTGGCCAGCAAAGGCCGAGGGCTAAAGGAGAAAAATTTAATTAAACTAATACAGGCGTACATATTCAGCCGGGTGAGCTATGCAACGCCATATCTCGATCTGAAAGTGGCGGAAAGAGAAAAGATTGATTCTCTTATGAGAAAATGCGTAAAAGGAGCGCTGGGACTGCCCATGTGTACATCAACAGAGAGACTGATGGCTTTAGGAGTGCACAACACATGGGCAGAACTGGCGGAAGCGGTGCGAACCTCTCAAATTGAGAGACTTAGCACCACGAGGACAGGAAGAGCCATATTGGCCAAAGTTGGAGTAAATCCGGCCAGAGGCCCCACCCAAAAGGTGGAAGTAGATAGGGAAGTGAGAAAAAATCTGATTACCACCCCCCCCCCCCCCCCCCCCCTGCCAAAAAACATGCACCCGGAACATAGCAAAGACAGGAGACATAAACGAGCCGAAGCATTAAAAATTAGATTCAGTAATATCGCGGGACATGAGGTGGCCTATGCAGACGCGGCGGGAGGTAGCAGCAGTTTTGCGGTGGCAACGGCCGTCAGCGGCCAGGGTATTCCCGTGACCTCTGTCACTCTGCGCGGGCGCAACATAGAAGTTGCCGAGGAAATTGCGATCGCATTAGCTTGCGCTGGAACGGACGCGAAATTCGTGATCAGTGACAGCAAAACTGCCATACAAAATTTTAGCAAGGGAAGGATCTCGCCCTTAGCGGCCAGAATCCTAGGCCAGAGAAAGCTAGATAGAAAAATTCAAATATTCTGGACTCCGGCGCACGAAGCCGTCCCCGGCAACGAGGCGGCCCACGAGCTGGCTCGAGATCTCTACCGCCGAGCCGCTACGGGGCCCCTCGATGACCGAGGGAGCGGAGTGCGCATGCTAAAATATGGGGAGATCACGCAGCATTATAGATTGGCTCGTACACCAGTATCCCCGCCAGACCCAAAATTAAACAACAAACAAGCAGTCGCGTGGCGACGACTACAAACTTATAAGTATCCGCACCTGGTTATGGCGAACCACATGTTCCCCGAGGCCAGGAGCGATAGATGTAATCTTTGTGGGGCGAGAGGGACCCTCGACCACATAATATGGGAATGTCCGTATACTCTCCCAGGGGCACGCACAAAATAGGTAGTAGAGACACCTGGGAGACCTTGCAGCGCAGCTCGGACTCTGAGCTCCAGCTCCGGCTCGTCCAACTGGCTGAAGAGGCTGCTGGGACCCAAGACCTCCCAGCCTGCATCTGAGGCGGCGGCACTCGCCCCCTGACCTGCGTGTCGGGGGGTAGGTAGATCATCTTATCCGTTGGACATTAAAGTTTATTCTATCTATCTCGGGGGGGGGGGGGGGGGGGGCAATTCAACCCACGGTAAGTTTTCTATGCAAATGAGGGGGGGGGGGGGTTACCTTTACTAGTACAAATGTGAATAACGCACACCATTCGCAATAAAAACGCGTAAACCCACAAAAGAGAAATGAAATAAGGTGTATTTTACAGGTACGCCTGTGTGATACACCTCTCCTTGGCAAACAAAGAACCACGCCAAATGGACTCCCGCAAGAAATAAGCGCAGGGAGAACGCTGCCAAGAACAAGAAGCGAAAGAGTCAAATAAAGATTACTGTAGTAGAATATAACTTCAAAAACAGTAGCTGGCAACAAAGGCACACCGACCGCTCGGAGACTCCGCCAGCCAATGTCAGAAGCAAACAAAATCGTCGTCATGCGGCCTTTTCAAAATGGCGTCGTACTTGATACCTCCGGAGCGTCTGCTGTTCTTCAAAAGTTTTTTCATCAGCGGAAACAATGAGGTGTGCAACAGACGTGGACAAAATGTATCGAGTTGAGCATTTTACTCTTCAAAAGTCTGCTGTGCAGTTCATTTCACTGCTGAACCCGTTTTACTCATGAAACTTCACTACCAACTGAAGTAAAACTTCACAACAAATAGTTGTAGCGAAGCAAGCATGTTATTTCAGTTAAATAATGAATTAGGCATTCGCCATACCACTATAACAGGCGAGGGGAAAGTATAAAATTACGCGCTAATAATTTTATTTTTGCAGTTACCGCCTTATTTGGGTAACAGAAGAGGTTTGAAGTACGAATTATTTGCAGCCTCGCGGAGGAACAGTGGCTGGCGGTTATGAGGGCGTGGGCGGGGCTTCATTGCCAACTTAAGAAGCTTTAGCTCGGGTACAGTGTACTAGAATGGGGCAGTGAAGCGACCGCCAGGGACTGCGCCTTGACAGAGCTGTCATGTCACAGCAGGTGGCGAACGTAGCGGCGGCGCTGCAGTCGTCGACTACGCTATTCCCCTCGACAACACGTGCGCGATGTTTGGCGTAGGCACGCTGTTTCGGCTACGTGCTTCTTCATTTAGTGCGTGTTTTTCGATACAGTTCATGTGTGAACGGTGACTCCTTGCTTCAACAATGGGTAAGCAACGCTTGAACCATTGCTACGCCCCTGGATGTAGCACTGGATACAGTCGAGCGGACGCTACAAAGAAGCCCTCGCTTTTCAAGGCACCTGCGGACCCTGAACGACGGAGCCTACCGGAACTTGCACAGAGCGGATAAACAACTTACGGAGGATTGTGCAGGTTGCGAACTACACTTTGAGCCGCATAGTGTTGTCAGGGACTAGTGCACGTAATCAACGGCGAAGAAGTTCGTCTACCGCGAGGAAAGCCTACGCTTTCGTCAGACGCCGTGCCAACAATCTTACCAAATGCCCCGGCGTATTTGAGCAAGCGCGTGGTGCCGAGAAGAAACGAGAGAAAACGCAAGGCTGAAGAGATCAACAGATCAGCTTAAAAGGTACTGTTCTCGAGTGCTGCAGAGCGTCAGACTGTAGACGAGACTACCGATGTTTGCGAGACATTTTGTGTGTACGAGCACGAAAGTGATGTAAATTCTGTCGCGACTGTCGCCGCGCTTAAGAATGTAACCCCGCCTAATAAGCACTGGGTTCTGCATGAGATGCATGACGCGGAAGGAATTTGTTTCACTTCGTGCACCTTTAACGCCGTCACAGGTGAAGTGAGAGTTGAAAGGGCCGTGTTATGCACAGAGGATAGCTCTAGTGCTTCTCGTGTGAAGACATTTTTGCGTGGGAAGCTGGTGGCAGAGTCATCGCTGACAACACTGCAGAACGCAATGAATGCTTTGCAACAAGCCAATGAGATGTATCTGTGTAAGGGTGCTGCTGCGAACGACGAGGTCCTTTCGATGAGCAGTCTTACAGACCGCTTGCGTAACCAAGTAGAAAACAAGTGGAAAGCCGTTTTCAGCATAAGTTGCCTTGGTAGAACGACCAAGGATGGAATACCGTGCGTTGCGTGCAAATATTTGAGAAAAGCGCTTCTGACCCGCCGGTCACGTCTCCTAAGTCGGAAGTCGCCAAAATGTGCGCCGAAGAAAACATCGCAGAAGTTGCAAGCATGCACGCGCAAGAACAAGCGCCTTACATAAAAAATAATGAAGCTCAGCGAAGATCTCAGTAAGATGAAAGCCGATAGTGCTGCGACCAGAGAAGAAGTGCTTGCCGAGAAGATTAAGCATCTCTCATCGAAGCAGCAGCTTGCTGTTCGGCAGTGTTTTGAAGCTTCAAAGAGGAAAAGTCCTCGTGGGATGATCTACGAGAAAGAGTGGATTCTGGAGTGCGTACTACTTAAAATGCGTAGCCCAAAACTTTACAAATATATGCGAAAGCAGGCAATTCTAACCCTGCCAAGTGAAACGACTATAAGGAAATACACAGCTGAATACAGGGGTGGTTATGGGTTTAATGAACAAATGCTGATCGCACTAAAGAAGAAAACGGTGCCACTAGATGAACTTCACAGGCATGGAGGCATTATCATTGATGAAATGAAGCTCTCCGAGCACCTTTCAGTGACCACATGAGGAAAAATGTGGAGGATGATGTGATCAACTCTCTTATTGAGGCAACGGACAGAGAAGAGGGTACCACTAAGGGAAAGTTTTTGGAAACAGTGAAGTTGTACACAGATGAAAATACAGAGGTTCTGACTACATCTTTGCCAGCAGAAACTGATGAACATGTGTATCATGTGAAGAGAAGCGAGTCAAGGTTAATATATTACATTTCAGGCTATGTGGCAAAAAAGTGCGTGCTACCGACCAAATGTCCCGAGTGCATTGCCCGCCTCTTGCTGTCAACTGAGCAAGAGCGCTTGTTGGCTGCTTCTGCATTTGTGCAGTTCAAAGATCAGGGTGGTTTGTTGTACCCTTCAGTTGAACTTTTTACATTTATTACACTCCTAGGAGATGTTTTCACTAGTTGTTTCTCTACTAATAAGGTGCACAGTGAGAGTGTAATGGATATCCTGTAGATGATTCATTCTGCCAGGCCCTTGAGTATTGGTTGCAAAGCGCATGCAGAATGCTTGACACCCCGTGTTGTAGCTTTTATGTTACAACCAGGCTCCACTTTTTTGTAAAGGGGCTAAACAAAGCCAGCACCTCCAAGCGGAAGTCATCTAAGCACTTGAAGTTAAGCAGGCTGAATTGATTGCATATTAAACCATTAATTTGACTGGTATGCCGGCATTCCTGAATGATAGCTGCAGTTTAATTAACCTTTGTAATGTGTGTACAGCACAGTTGCTTATCTGTACTGTGAATTTCTTTAAATCCTTCAGTGGGTGTCGCTTTTTATATATTTGTACTTATTAACCATGGCATTGCTAAACTTGTTTTCTAGTGTGCATTTTTGTATTAAGTTCTCAATTTTGTCATACCATGGAACACCTCTTAATGTATTTCTAATATCACTGTATGTTTGTGTATGTTAGTAACTTCTGCATTGTCTTGACCTGGAACATTTTGTGTATTTGTGTTGTGCGTTCTAATAGTATGTGAATTCTTGGCATCCTCATGCCACGGAAGTGTGCAATAATACTTTGAAGATAATTATCTGTTGCAGTTTTTTTTATTTATTTCGTCTCATCTATTCATGCCAGTAAACACTGCGCACGGCGTGTACCGTCATTTGCAATCGGTGCAAGCAAGCATCTTTGCATCGCGGTTTTGGCGTAAATAGAGAAAGAGTAAATTTCAAACGCTAGAAAAATTCGTTTCGCTTAACGGGCGCGTCCTGGGTGCGCATGAATGAAAGAAGTTGCGGAAGTAGCCTTTAGAGTCCACATGCCGCGTAGCACCGCTAGATGGATGGATGGATGTTATGAGCGTCCCCTTTGGAACGGGGCGGTGGGTTGCGCCACCAAGCTCTTGCTACTATGCTGCCTAATATCCTACCTAGGTTAACCAATGAAAAAAAAAAAAAAGAAAGAAACACCATGAACTACCACGTCCAAACTTTCTGATCCCCTATTGCGAATTGTGTTTTTGTACGTCTCCGTCTTTTGTCGTTTCCCTACTTTTCTTCCACCAATCCTCCTATCGCCTCTTACTAATGTCTATTGCGGACCTGTTTGCTTTACCACTGCTCCCGCTGAACCCAAGGGCTTCAAGGAGGCCAGTGGTGCCTAAATCGACCGCTGGGTAGACGTCTTCACATTCTAATAAAATATGCTCCGTCCTTTCCCTAGCTTTACCGCAGCAAGCACATGCTTCTTCTTCCTTCTTATATCGCGCTTTATAGGTGCGTGTTCTAAAGCATCCCGATCTCGCTTCGAAAAGTAATGAGCTTCCCTTTGAGTTATCATAAATGGTTTCTTTCCTGATTTCGTTTTTTCCTCTTAAGTAGTTACTCATGGCAGGTTTCTTTTCCATTGCCGCCACCCATGAGATTAATTCAGCCTCTCTGACTTTCCGCTTGACCTTCCTTGTTGCTGTGTTGCCCACCCCACAGGCCGCATACTTGCTGGTAAGCTTCCTAGTTCATTTCCTCCACTGTGAATCAATGTTTTGCCTGTACAGATACCTGAACACTCTCCCAGCCCATTTACTTTCTTCCATATTCCTCAGCCGTTTTTCATACTCACTTTTACTGCGAGCTTCCCTCACTTCAAAACTAGTCCGGCCCATATCCCCCTGCACAGCTTCATTTGTGTCTTCCCGTGAGCGCCTAATGCGAGGCGACCCACTGACCTTTGGTTCCCGTCGAGTCCTTATTGTACCCCTGATTTAAAGCAAACAACCGCATTTCCAAAAGTAAGTCCTGGAACCATTACCCCTTTCCACATACCTCGGAGGACCTCGTACCTATTGTATCCCCATAGCGCTCTGTGCTTCATTATGGCTGCATTTCTCTTCCCCTTGACTGTTATGGTTTCTTCCTGTGTTTCCATATATCCATTGCCTTCGTTTATCCATATACCAAGGTATTTATATTCTGTTACCCACGGAGGAAGGAAACTAAGGAGAGGCCCTACCCCCTCCGCGCGCTAGGAGAAAAGTGTGGCGGAAATGACGTAGTAAGTTCTCATTTTTTTGCTGCTTTTTTATTTTATTTTTTGTTGTACGGCCACGCTTTTTGGGCCACAATGGCGGCGTTGTTATGGTTTTGAGCGCTCACACGTGTTGCTCTGGTAGGTTTCGGGCCGTGGCAAAGGCGCTGAGTGGGCGGGTTTGCGTTAGTCACCGTGTCTTGTTGCGCTGTGTTACTTGCACCGTGCTCTGCCAGATGTTGCGCGAGCGCGCGACACCACGCGCAGCGCGGCGTGGTTTCGCGAAAGATGTAAACAAGAGAGGAGGGTGGCCCAAAAGGCGGAGCATCGCCATGAGCAACGCCAAATTCCGGCTTCACTTTTGCTTCACAAAGAGTGACGTCAGGGTCTCTCCTTAGTTTCCTTCCTCCGTGCTGTTACCCGAGGTATTTCTTGGCCCTGTATCTCCACTGTCTGTTCACTGTTTTCATTGAAAACCATAACACCTGATTTTCTAACACTATTTCAAACCAAAATTGTTGCCTTCCTGTCCACAGATATTAGCCAGACGTTGCAAATCGCTTTGCTTGTTAGCGAGCAACACAATGTCGTCCGCATAAAATAAACCTGGGAGTTGCTGCTCTATTACTGTACCTGCCTGTTTGTATGAGAGATTAAACCCGATATTACTTCCTTCTAGCGCCCTCTCCATCCTCACCATGTACATCATAAACAGCAGCGGGGATAAAGGGCATCCTTGCCTCAGTCCCTTGTTGATATGAACTTTCTCCGCGCTCCTCATCCCTTCCCATCCAACGCAAACGGTATTTTCTAGGTAAATCTCTCTCAAAAGCTGTAGACAATCGTTACCTAAGCCTTCCCCTTCCAGAATATCCCACAACATGTTGCGGTCTACGTTGTCGTAGGCTCCTGTAATGTCCAAAAAGGCCACATACAACGGTCTGCTTTCTGCTTTTGATATTTCAATACACTGAGTAAGAACAAACAAGTTATCATCCAAACGCCTACCTATTCTAAAGCCATTCTGAAGCTCTCCCAAAATGCCATTATTCTCTGCCCATGCTTGAAGCTTTAATTTGATTGCCTGCATTGCTAGCCTGTATATTACCGATGTAATGGTCAACGGTCTATACGAGTGAATTCTGTCTTTCTCCCCCTTACCTTTATAGATTAAATTCATTCTACTTTGTCGCCAACTGTCGGGTATTCGTCTATCTTTTAAAGTTTTTTTTCACTGCTTTCACCAGAGCTTCCTTACTTTTTGGTCCCAATTCATTTATCAGCCTAACGGGAACCTCGTCTAGCCCTGTGGCTGTGCGCTTAGGAATTTTCTCTTCTGCTTTCTTCCAGTCTAAATTTGTCAGCACCAGCTCCTTTTCCACTTGGGTCTCTTTCATGCTCTTTTTTTCTTCAAATACAACCTCGTCCTTGCCTTGGAAAGATTCGGCTGTTACTTTTTGGATGTAATTTATTGCCGCTTATCCTTCCAGTCTGTTTTCATCTTCGTCTAGTATATGTTGTTGTATTGTTGAGTTCCTGCCTAATAATTTTGTGATTCCAAAATATTCTAGGTGCGGCCTTCTTTTTCTCACGTATTTCTGACAACCAACGTTCACTTTCACCTTTTAATTTTGCTTGCACCAGTATTTGAACCATAGACTTTTTCTCCCGGTATATTTCCCATTTACTAGTTACTTCATCCTGTGACAACTGCGCCTTCTTTGCCTGCCTGTGCTCTCGAGATGCTTTCTGTCGTTCGGCGATCGCTTCTCGTATCTCCTAGTTCCACCAGCTTTTTGGTTTCTTTTTTCCTTTCCAACGAACATGTTGTTTCTCTTTCCGTATTTCTGTCGTTATTACACTTAGAAGCTCACCATATTCCCACTCTTTACTTGGCCATTTGCCAAGTTCTTCCTCAACTCTAGTGACTATATTTGCTATTTGTTCAGCGTTCAAATTTGGACTGGCCATTGTGCTTTCCTTGCTCTCTTTCCCAACTACATATCCCATTTTCAAAATGATGCGTTTATGGTCACTCCCTATGCTGTTAAACCCTTCCTCATCGATGACCATTTCTCTCAACTTATCATGAATTCCTTCTGTCATCAGACAGTAATCAATGGTCGATTGCCGGTTTCCCACTTCCCATGTGATCTGTCCTTCACACTTAGCCCCTGTATTCACGATCACGAGGTTATGTTGCTCGCAAAGGTCTAGCATTGACTTCCCGTTATTGTCGGTATAGCCATCTAAATCCTGTATGTGGGCATTCATGTCACCTAATAGGACAACCTCAGCACCATTCGCGAAACCCTTAATATCAGCGCTTAGGCATTCCACTAACTCTTTATTCTTCTCTGTGCAATTTTTTCCGGTCCACAAATACGTTACTCCCAGCCAAGTTTCTTTCCCACTCATTGTACCTGATAACCAAAGATGCTCTTGACATTGTGAATTTACTCTTTTCCATTTGGCTCCCTGATGGATGAGCATTCCGCATCCCGCTCCCTTTCTTTCCGACTTGGTTCTGTTGCACCCTTCCCATACATAATTTTCACTAACTGGCGGCTCTTCTGAGTCTCTAAGGTGCGTTTCTGTAACCGCATACACCCCTATTTGTTCTCTATGTAACTGCTCCTCAATCTCTGCCCACTTTTCCTTTCTTCTGCCGCCCTGCATGTTTATGTAGCCTATTGCATGGCGAGCTCTTGTTCTTGCTTTCCTCCTTTTTCTGTTATCGACGGCGATGCTCAGCTGATGTTCCCCTAAGGGACCTTCTTCATTACTACCTACTCTGACCTCCTGAGCGCCCGCGGGCCCCCTAAAAAAGCAACAGCGCGACCCCCAAGTCGCCAGCCCACTTCTCGTGCTAGCCTGTAATTGAAGTGGATCCCGTCTCGTTTAAAACCACCACAACTTCTCACTTCCCTGTTTACTTCGACAATCTCGAAGCCTTTCTCTCGGCTCATTTTTCATATTGCCTCATTGGCAGCCATTACGGCTCTTTGTACGTGACTGTCACGCACAGGCACCTCCGGCACCGTGCACACCACGATCTGCACCCGAGGAAATAGCTCGCGCAATTCGTCCACCCCCTTCGCCAAGCGCTGGGCTAGTCCTGGCACTTTCCTGTTCAGGACGTCATTTAGCCCACCTGCTACTACTACGCGTAGGTAACCCGCCGTGGTTGCTCAGTGGCTATGGTGTTGGGCTGCTGAGCACGAGGTCGCGGGATCGAATCCCGGCCACGGCGGCCGCATTTCGATGGGGGCGAAATGCGAAAACACCCGTGTGCTTAGATTTAGGTGCACGTTAAAGAACCCCAGGTGGTCAAAATTTCCGGAGTCCTCCACTACGGCGTGCCTCATAATCAGAAAGTGGTTTTGGCACGTAAAACCCCAAATATTATTATTACGCGTAGGTAGAGTCACTGGAAAAAATTTCACTGAAAATTTTTCCAGTGACTCTACGCGTAGGCTTCGACGCGCGCCTCCCCACGGAGGAAGGAAACTGAGGAGAGGCCCTGACGTCACTCTTTGTGAAGCTAAAGTGAAGCCGGAAGTTGGCGTTGTTCATGGCGTTGCTCCGCCTATCGGGCCAGCTCTCCTCTCTTGTTTACATCTCTTACAAAACCACGCCGCGCTGCGCGCAACCGTACTGCTCGGCCGCGCGCGCTCCGCAGCAATACTAAACAATCGTTAGCACGTTAGCATGATTCCGCCAAAGAGGGCAAAATTTCCCGCGGATATTTCTTCGTCCGTTGCCGTTGCCATGGCGCGGTACATTGCGTACAGCGTTGCATGCGCGTTCATTACTCGAACTTTAGTTCCTCCTGTCCCACCAGGCCACAGTAACATCCGGTAGAGCACGGTCAAGATAACGCAGCGCAACAAAACACGGAGACCAACGCAAACCTGCCCGCACGGCGCCTTTGCCACGGTACGAAACCTACGGAGCAACACGTGTGAGCGCACGGAACCATAACAAAGCCGCCATTGTGGCCCGAAAGGCGTGGCCGCTACAGCAAAGAAATAAAAAATCAGCAAAAAAGAGAATATACTACGTCACTTCTTCCACACTTTTCTCCTAGCGCGCGGAGGGTGTAGGGCCTCTCCTCAGTTTCCTTCCTCCATGATGTAACAGGAGAAAGGAGAATTCATTTTTCTCAGCAACTGCACCAAATTTGAAGAGGTTTGTTGCATTTAAAAGAAATACTCTAGTGACTGTTGGTTTCGAATTTTTGCTTTATATCGTAAATTTTTTAAAAAAATTATCAAAAATTGAAAATTTTCAGAAAACGAGACTATCAAGTTTGCAACTCTGTCTTTCGGCAACGAAAAATGATATCAGAATTCTGTGAATTGCATCTAATAGTACATTTAAAGCGAACAAAAGGGACATGTTACATATGAATCTCAAAAAAATTCAGCAATATGGAAATACACCTTTTGCAGAACCCTTGTCCCTTGTTAACAACGCAAGAAATTCACATAAGATCTAAAATGATATATCGAATTTGTCCGCATTGAATGGTCTAATGGATGCCGTTTACAGAACCGCGTCATCTGTTCTTAATGCAGAGCTATGGATTTGTAAACTTCGTGCTTCTACTTTTTTCAAACTGTCGAATATTTGAAAATATTTTTTAACAATATTCAGGCACTAAATCGCAATTCCTCTTCAAACAGTCACTAGAATTTAACTCTCACTAAAATGCAACAAATTTCATTAAAATTGGTCTAGGGGTTATCTCAAAAAAACATTTTTGCGTTTTACGTGTATTTGAATAGGCCGCCTTGGAGTTGGGCCCGAGCTAAAGCTTCCTCTTAAGTTGTATCCGACTATAGTAGCGCTTTTTCAATTATCTCTGGAAGAAATATACAGGAATATATATTTGCTGAACAATCACAGTTCTTTTGGATCCCTCAATCGTCTACTGCTCTAAGAAGTTAAGCGCCACAACCGACTCTTATTGATTGATTGATTGAAAACTTTATTATTCCACCGAGCTGGGGCGCCCACCTCTTTATCTACACTTAGGTAGTGGGGGAGGACGAAGCAGTCCCCGCGCGTTGAGGACGGTGAGTCTTCACGGCCTCAACGGCCAGGCGGATTGCTCGATGCTGGTCGTCTTCAGCCTCGCTCTGGAGCAAGGCCTCCCAGGCTTCTCTACTGTCAATGTTTTCCTTGGCCCCTGAGGAGCCAGCACACTCCCATATTATATGGTCTAGCGTACCTTTTTGCTTACAAATTTTGCAGAGGGCGTCGTTATATAGTCCCTCGTCTGTGTTAAGTAGATCCAATGTGGTGATGTATAATTGTTTCCCTGGAGGCGTCGCCAAATGCGAGCGTCCTCCAGAGAGAGAGACCGATGCGGAGGCGGAAAGATTCTTCTTTCGGCTTTGTAATGATCGACAATTTCCCTGTACGTGATCATGCTATCTTTTATCCCTGGAACTGGCTGCTCTAGAGTTGCCCGGTGGTAGAGTGCTCGGGCGAGCTCGTGAGCGGCTTCGTTGTCTGGGACTTCTTCATGGGCCGGTACCCAAATAAAAGTTATGTCCCTCCTGGGAGGGTTTTTGAGTAGAATGTGGAGGGCTTCTTCCGAGATTCTCCCTTTGTTAAAATTCCGGATAGCTAATTTGTTATCGCATAATATTACTCCCGCTATTGTACCCACACAAGCGAGCGCTACTGCAACCTCCTCGGCTGTACAGGCGTCCCTCGTGCACGTGGAGCACGCTATCTTAACGCACGCGTCGCTATAAACCACTGTCGATACTGCAGCCCCGTCTCTGCGGCAAGCGGCGTCTACGTACGCTATGTTATGCGCCGGTGTGTTTTTAAGTTTATTTACTAGAGCCTTAGCCCTGTGAGCTCTCTTTGTTGTAGATAGGATGCATAATTTTAGGTAGGGGGGCGATTCGGAAGCGTTTATGCACGTCCAACGGAATGTCTTTGTCAGTCGGGGTACCCCTGTCGCATTGGATTCCTACCCATTCCATGATTTTTCTCCATGTTTTAGACTGGCCTAATCTTTCCAACTGAGACACTCGTACTGCCTCAGTGAGTTCAACTAGCGTGTTGTGAACCCCCATTTTGAGGAGGAGGTCTGTCGAGGTCGAGTCTGGGAGCCCTAGGGCTCTCTTAACGCTCTTCCTAATGATCGCACCTATTTTCTCCTTTTGTTCTCGTTTCAACACAAGATACGGTGTGGCATACGCTATACGGCTGGTAATAAAGGCTTGCATGAGTCCGAGGAGGCTGTTCTCTTTGAGGCCCCTGCCTTTGAGTGAAATTCTCCTAAAGATCCCCGTGACCTGCGCCGCGTATCCTTCTAGCTTTTTGATTGTCGTGAGGTTGCATCCATTTCTCTGGATATGCATGCCCAGAATTCTTATTTCCTCCACCTTGGGAACCTTATTTCCGTTCACGAAAACATTGATGGGTCTGCTGCTCCCAGCGTGTCGCCTTTGATGTTTTGGCTCAATGATTAACAGCTCCGATTTCTGTGGCGAGCACGCCAAGCCTCTGCTGGCAGCATACTCTTCCACCATATTCGCCGCTATCTGTAGTTTAAGTTCGATGGCTGCGTCACTCCCACTGTTAACCCAGATGCTGATATCATCCGTGTACATGCTAAATTTAATCGATTTAATCTTATTGAGTTCCGCCGGGAGACCCCTCATCGCTATGTTGAATAGGAAGGGTGATAGCACCGACCCTTGTGGGGTTCCCTTGCTCCCAAGTGTGATGGGAGGGAATTTTACATCCAGAAATGTTATATTTGCCTCCCTCTGTGACAGAAAGTCTTTGACGTATGCATATACCCTGTGTCCCACACCTACCTCTTCGAGGCCTACCAAGACAGCCTTATCGCTAACGTTGTCAAATGCCTTGGTGAGGTCGAGACCTAGGATCGCCCTGGTGTCAGTTGAGTCGTATCGGTCTAGGACATCATGTTTAAGTCTGAGCGTGACATCTTGTGTACTGAGCCCTGGCCTGAATCCAACCATTTCATGCGACCAGAGATCATTCTCCTCCATGTACTTGGTCAGTCTCGTTTGAACAACATGCTCCATCAATTTCCCTACACACGAGGTGAGAGAGATTGGTCGCATGTTGTTCAAGCCGGGTACTTTGCCTGGCTTGGGAATAAAGACTACATCCGCCTGTTTCCATGTATTTGGGAGTTCTCCTTTCTCCCACACCTGGTTCATGAATTTGGTTAATGCAATGATGGACTCATCGTCTAGATTCCCAAGAGCTGTGTTTGTTATCCCGTCTGGACCGGGAGCCGATCTCTTTCTGAGGTTATTAATCTCTGCTCTAACCTCTGTCGTGGTGATGGGGGCATCGAGATCTGGATTGGGAGGTCCCTCGTAGTCCCTAAACACCTTGCTCTCTGCTTTTCCAAGATATGTCTCTTGGAGCTCGCTAATGAGCTCGTCATCTGTGCCAACAAAGCCATGCCTCGCTCTCACCTGGTTTGTACTAGCTTGCATTTTTGATTTACTAGGGTCGATTAGATGTCTGAGAAGGCTCCATGTTTTGGAGAGACTCATATTGGCTTCCATCTCATTGCACTTGCTGTACCAATTCTGCTCGTTGAGCTTAATCGCATATGTTTCTATTTCTTTGTTGAGTCTGGCTAGTTCGCGCCAGATATTCCTGTTGCATCTTTGTGCCTTGAGTCTTTTCTCCAGGTTACTCTTTCTGCTCCACATGTTCAGCAGTTTGCTGTCTAGTGCTGGGGGTGCGTCCTCATCCTCTATAGTTGTAGTCGCTTCCCCTATATGCGTTTTAAGGAGGTGTGTCCATTCGTCGATATTGTAGATATCATCCGGCAGTGAGGTCTCCTTTCTTATCTCTCTGAATTTATTCCACTCCGTTATTTTCGGTTGTTTGACGAGGCGTGTTTTGACGCCTTTTCCTAGCATGAGCGAAATAATAAAGTGGTCGCTGCCTAGATTTTGTCCTGTGCTTTTCCATGTTACTGTTCCCGCCATATGGCTTATCGTGAGGTCGGGTGCTGTGTCCCTGGTTATACTGTTGCCTGTGCCCGTAGGGACGCATGGGTCAGTATGTAGAGTAAGCCCTAGTGTTTGTATATCTTACCATATTCGTCTACCTTTGGGGTCTCTGTATGTATATCCCCATTCCTCGTGAGCCGCGTTGAAGTCTCCCATAATGATGAGAGGCCTCCCATCTGCGGCTTTGAGCGCTTTGCGGAATAAAGTAATGAATCTAATTTTCTTTTGCTTGGGTGTGCTGTACACATTCAGCAGGAATATGCTATCTCTATTTTTCTTCCCTGTGATAATCTCAACGAGAACAGCCTCTGCCTCGCTGGGGGAGACATCATGGACAATGGTTGCAATGTTTCGCTTTACGAAGGTGGCGACACGGCATTTATCCCCCTTGCCGCTGTCAAAGCTTTGGTAACCTGATAATCTAACAGGGGCCTTTCCCGTTTCTTGCACGACTATGGCTACGGGTGCTTCCTGTTGCAGCTCGAGGTATTGTTGCGGCAACGCTCTTTTCCTCTGGTATCCCCTACAATTCCACTGCTAGAATGTGGAGGCATTTTTCTTAACCGAATCTTTATCCATTTCTATTAAGAATCGCTTCTATGGCGCTGATTTTCTCGCACAGCCTAGCTATTGTCGTCCCTAAGGTATCCATCGACATGCTTAGGGCGTCTAGCTTGCAAGATTGTTGGTTCACTTGCGCCTGTAATAGCGCAATTGCTCCTCCATTCTGTAGCTGTCCTGCTTTCATGGTTTCGTTCTCCTTGTCCATTTTCATCAGCCACGTTTCAATTTTCTTTTGCCAGCTCGCCAGCGGGTTGGTCTCCCCCGCCTTACGTTTGGAAGGGGGTTGTCTCGTAAAATCAACGTTCATATCCCCTTCATCCTGACCAGATGCAGCTGGCACAGGAGCAGGAGGAGTGATGTGGGTGTTGCATTTTTTGGGAGCCTCTGCAGGTACCTTCTCTGTTTTTAGCGCGCTCAGCTGATTTTGGGTTTCCCTCAGCAATCGTTCTAACCTCATGTTTGCTTTCCTCTGCTCCTCTATTTCTTTCTTAAGTAAGCTAATCTCATCTTTTTCAGCCTGGGAGCCCTTGCTACCAAAGCTTACCAAGTGGGTATTTTCTTCTTTTTTCCCCACGGGTCCCTGGGGTCCCTGGTCAGCAGGCCACTTGGCTGGAGTCTGCTGGCGGCCTCCTCCGGACCACGAATTGGACCTCCTTCCGGGTCTCGAGCTAGATCTCGCTCTCAACTGCTGCCTTGCCTGGTCTCTGGTAGCATCCCTTGCTCTGCCTTATTTGGGAAGTTACGCAACGATGCGTGGCTGCCAGTCGCATACAACCACGTATGGCGCCGCAAGCTGCGACTCTACACGTACTGCGCCCACCGCGGAAGCGGTGGGCGCAGTACGTGTAGAGTCGCAGCTTGCGGCTCGAATGATAAGCGGCTCGAATTAAGCGGCTCGAATGATAACTGTAGAAGCGTTATTCAGAACACACGGAATTGTCCTCCACTTCCAGCAGCGTTCTCTCTACTTCCTTTTTAAATAAAAAGATGTTGATCCATAAATATTTTCATAAACAACGGTTACATTTAATTTTCGCTTTTTCTTCCTGTTTTGCTGTTGCCTTGGCTCTGTCCCTTAGTAGATCGCTTAATTTCTCAAATCCTTGCGACTCTTGTTTCCAATTGGCAATTTTTAACGAAAAGAGCTGTACAATTAGGGAAAAACCAGAAGAGTTAACAGGTGACAGTCATATTGCCTATGAGTTTCAAGGTTATTCCAGGGATTGATGATAGATGCTATCTCGCATAATTTTGTTTTCCACCTTATCTAACCCATATCACAGGCATGTGGTTCCAAGGATCTGTCAGCGTCGCAGCGAGCCGTCACTCGAAGAAATAATGAAACAAAAAGAAAAGTTAAGCGCAATTGGCATTTTCTTTGGCCGCAACTCGTTCCACGTGCATACAGACCCCCTGACCCTGAACTGAATCCCTTTCTTCGTTCCTGGATCAGTCTAAACGAAGAAGGTTGAACTTACGAAGCAGCAACGATGGGCGTGACCGTTGAATAGACGGTAACAACTGTTAGGAATGGCCTGCCGAGGTAGCAACATGCAAGTTTTCTCAGCCAGCTGCAGCTGCGAGCGTTGCGAGCTTCCCCGAAGAGAACCACAGAAGCCTATCACAATTGCTGCGTTGACTCATTTCGTAGGGACCTCGAGGTGCCACTTCAACACCCCCTCGGCGCCGTTGTGACTAAACGCGTTACTGAACCCGCCACCACCGACATGGTCTCTCTGCAGCAAGAAGAGCTTCCCTAACAAAAGGATGCTTTGCGGTACGTGGGCCCCAGGATTCGTCAGTCTGCTGACACTCTTGGCGACTTTAGGACGCAAGACATTGGATAACCGGCGGCCACGCTGCGGGGGTCGGCTCGGGGAATAAGACACGCCTTTCAAGACGTAAGCCCCGAGTTCTGCGGGGCTTGTCTCACCTCGGAGGGGGCAGTGAAACCTGTGCGGAATGTGTGCGTATGTCCTTCCCCCCTTCCCTCAAAGGCGGGCCGGCTACAATTACTAGAACGTTTCCCTCACCTAGGGATTTAGGGAACACGGAGTGTTTATAAGCAGCTGTTTGTCGCTGCTAGTGCGTGCTCGTCAGGGTGCTCTGTGATCGTGCTCGTGAGCAGTGTTTGGAGCTTCGTGCTCATATGCTGTATGCTTCGTCTTGCGTGCTCCATTTGGGAGCTACGCTAGAATGTCGAATGTCTCTCTTGTTTGAATGTAAATATCTGTAAATAAACCCTGCTCGCCTAGTCCTGTCCTCCCAAGCTCCTCCCTACGACCTACAACCCCTTCAACTGGTGGCAGCGGCGAGATCGTCCGACAAACTCCGACAACTGTATGCCAGCAGTGGGATCGTCCTCCCAATTCCAACTGAATGGCAGCGGTGAGATAGGCCTACGGCTCGTAGATCGGCCTACAGCTCGTAGACAGCAATGGCAGCTCACGGACTTTGGCACATGATGATCGACCGGTATCCTGATCAAGTTGGAGGCAACTTGGGATTGACCACCTCTTGCAACTGACTGGATACGGCGGAGAAGGGCGGGTGATATGGTGCTGCTTCAGTGGGTAAGCGTTTGGTTTTGGGTGCAAGATTTACCAGGCTTCAATTTCGCTGTGTTTGTGGATTTGATTCACTGGGGATCTTTTACTTGTATTTTGATCTGCGTGGGTATCGCAGCAAGTATTGTGTGACAGCAGAGCCAAAGCTTAAAGTAGCGACCCTGGTCCTATTGTGTTTGACGAGAGCTGACCTGTTGTGGTTGTGTGAAGAGGTCGAGGTAGACGTAGAGGAGGACTTGACGGAAGCAGAGATTCGTAAGACCATTCTCGAAAGTGACAATGATTTGAAATTCATAAAACAAATGGGTAAACGAATTAAAAGCAAAAAACGTGAACAGGAAGCAATTAGGCAAGAACAGGAAGCAAGGCAAAAACTGAAAAGCATTTCATAGGAAAAAGGCCTAACAGAAGCAACAAGGCAGTACGCTGCTGCATTGAACGAAGAGATTCAAGGTTTAGAGCAGGCAATCGAGCAAAGTCAACAGCGGCTTGAGAAATCAGTAGGCTGGTCGCAGCTAAAGTGGGAGGAAGTAGATAGCAGATTTTGATCGAAAACGAGAGAAGTAGTAGCACCTGCGAGATTAGCAGCACATTCTTAAGTGAACTCGAAGTACTAGCAGCTAATGATGCCATAGTGGCAACAGAGGCCATTAAAGGCCGTAGTGAGAGCGACGAGGTGCTGTGCCAACAGAGCACTTTAGAGACAGCTAGGCCAGCTGTGAATGAATTGGCACAGTCACTGAGTGTGTGCATCGCTTGTAATGTTAGCGAAGTACAGAGTACTGTTGACCCGACAGATGCGAGCACCCATGTCGAGCCAGATCTGCGTGCCGAAGTGAAGTGCGAGCTGGACGATGCAGTTGAGGGCAGTTCGCAGGATTGCGAGCTCCGTAGCTCAAGGGAAGACAACTGCATTGTTCAGGGATCGGTGCAGCTCTCCGCCAGTCTAGGTAGCTAAGAAAGGGATGATTTAGTTCAGAATCATTCAGACTCTGTGGGTGAGACAGCGATCGAGACCGATGTGCTGTGTGCCGAGGCACAGCGTGAGCTGGGCGATGCAGTAGAGGGCAATTCACAAGAGTGCGAGTTGCATAGCTTGAGTAAAGCCTGCTGCATTGTTCCAGAGTCGGTTGAACTGTTCGCCAGTCGAGGCAGAGAGAGAGTAGATTTAAATAAAAATCACTCTGACTGTGCGGGTAGGAGACCGATCCGGGCCGACGAGATGTGTACCGGCCAGCACGAGGCACGCGAAGACGGCATGAGAGGGAATTCAGAGAGAAAGCGCCGAAGAAAGAAGCACCGTAAAGATCAGAATGCGGTGAGTAGTGTAGCGCAGCCAAAGACAGCGACAAACGCAAAAAGGCAGAGCGCGAATAAAAGAAAGATGCGGTCGTCGTTGACAAAGTGTGCGCATCAAGCACGTTCGAGCCACCGGTCAAAAAGAGACCGAGAAGCATGTTCTGCACGGACGCGGACAAAGGGCTTGGGGCAGTTATTTTCCTTGTCGTTCTTTCCGGAGTGCAGCATGTAGTGCGAAGGAGTACAAGGTGGCAAGACGAGACGAGGTGGTAGGGAGTCGCGACACGGTCAGTCGAGTTCGTGATGAAAGCGGGGCGCCAGGACGCAAATTGGCAGGAGACTATAACGTCTTGAAGGAGGTGATTGTGTATCGGTCCTTTTGTTGTTCCTGGGCAGCAAGAATAGCTTTCGAACCGCGACCGCCTCGAGTACGGCTCAAATGTACGAGTCAGATGTAAACATTTGGAACGGGAGGCCAAGAGAGCTTCCGTAGAAGGAAAGCATGTTGTTTTGTTTTATTTTTTGAGAATTTGAAAACTTTCGCGATTTAAGACTAGAATTTCTTTCAATGTGTAAGGTATGAGCTTTGTGTTTTTGTTCGAGAAGCTCCGAGATTTGAAAGATGCGTTTTATGTAAACGTGTAGTTTCGCGAAGTGTTCATTAATGAGTAGATAGGCTTTCGTTATTTTTTTTTTGTAACCTGAAGTGTCAAGGTTATCGGTGAGAGGCCTATGGTAACGCGCATGTGTATTAGTTGACCTTTTTTGTTATAAGTGTTCTTGCATATTCTAAGGTCAAGCGCGTCGATTTTCAGTTAGTGCATCATTTGCACTGAGACGAGCTTAGGTCCATTAGCGCGTGTCCTGTGCGGACGGAAGGAAGCAGAATGTTTATGACTGGGTTGCTCGTGTGTGTTGAGGGCAGTCGTATTCTTCTCTAGTACACGTGCGTAGAACTAGTTGTTAGAAGACTCATATTTTTTAAAGGGTTCTGCGGTGTGCGTGAGTTACGCAAGTTTAGCTGCTCGGTTAAGTTACATGTCCTGTATGGACCAGAGAAAGAAACGTGAGTAAGCGTGATGAAATGCTTACGTACGACGCAAGTACGCGTTCGGAATAGGGACCACAAAGCTAGCGCGATTGTAATTACGTACCTGTGGCATTAACCAGACTGTTCAGTGGCACCAGTACGTGCGATAAGTACGCCACTGCGATAGGGTAAGAACAGGCTGTTCGTGAACTTAGGCTGCTTATGTTCGGGTATTGGTGGTTGAGAGCCTTCGGTTTAGTTCTGCGTAAACCTTTGCTCTTGTGCAACACGACGGTCAGATCTGGTTAAGCTCAAGGGGAACGTGAACGCTTGCTTTGGCGGCACGAAATTTTGGGGCAAGATTTGGGGTTCCCAGTTGAGTGGCTTGCATTGAAATTTTGATAGGAAGCCTGGTAGGTTAACAGCTGATTCCGGGCGTTTGAATGCCGAGCGGTATTAGGTTGCCGGGATCGACTCTTCTGTGCCCGTTGTTGTGAGATGGTTGCAGGCATTCCAAGTGTGCAGGGGTTGCAGAGAGCAAAGCCATATTCTTGCTCACCAGCCATTCTCTTCCTGCTCAGTGGATGTCAGCACTGGTCAGTCGAGATTTTCCGGGACATGGAGGAGCTGTTAGGAATGGCCTGCCGAGGTGGCAACATGCAAGTTTTCTCAGCCAGCTGCAGCTGCGAGCTTCCCCGAAAAGAACCATGGAAGCCTATCACAATTGCTGTGTTGACTCATTTCGTAGGGACCTCGAGGTCCTGCTTCAACACCCCCTCGGCGCCGTTGTGACTAAACGCGTTACTGAACCCGCCACCACCGACATGGTCTCTCTGCAGCAAGAAGAGCTTCCCTAACAAAAGGGTGCTTTGCGGTACGTGGGCCTCAGGATTCGTCACAGTCTGTTGACACTCGTGGCAACTACAGGATGCGAGACAATGGACAACTGGCGGCCATGCTGCGGGGGTCAGCTCGGGGAATAAGACACGCCTCTCAAGACGCAAGTCCTGAGTTCTGCGGGGCCCGTCTCACCTCGGAAGGGGCAGTGAAACCTGTGCGGAATGTGTGCGTGTAAACCCCCTCCCCCTTTTCTCAAAGGCGGGCCGGCTACAATGACTCGAACGTTTCCCTCACCTAGGGATCTAGGGAACACGGAGTGTTTATAAGCAGCTGTTTGTCGCTGCTAGTGCGTGCTCGTCAGGGTGCTCTGTGATCGTGCTTTTCATCGTGCTCGTGAGCAGTGTGTTTGGAGCTTCATGCTCGTATGCTTTGTCTTATGTGCTCCATTTGGGAGCCACGCTAGAATGTCGAATGTCTCTCTTGTTCTCATGTAAATATCTGTAAATAAATCCTGCTCGCCTAGTCCTGTTCTCCCAAGTTTCTCCCTGACCTACAATCCCTTCAACTGGTGGCAGCGGCGAGATCGTCCGACAAACTCCGACACAACTGAATGCATCTCGAGTTATTTGCGCGGGCACCGAATTGATGAGGAAACTGGCCATCACATCCCAGGAGACGTCGATAACTACCGCCATCCAAAAGGAGTGAAAACGGCAGCAAAATGTTGACCGCCGAATAGCTGTCAAGTCTCAACATTGATTTGGCGGCGCTTTAGGAATGTGTGTGAGAATTGGTGGCGTGGGCGGGGAGTGGTAGGGGGGGTATGCATATTAATTTCGGGGGGGGGAGGCGCCCCCCCCGGGGTCCCACCTTGGGTACGTGCCTGGCCTGGGGTATGGGTGGCTCGAGCCGTACTTATTGAAGGGTATGTCGCCTTCTTTCTGCTGCCATGCTTGAACCAGTTTCTTCTTCAAAAGCGCGAGTCGAGAAAATTTACGGCTTGGATATCGCAAGCTATGTAGCGTTGAAGGGGTCTACTGGTTGTACAATGCATATATACACCGTATCTGTCCATAGATTTTGCGTAAAATAAATTTCTGCAAATTCAACATGCGAAGTTGTGTATGCTGCTTCGCTAAACACTTCCATTAGTATTTAGCTATGAGAGACATTGTATTTTACATGGAAGAAAAATCTTGGTAATTGGCGTCAGCATATCAGTGTTAGAAAGACACTGCCCAGCGAAACTGTCATGATTCTTATTACTCTGGTGAGTTCTAGTCAAATATGGTCATATATTAATGCGTAAAATAAAGAGTTAGGCGCATATATCTTATGAAAAAGTTTGCTGTTATTTTCACCCCTCTCTGAAACAGGCCTCCAAAAAACGAATCGCTCATGGCTGCTAACACTACGGCGCGTCATGTCGAGTGTTTACATAGTTGATTCACAAATACCATAGTAGCAATTACCTGAGAGAAAAGTATTGTGGTTAAGATCGAGAGCCAATCAATTGCAAGCGATGAAATGTTTAATGGTGGCCCGCAGTAGCCTGTATCGACAATATGGCACACCTCTCACGCAACGGTAGGAACCGACTGTCGGTATGGCAAGGCACGCGTTCTTCGCGAAACCCATCAGTTCACTACAACTTCGAATTTAAACCATAAAACATTTTTTTACAGCGCCAATTGGAATGCCTAAAGTATTCTTGAGGTACTACAGCGCAGCTTAGGGTGCCTAGAAAAGTAAAATTCAAGCACCTTCTGCCTCACTATGTCTCGATGCAGCGTTGTTCAGTTATACAAACGGAGAACTATTCGCTTCGTCATACATAAAAGAGAACCTCGCAAACCTTCATAAAGAAAACGCCAAAAGCCTTACACATTTCACCCCTCCACCGGGGAATTATTACACCTTCAATATGTCCCATACTACTAATGATTGACGCTTTGACTTCTTTCTGCCTGTAGCCATACAGTCGAAAAGGCACATTCCACTAAAAAAATTTAGGCCGAGCAGCCTGTGTCAGTTTGCCAAACATGTATAATCGCCGTCATGTCTATTCCTCAAGCAACAAGCACCAGTAAATTTCTCAAGCGAGTTGAACGTGTAGCACGGAAAAGGGATATATTGGTACATTCCTTTTCGTATTCTGCAAATAGACATAAGCCTTCATTAGCTTTACTACAAATTACCGCCACTTAACATAAACAAATGAACCGCCCAATTTTGAAAAGCAGGTAAAGAAGCAAGTGATGCTTTTAGAATCTAAACTGCAGTGTTAATGAAGTTCTCGTGTTACTGCTGAGCGTTTCTGTGAAGAAATGCTGAAATTCGATATTATACCCCGAACCACTCGATCGTCATGAGCAAACCTGTTTTAGCAGATTAAAATCAAGGTGGCTGTTGTAAAGGTCATATATAGCCAGCGTATGCGACATACTTGTTGCATCGCGGCATGTATGGTATCATAACTGGATTATTATTAAATGCTGTGTCTTTGCGGTTGTCGGCTCATGAAAAACCCGCAATGGGCTGGTCTACGCTCCTTCGACTGGCACTGTAGCATTACCTTTGAGAGCTGCATTGTCGTATAAGAAATAAGCTCTTGAATAAATTTTCGTGAATGAAGACGTAAAAATATATTTCATATTACCGCCATAAGTATACAAGCAGAGAGAACAAGGGCAAACAAACGAAAACACTGTAGAAAGCGCCCGGACTGTAGCAGACATGGACTGGTAACCTTTTTCCGCAGCGCAACGCTCGAGTGCTCTGTGCAGATGTGCTGGAGTTTGTGTGCGTGGTCAGTATGTGTGCTTTCTAGAAAGAAAAAGCTTCATTACAAAGTGCATGATCAAGCTGCGTGGTCGACCGTTCTACTAGAGCGGGGCAATAACCAATACAAGCATGGACATACACATGCTGTTGCCAAATAAACCTTAAGGTGGGTCCATTTAATACTGGCGATTTATTCATGGATGAAAGACTGGGATGTTCTTTTTATGTGCTTGCTTCAAAGTAGGATAAATCGAAACTTGACTAACGAATTTCATTAGTGTTATAAAGTTTTGTGAGAAAGGGTGTTGAGTATTGCTTTGTAACTAGTGACTAAGAGTGTGGCATCGGCTCCCATCGCACGTGTATTTTCCCGGCTGGAAGTGATGTTCATGTGCTCAACAGTACTTCAGGAACCCTCCGAGCGCTTACACGTTGATATTACAGCCACTTGTGAATTCTGGTCCTAATGTAAGCATTAAAGCACTCATTAACTTTATTCTATAGTGCATATTGTTGACTGACAAGAGAAGTTGGGTTTGGTAAGTTTTCCATCTTAACACTAAGAACCTGTGGCGTGACGTTCACGCAAAAGAACAGTGCAGGTGCTATCATATATGTTCATTGTCCTTGCCTTGTTGTGCTTTGAGTCCTGAACATCACTGTCGGATCTTTTCCATCTCGTCAAAATGTTAAACGTCTATGGTAATTGATGTCTAAACATTGTAGTACATATGCCTTTGTGCTGCCATCAGTGAGAAACAGAGGTCAAGGTTTCTGAACAAGAACAAACTTTAATTTAGCTTGTTTTCCGTTGGGTGCACACACAATATCTGCTGAAGAATCTTCCCTGAAGCCCACTGCGCAGACTGCTTTGATAGCCTTATCGTGGAGCGTCACTCGGTGATGCGCACAGCTGTGGCTGAAATGGCTATGGCACTTTGGCAAGCTGAAGACATGGTGGTTGATGTACTAAAGAAGGTGTGTCCGATTTATGCACAGTTTACAGCACCATGCACTCCAGTCATGGTGTGCTGTCCCATAGCCCTCCATTCTTTGGTGCAAAAGCATGCCACTGCACAAAAGTTTTCAATTGTGGCATGGTGTAGGTGATGTGCCACTGTGTTGCAGGGAACCGCTGCACTTGATCATTAGCTGGTGCTGCTGAGGTTCTCACCACCATGCAAACGATGCTCACAGGGGTGATGTTTGCAGACACAGTGGGCACTTCCAGTGGGTGTGAATACACTCCGTAACCTCTTTGACAAGGTTTACACATGCAGCCACAAAAGTGTCCAGCACATCGATATTTGTTGCGGGCACTGTTACTTTAACACCTCGTCAATATGTAGTTGGCGGTTAACGTGGATAAGATATGCACTAATCAATGTACTAATTAGCTGACAATCACATGAGCAGCTATAGACTTACCGGGTAAAAAACATGTTAATTCTCGCTCAAACACACAAGCAGACAAGCTTTATTTGAGGGCAGGAAGCAAAAAACTTGTGACTTTCACTTGCCGCCATAGCACCCTTGCAATGGTGACGGCATCCTAAAACTCGGCAAGTCCGCCAGCCAGTTTCTCCATCAGTCCCCACTTCTCTGCAAAGGCCCTGATGATGGTCAACATCCATGACGACGACTTGGAAGTGCTAGAAGCTATGGGAGCAGGAAACACGTCATGGCTACCGTGTTTTGACATTACTATCAGTGGCAACTGCAGTACGGGAAAGGTCCGTGTGCCACAATTTCGCTATCTACGGTCTGCAAGCACAACATTTTGCCAATGTCACACTTGTACATGCCAAAAAATGAAGTAAATACTACGCATTAACCATTTGGCATGCATCAAGTGACCACGGTTTAAGCAGTCATTCATCAGTGTCATGCTTGTACCCTCTGAAAAATGAAGTAAATACTATGCATTAACCGCTTGGCATGCATTAAGCAACTATGGCTAAGTGCTCAGTTAATACGTCACGTTGAATGGCGACAGGGCAGAGGATTCGTTATGACTATATTTATATTGGAATCGGTTATTAAGTGGGTACATATTGAAACATGCATATTTCTTGTGGACAATGCATGCGGGCGCCCCAACGAAGATGACGAATGCTCTCTGGCTCTCGAGCTGTCGGCTGAACTGACCAGCACTGCATTATCCTTTGTAAATAGTCTCCAGTTCTTAATCCTTCTTTCCCGTTACATTTTGGTGGAGGGTGCCATTCCCCGTCCTTGCCACTGAGCTCCACAGTGGCTGCACCGTCCTGCTTTCCACCATGGCTCATCCGCTTCTACTCCTGCGACCCTGCCAACAACGCATGTTACGGTTACTAACCCCCACGATCCTGGCATATTCTACAGCCAAGATAATGTTGACGTTAAGGACTGGCTCAACCTATATGAGCGTGTTAGCCAAAACAACTGCTGGGACCATTGTGCTAGCGAATGTCCTATTCTACTTGGGCGGAACTCCTCGTGTCTGGTTCTGGACACACGAGGACAAGATCTTTAGCTGGGATGCTTCAAGAAGCTCAGCGACCTCTTTGGAAATCCCACCGGTCAGCAGCTGGCTGCTAGAAAAAAGCTTGCTACCCGAGTTCAGTCTTCTACTGAATCGTATGTCTCATACGTACAAGAAGTGCTCGCTCTTTGCCGGAAAGTCAACGGCAAAATGTCTGAGGTTGAGAAAGTCAGCCACATACTCGAAGGGATCGCGGACGACGCATGCAACTTGTTGGTCTTCAACAATGTGTCCACCATCGACATCATAACCAAGGAATGCTGCCGCTTTGGGCTCGCCAAAAGTCGCCGCATCATTCCACAGTTCTGCCAGCTCCCTAACATGGCTGCGATGACGTCTTGCGTCGACCTTACCGTTTCACCACCCTTAAATGAGCATGTCACACGTATTGTTCGCCGAGAGCTTGAGGCTACAACTCCTGCGCCATTCCATCCATGCCCATTTGACCCCACCATTGACCAACCAGCCCAAGCGATCTCCCTCATTTGGGCAGTTATGCAGCAAGAATTTGCGAACCTAGGTTTTCCTGCTGCCTGCTCTGTCTCCCAACCTGACGCCCGACTGGTGCTGACAGCTATGCCTTACAGCGACCTGTATTTCCCTCCCAGATACCGCAACCCTACCCAGTGGAGAACTCCAGACGACAAGCCCATTTGCTTCCGTTGCCTCCGCATTGGCCACGTCGCTCGCCACTGCCGCAGCTCCTGGACATTGCCGTATTCGAGCTCCTTTTCCCCATCTCCTCGCCCATATGCCGACCCACGCCGTTACTCGCCTCACCGTATGCCTCCTACTTCAGGCGTCACCTCAGCACCGTCGGTCCCCGTCGAACCAGCCACACCGCTATTCGTCGCCGACCACTTATGGACCCTCCCAGACGAAAAACTAAACCATGCAGCTCCTGGGGGTAGTGCTGCATTATCTTTGTCGTGTCGAAATCCTCCATTGACGCTCCCAACAAACCAGAACTTACATGATGTTCACGTTGACGGTGTCCGTTTGACGGCGTTAATAGATACTGGAGCCCAGGTGTCCATAATGAGTTGTAAGCTCCGTAGTCGACTGAGGAAGGTTCTCACGCCTCCTACTACTCGAGCCGTACCCGTGGCCGATGGTACCACTGTTAACGTTGCAGGAATGTGTATTTCCCCTATCAGTATCGCCGACCGCCACGTTCCTGTTCTTTTTATAGTGCTGACCAATTGTCCCCATGACCTAATCCTCGGACTCTACTTCCTTACAGCGCATTCAGCATTGATCGACTGTTCTGCCAGTACCCTCTGCCTCGAACTTCCTCTACTCATGGATATTCGTGCCGAACTGCCGAACAACTTTCGTACAACCGCCTTCGTCCGCCTGCCGCCTAAAGCCTTGACTTTCGTCAATTTGCTGTCGTCTTTTTCTGTGCCCGATGGTGATTACATCGCCGTGCCCCACTTCGTCGTCACCGTCGTCGATAACCAGACACGCCTCCCCGTTGTCAATTTTGGCCTGACAAAGGAAGTTCTACCCCAAGGCATATCAGTTGCAACGCTGCGTACTATAGGAGATGACCACGTCACAATGTTACAGCATTTTCAGTAGACCTCTGCTCCGATTCTTTACCATGTCTACAGGATGCTATTTGCCCTGATGCAACATTTTGTAGCATGATTGCTGTGGACCTATTGCTTGAACAAGCAGCAGATCTGTGTTGCCTTTTGCTTTCCTACCACTACATCTTCGACCTCAACAATCTCCAATTGGGCCAGACTTCAATTGATAAGCATCACATAAATACTGCTGATGCCAGTCCTATTCATCGCCGGCCATATCGAGTTTCTGCTTTATTCAAGATGCTTGCAAAAGGTATTGTTGAAACTTCGTCGAGCCCTTGGGCATCGCCCATGGTAATTGTTAAAAGGAAAGATGGAACATGGCGTTTCTGCATAAATTATCGTCGTCTAACCGTATTACCAAGAAAGACGTCTACCCATTGCCTCGCATTGACGATGCCCTCGATTGTCTCCATGGTGCCAAATACTTTTCATCAATAAACCTTCAGTCTTGGTTATTGGCAAATTTCTGTGAATGAAAAGGACCAAGAGAAGACCGCCTTAGTCATGCTTGATGGTCTGTATCAATCCTATAACAAGGTTTTACTTTACCATACAATGGTACTATATATTATTATGATTAGTTATTTATTTATTTTTAAAGCTCTTGGCAGATTTGCTTGACTAGGCCGAGCAGGCAATGTCGTTTATGGCTCAGCTTTGTGTAAGTGTTTTAGAACTTTAGAGAAAGCATAAGAAGCTCACACTGATTCAAAAAAGCAGCCATATGCACGAGGCCATTGAGTGATCCAGTCAAGCAAATAACACGGCCTACACCTCATCGCTTGATTGAAAAGTGCGAGCAGCATGTGCTGCATCAGCATCAATGGCACTGTTTATCTGCTGCACCGGCACCGCTGCCCCTTTTAAGCACCTGTTCTGTGTACCGCAAGAGTATCTAGCGATGTCTACATTGACAGCTTTCTCAATCACCTCTCAGCATCAACACAGGGTGCCATTGTTTCTAAGAGTGCTTTGTTGAATCTTTTCATGTTGTCAAAAGTGATTAGCAACGGAATTTCACTTGGAGTTTGGTTGTTCTTCATTGACCATATTTGCCGTGTCATTGTTTTTGTGCGTGTGTCATTTTATGGCTGTTTGATTCGCCAGCACCGTTTGAAACAGTTCACATGGTGCTGAACCCTACCATTCATTTCAGTGCTTCATTGATAGCGTCTTCTAATCCTTGCTATTCATTTCAAAAGGTGCTTGGTTGGTTAAAAATTTTTCGGCACCATCCCTCGGTGCAGCATGTTTCATGCATTGCTACCTTGGTGCAGAAGTACAGGTGCTAATCATCGATGCAGCAGACAAGACACCATCGAAACCCCACTTACACGCATCTTCTGCATCTACGCTACGCTCCGTGTGTTGTGCTTTGCATGCACGTACACTAGCATGTTCTGTATTTGCAGTTAGGCTGCGAATCAGCTGTCTGTACTGATCAACTCAATGCTACTTGTGGGGATGCGCGACTCTCACGCGTCCCCTGATATGTTGTTTTCCCGCACGGCTCGCGTGGCCTGGCGCCCGCGGCGGTCGGAGTGGTTGAGGCGCATTACGAGAGATGGCGCGAGTATTGCGCTGCTAACGCCGCCGACAGGCGGGGTTACTTGGGCGCGGAAAGACAAGGCACTTCCTCTTTGGTTCGGGACAGCAAGCAGTGCGGACGTGCTGTGCCGCGCGTGCGCCGATTCATGCTTCTGCGAGACCGTCTCGCGTCGCCGCCTTGGAACGCGCCACCGTTCACGTGACCGTACACGCGAACGACCAGTACTTCTAGATTTGTCGCGCGCCCATCGGCATGTTTTGTGGATAGCAATTCGGCTAGCAGGCATTGATCTATGAAAGGTGCAATAAATGCCCTTGTGATTGTTTGCACTACTGTGTTGTCGTTCCTTTGTCCCAAGAGCACGATGTGAGAATCCCACATACTGCAGATTAAATGTGCCTCTGTCAATACATCTGCATTGGTAGTTTTCTTGTGCTCTCATTGCCTTGTTCATTCCAAGATACTGACGTTCACATACATGATGCACTTTGCTTTTAGAAAATGCTGTCTGATCATCTGTAGCAAAAAAATTGATATTTGTTAACATATATCATGCATTTAAACTACTTCTCTCATCGGCAGAACTAACCGTACCATTCCAAACATTTACTCATTTCTCTACATTATTTTTTGCTTCCAGTACAAATGGGACATTGCTTTCCACTATTTTTATGACCAATGAGCTCAAGACATTGGCTTGTACCTGGAGTTCAGGACCCGTCATTGCACTGTACTCTGCCTCCCAAGCTTATGCAGACTAACTCAAGCTAACGGTTTGTCTCACCTGCACCATCTGAAACAGTTTATGAGGTGCTGCACTCTTCCATTAATTTTAGTGGTGTAGCAATGGTGCCCTCTGAACCCCATCATGCGTTTCAAAACGAGCAGGCATTGGCGCCGATTACAGGGGGGCTCTGGGGCCCGAGCCCCCTCCGGAGTTTTCCGGGGGGGGGGGGGGGGGGGGGGGAGGGCTCAGCCCTCACCCGAGGCGATGCCGAAGACCCCCCCCACACGCACACCCCTAAAGTGCCATTACCAGAGCTTTGTCACCCACGTCGTTTGAGGTTTGTTTTGACTTTCCTCGACCTTTTCACTTGAAATTTTACGTGGACTAATAGCTTACTGCACGATTGTTGGTGTGGATGTGCACGGCTTTTAATTCATACTTTCGCTTTATTTCTGCAAATCCTGACAATAGGAGGACACGCGTATTGAAGCACTAGTGGCGGCTGCCTCGTACATATCTTCTCACTTCAAGCTTGTTTTAAATTTAAATTTCCACTTTAAACACCATGCATATGCACCATATATTTAAATATACACACAGGACAAAGGTTATTATATATTTGAAAGAGATGGAGGTAGCCAATTAAAATTTACTTCTAAAGGTATGGATAGCCTATGCCTAGAGAATGAATATGTTGCTGTGTGTGCACCACACTTCAAATTGCCTTGCATGATTTTCTGACCATGAAAAAATCTATGGACTTCAGTGACCCATTCGGCAGAGTCTTTAATCAATGGCACGTGAATGTTGTTTGTCTCAGTATTCCTTCTCTTTCCAGTAAGCAATGCTAACGATTCAAGAAAAAAGAACATTTCTAATAATTTACAACATATATTAGGGAAGGAAACATCGTCAGTTGCACGCAAAGGTCATAAATATATGCAGGGTGTTCCGATTAACTATCATGCACCAATATTTTTAATAAAGGGCAATGCGTTACTAAAAGAAACCTATAGTCGGGTACAACTTTAGAAAAAAGGGGAGGCCCCGCCCAGATGACCAAAGCGTGACAACCAATTGCCTCCGCAACTAAAATAGTCCGGCTCGAAAAATCGTGCTCCTGAAACACATAATTCTTGGTATAAATAAGGACTTTTGTATTTTGATGACTGGTTTAGTTGAGCTCTCATGTACTACAGAAAAATAACCCCGTGCCTTCTACAACGCTGCCCGTCGTCTGCTCTTTAGCTTCATTGCAAGTGACAAAAGTAGAAAGAGCAGCTCTGCATGGCTTTTGCGCTTGATTACAAGTGCATGGCATATTTACTACTCGTTTTCCGAGCTTAAAATGAATCAGTTGCTATTGAACAAGTACTTATATAAAACAATGCATTTATCGCAACTGTTACAAACCTGGGGCGAGGATATGGTCGAGGCAGGAAAGGTACACAAATGCTTAATTCATTTTAAATAAATACTCTTGGTTTTAAATAGCATAAAATTTATATATTTTGGTTTTGTGTTCTCACAAATTTTTTTTCTTTTCATTATTATTTTTATTATTAGAATTATTTTGCAAGCCTGCAATCTCGCCAGTTCACACAAGGCATTCCGTGCGAGTTTGCCACCATGGAGCCCAGCGAGCTGACATCGGACTTTGTTGCCGAACGAGCCTTGTGTCGCCTCGACAAGAAGAACAAGAGTGGCCATATGCTGAATAGCCATTCACATAACATGACCCTTCACTGCTACACACATTGGCGTAACAGGGAGCCTGATGGCCGCGTGGAGGCCACGACCAAGTTTGCTGCCGAGATGCTCGGTGTCAAGGTGAAGAAAGAGGTCAAAGCGTCGCATATTTCGGGCGGCAATCTGTCGACGCCCTCGGGAAAGCACCCACGAAATGCGGAGAAAAGAAGACACAGCACGAAGTATGGCAGCTTCATGTGCACGCTGAGGTCATGTGTGCACAATTTCTTTCGCCGCAACAAGATACCAACAGTCGAGAAGATAACGAGTTCTCGAAGCGTATGGATCTCCCATCACTGAAGCCCTGTACTGTGCGTCGCCTGCTTATCGAGATCGAATTCAAGCACGACAAGAGGAGCCGCAATTCGCTGCTTATCGACCGGCATGACATCGCTGAATGGCGGAATCGCTACCTTCGTGATGTGGAGCGTTACTCGGCGGAAGGCCGAAAGATCTTTTTCCTGGACGAGACATGGGTGATGGTGGGACACAAACCGTGGTGCAGAAGCGCGGACGACGCCTGTATGCTTGAGCAAATGGCCAGTCGACGGGTCTGAAACAACCTTCCGGAAAAGGCCAGCGCCTGATTGTGACGCACATCGGCAGCGAGGATTGCTTCGTCGACGGCTGCTTAGATGTATTCCGAGGCCAAAGAACAGGCGACTACCACGAAGAAATGGACGGCAATTGCTACGAGGGATAGTTTAATGACGTTCTGCAGAAGTTGCCAGCTGGTAGCGTCGTTGTTTTGGACAATGAACCTTACCATAACCGGCGAGAAGAGAAATTGCCGACGACAGCTTGGAAGAAGGAAAACATACAGGAGTGGCTCAAAAGCAAAAACATCACCTACTGTGAAAGAATGGTGAAAAAGCTGCTGCTTCAGTTGGTAGCATCTGTAAAGGCACACTTCTGAGCTACATCGTAGACAATGCAGCTGAAAGGGCCAGTTGCATTGTACGCAGGCTCCCACCGTACCACTGCGAATTTAATCCTATTGAGCTCGTGTGGGCAAAGGTGAAAATGGCATTGCTGCGGACAACACAGACTTCAAGCTGTCCACGGTCGAAGATGTCTTGAGGGAAAACAGGTAATGGTCAAACAGGTAACGGCCAAAGACTGCAGGAATAACATTCACCATGTGATGGACCTGGAGGCAAAGTTCAGGCTTGACACGTCTGGGAGTGACCACTGTTACGTTTCGCCTACAACGCGCGGTAATGCCGGCGCGGATGCAACGGACGCCGGGGCTTCGTTCAAAGCGGCGGACATTTTGGGCCGTTCGACGCCGCCGCAACGCCTCCCCGCCAAGCGTGTCCAGGCGTGTTTCAGTGCCACGTGTCTTCGTGCGTGCGTGTGTGTGTGTGTGCCCACGCTTGTCAAAGCGCGGCAGCCGGGGAGCGGAGCTCCCCAAGTGAGGTGCCAGGAGGTCTGTCCGTCGGCGGGTTGGCGATGCGTCACTACACTCGGCTCAACATGTCTCTCGGCTCGACCGTGCGCGCCGTCGCGTGGGCTCATGCTCCGCCGTAGCGTGGGCTCATCCCGTGACCTTCCTTCTGGCCCGCGACGCCGAGAGTATAAGAGCAGCTGCCCCCGGACGCCAGGAGAGAGGCTCCGATTTCTTCTGTTGAGTTACGTGCTCTCCCGTCTCTCCACTTCGGTCGACCTGACCGGCCGCTCTTTTGCTATGTTAGAATAAACAAGTTGTTCTGTTACCAGTCTTCTCATGCTTTGCCGGGACCTTCGGATGCTTCCAGTGCCCCAGGCCGCCAGGCCAACGCTACCCTTGGGGCTTGCGACCCATTGGCAATAACGGGCGTCAGCACCGAGACCCCAACAGCTGGTTGCCAGCGGTGAGATCGCGACAACGGAGGCCAGCAGCGAAGAGATGCGGTTGACTGTATGCTGAGCAGCACAACGACCATCCGGGAGCAGTGCAACGAGCCCTGTGTGATGACTGGTTGCCTGCAGCGGAACGACTGCGCTGAATTCTTGGCTGCGAGGTTTGGTGAGTGCGGGACTTTCTTCTTCTGAGTTTTGCCAGGCTTTTGTTAGTGTCAGAAACAGAGCTGGTAATTGTGGTTGTCGTTGCTGCCGGGTTAGTTTGCGGCAAGACAATAGTAGGCAGTAGAGAAAGCAGCATTCAGAGCAGCCATGGATTTGAAGTCGTTGCGCAAACCGAAATTGCTGGAGCTTGCAAGAGAGTTGGGTCTGGATGTCTCAGACAAACTCAGAAAACCAGAACTGCTAAGGGCTATTCTTGAGTTAGAAGCTGAGGATGACGAGCTGTCGGAATGCCTTGAGACCATTGAGGAGAGGGAGACGGCAAAAAGACAGGAGCGTGAACTTAAAGAACAGAAAGAGAAAGATGAGCGCGAACGTAAAGAACAGATAGAACGAGAGCAACAAGAGAAAGAAAGAGAGCGCGACCGTCAACACGCTTTGGAAATGAAGCGTCTCGAGTTAGAGATGGAACGCGCTCGTAATGGAAGTCAGGCACACGGTGCAGGAGAACGAGTATTGTTCAAAATGACTGACCTGATGCGGCCGTTTAAGCTTGGAGAGGACATTGGTTTGTTCCTGGTTAACTTTGAGCGAACGTGCGAGAAGCAGGGGTTCTCTCGGGAAACGTGGCCACAGCGCCTGCTCACTTTGCTACCCGGCGAGGCGGCCGACGTAGTCGCTCGCTTGGAGAGAGAGGAGGCAGAGGATTTCGACAAAGTGAAATCGAGTCTGCTAAAAAAGTACCGGCTGTCAGCGGAGGCGTTCCGTCGGAAGTTTCGGGAAAATGAGAAAGGCAAAAGTGAGTCATATACAGAGTTTGCCTACAGGCTTATGTCAAACATGCAGGAGTGGCTCAAAGAAGAGAAAGCGTTTGGTGACCACGAGAAAGTTCTGCAGTGTTTCGGGCTAGAACAGTTTTATAGTCGGTTACCTGAGAACGTGCGGTACTGGGTCTTGGATAGGCCAGACGTTAGTACGGTGGCTCGAGCCGCTGAGCTAGCCGAGGAGTTTGTGACGCGTCGGGCTCGCGGAGCTAAGGACGGTCAAAAGGGTGAATTTGGCTCCAAGTTTGAGAGGCCGAAGTTCACGCCCATGAGAAAGAGGTTCGAGACGAGGCAAGCGCGCGTTTGTTATACGTGCCAGAAGCCGGGTCACTTTTCGGCGCAGTGTCCAGAAACAAAAACAAAAGTCGTGTTTTTGTCTTTATGCAGCACTGACGAGAACATGAAGCTTCTCGAGCCTTACATGCGAGACCTCCTCGTGAACGGGAAAGAGTGCCGAGTGCTTCGCGATTCCGCAGCTACAATGGATGTAGTTCACCCCTCTTACGTAGAACCCGAGATGTTCACGGGCGAGTGCGCATGGATCAAGCAAGCAGTGGAAGCTCATAGCGTGTGTCTGCCGGTAGCAAAAGTGCTTATTGAAGGACCTTTCGGAGCACTTGAGACGGAGGCCGCAGTGTCATCTATGCTGCCCCCCCAGTACCCGTACCTATTTTCGAACAGGTCCGATCATCTCCTGCGCGAGAAGGGGCTTTTGTTTGGTGAGGCTAGCGTTCAGGCCTTAACCAGATCGAAGGTTCGGGAGCTCGCTGCAAAGGCGGTAGTTGCGGGGCCGACGTTGTTGAACGATGAGAAAGGGTCAGAGGCGCAGCAAGCTGGTATTCAGAGCACGCCCGAACTGAATAAAATTGAGCCTGTAGCGTTAAAGGCACCAGATACTGGAGAGGAAAATCCCGACACGGGAAGGTTAGAAGAGCTGTCTCCAGATTTGCTCATCGCGCCTACGTCAGACGGACTAAACAGGTTGCTAAAAGTCAGCCGGTCGGCTTTGATAGCCGAGCAAAAGAAGGATGGCAGCCTAGAAAACATACGCTGCATTGTCAAGGAAGGTATCGCCAAGAAAAATGCTCGCTTTGTGGAAAGAGGTGGGGTCCTGTACCGGAAGTATCTAGACCGCAGGGGAGTGGAGTTCGATCAGCTGATCGTGCCTCAATGCTATCGTCAGGATCTGTTGCGCTTGTCGCATGGGGGTTCGTGGTCCGGACACCTAGGAGTTAAGAAAACTAAGGACCGTCTCTTGCAAGAGTACTATTGGCCAGGGTGTTTTCGGGACGCAGACCACTTTGTGAAGACATGCGACACCTGTCAGCGGGTGGGCAAGCCAGGGGACAAATCGAGGGCGCCGTTGAAGTTGGTACCTATCATTACGGAGCCTTTTAGACGGCTCGTTATTGATACAGTGGGACCTCTGCCGGTAACAGCCACGGGGTACCGACACATTTCGACTGCGATCTGCCCAGCGACAAAGTTCCCTGAAGCAGTGCCGCTTAAAGAACTCAGCTCAGTTGAGATAGTCAATGCACTACTGTCCATATTTGCGCGAGTTGGTTTTCCTGCAGAAATCCAGTCAGATCAGGGTACAGTGTTTACTAGCGCTTTGACGACAGCCTTTCTCGAAAGGTGCGGGGTAAGGCTGTTACACAGCTCAGTGCACCACCCCCAGTCGAATTCCGTTGAGAAGCTCCACTCCGTCATGAAGCGCGTGTTGAGAGCATTGTGTTTTGAACATCAAACTGACTGGGAGCTGTGTCTGCCTGGAGTGATGTTTGCATTAAGGACCGCGCCGCATGCGGCTACGGGGTTTTCGCCAGCTGAGCTGGTGTACGGTCGCTCGCTGCGATCTCCGCTTCGCATGCTTCGAGAATCATGGGAAGGCAGGGGCGACGACCCAGTCGTGGTAGAGTACGTGCTTAAGCTCCTCGAACGCTTAAGAAGGGCACAGGAGTTGTCAGGTGAAGCAATGGCAAAGGCCCAGCAGAGGGCCAAGGTTTATTATGATCGGACAGCCAGGGCCCGTCGTTTTGAGGTGGGCGATGAGGTCATGATATTGCGCACATCGCTAAAGAACAAACTCGACGTGCAGTGGGAGGGCCCAGCACGGATTGTTCAAAAATTGTCGGACGTTAACTACGTGGTGAGTCTGCCAGGAAAGTGGAAAGCACAGCAAGTTTACCACTGTAATCTGCTCAAACCCTATAAGCAACGGGAAGCAGTGGTGTGCATGATGGTAAACGTTCCCGAAGAGCTTCCGGTCGAGCTTCCGGGACTAGGCTCAGTAACGAACAGGAAAGACACCGATCAAGTCATTAGTGACTTAATAAGTAAAGCATCGCTGTCGCCTGAGCAGAAAACCGAACTACACCAGCTCTTACAAGAGTTTCAAGGTCCGTTCTCTGAGAGGCCTGGTAGGACTTCTGTCCTTACTCATGACATAGAACTTACCTCCCCAGAGCCAGTACGATCCAAGGCGTACCGGGTGTCACCCCGCCAGAGCGATATTATGGAGGCTGAGGTAAAGAAAATGCTACAGCTCGGTGTTATTGAGGCGGGTGAGAGTGATTATACCTCCCCTTTGATTTTAGTTGAGGTACCGGGCAAGGAACCTCGTCCTTGCGTCGACTACCGCAGGCTTAATTCCATCACTAAGGATCAAATTTATCCGATCCCTAACATCGAGGAGCGCCTTGAGAGAGTGAGTAGCGCTCAGTTTATTTCCACCCTAGATCTTGTCAGGGGTTATTGGCAGGTTCCACTTACAGAAGAGGCTAGTAGGTATGCGGCGTTCATTTCACCAATGGGGACATTCCGTCCTAAAGTTTTGAGTTTTGGTTTGAAGAACGCGCCATACTGCTTTTCAAGCCTCATGGATAAAGTCTTGCGGGGACAGCAAGAATTCGCTTTACCGTATCTAGACGACGTAGCGATATTCTCCGCATCCTGGCCTGAGCATATGGCGCACTTGCGGGCAGTGCTAACCCGCCTGCGCAATGCGGGCTTGACAGTCAAGGCTCCCAAGTGCCAGTTAGCACAGGCCGAGGTTGTCTACCTCGGACACGTGATTGGTCGGGGTCGTCGCCGCCCCTCTGAAATAAAGGTGGCCGCTGTGCGAGACTTCCCGCAACCGCGCACGAAGACCGATATTCGGTCGTTCTTAGGTGTCGCCGGCTACTATCAGAGGTACATCCCCAGGTACTCTGATATCGCGTCTCCCCTAACGGATGCTCTAAGAAAGACAGAGCCGCAAACAGTCGTCTGGGATGAGACAAAGGAAAGAGCTTTTAGCGCCCTAAAGAGCGCCCTAACAAGCCAGCCTGTGCTACGATCGCCCGACTACACAAAAGGGTTCGTTGTTCAGTGTGATGCTAGTGAGCGAGGCATGGGCGTTGTACTGTGCCAACGGGAAAATGGAGAAGTAGAACACCCCGTCCTGTATGCTAGTCGTAAGCTGACGAGTCGTGAGCAGGCGTATAGCGCCACCGAGAAAGAGTGTGCGTGTATCGTGTGGGCCGTTCAGAAATTGTCATGTTACCTAGCTGGCTCGAGGTTTATCATTGAGACGGATCACTGCCCTCTCCAATGGCTGCAGACCATCTCTCCCAAAAATGGCCGCCTCCTGCGCTGGAGCCTCGCTTTGCAACAATATTCCTTTGAGGTGCGTTACAAAAAGGGGAGTCTCAACGGTAACGCCGATGGCTTAAGTCGAAGCCCCTAACGTGGGAATCAGCCTCAAAATTGCTTGTTACTGATGTTTTTCTTCCTGAGGCAGGATTTTTAACCTATTGCTTTCGTGTAGTGTTTCAAAGTGATGATGTGCTTTCTAGTGCAATTTTCCGATTTGTGGACGCGTTCTGAGTGCTGCTAAACTACTGTAAGGAACTAGGCAGCAGTATAAAAGGGGAAAGAGCCTGGCAGGGCTTAGTGAGGGTTGTGCCGTGCTTGCTGACTGAGCGGTTGACTTTCAGGCGTGGTTCTAACGCTTGCCGGAAACGAGAACAAAAATGTCAACTCTCCCGAAGTCACTTTGCAGTGTCCTGTGTGAACCTGAACGTGAGAACGAGGCCTTCTCTGTGCGCTGCGCTCAAGAAACGCCAAAGGACGCCCGACTTCGGTTATGAGCATCATCGAGCGACATCCCTCCGGACAGCGGATGCAGTCCCCTGACCATCGGGATCTCCTTCCCCCGGCGGGGCGGTCTGTTACGTTTCGCCTACAACGCGCGGTAATGCCGGCGCGGATGCAACGGACGCCGGGGCTTCGTTCAAAGCGGCGGACATTTTGGGCCGTTCGACGCCGCCGCAACGCCTCCCCGCCAAGCGTGTCCAGGCGTGTTTCAGTGCCACGTGTCTTCGTGCGTGCGTGTGTGTGTGTGTGCCCACGCTTGTCAAAGCGCGGCAGCCGGGGAGCGGAGCTCCCCAAGTGAGGTGCCAGGAGGTCTGTCCGTCGGCGGGTTGGCGATGCGTCACTACACTCGGCTCAACATGTCTCTCGGCTCGACCGTGCGCGCCGTCGCGTGGGCTCATGCTCCGCCGTAGCGTGGGCTCATCCTGTGACCTTCCTTCTGGCCGGCGACGCCGAGAGTATAAGAGCAGCTGCCCCCGGACGCCAGGAGAGAGGCTCCGATTTCTTCTGTTGAGTTACGTGCTCTCCCGTCTCTCCACTTCGGTCGACCTGACCGGCCGCTCTTTTGCTATGTTAGAATAAACAAGTTGTTCTGTTACCAGTCTTCTCATGCTTTGCCGGGACCTTCGGATGCTTCCAGTGCCCCAGGCCGCCAGGCCAACGCTACCCTTGGGGCTTGCGACCCATTGGCAATAACGGGCGTCAGCACCGAGACCCCAACACCACATCCAACCGATCATCATCCGACCGGGTGGAGACGACACTGAAGAAAGTGACTGACTGCGAGCTGTCCGGCATTGAGCCACTCAACGAAGCATAAAGGCTTCTTATTAGTGAAAGAACAGCCCTTATTGGGGCTACCAAAATTTTGCCGGTGGGCTAGCAGCAGTCAAACATTCTTCCACGAGCTCTTAAATAAATAAGAAGTTCATTTGGTGACATATTCCTTTTAATGGAAGCTCAATTCTGAAAAAGCAACGTCATGCACAGATCATGCTCAGTTTAAGTTCTGGCATGGAAACATGCTTAAATGTTGGAAAATCTGAATGCAAATACAGTTATTAGCCCTAAATAACTATGCAGGGCCCAAAATGCTCACTTGGGCAGCCACTGTCCAGCTTGACACGAAAAAGTAGTAGTCAACGCACCTCCCATGATCCTGAAGGAAGGCAAGGCTGTAGAAAGAACCATACCAAGCAGTATGCAAAATGCAATGTAGGAGTTGTGTACGAAATCCCCTTGGCATGTGGCAAGTCCTACATAGACGAGAAGAAAGGGGTTATTTCATTTAATAAGCACGAGTAGTTTCCCCTATGTTGTCCTTGGTGTCAGTGTTTGTTCGCTTCTTATGATATGACTAAGTCCTACATAGGGCAGATGGGACGGTGCCCGAGTGATCTAGCCAGGGAACATGAACAAAAGTTAATGAAAGATGAATTGGTGCATTTCCCTGTGCACCACTTTTCAAGGAGATGGGGAGAAGCCAGGACCAGACTGCACGTAAACTGATGGAGGCATATCACATTAAAAAAAAAGGCAAGGCTGTGTTAGTGACATTTCCATTAGGCTGCTTCAATCGGAGATGGATTTCTTTTATAATTTGTTGCCCCGCTAGGCTGATGAGTGTTCTTGCTTGCTGTGTTCCGCATGTTCTATTTGTCTATATACATACTGCTACAGGTTGCTCTGAATAATCCAGTTGAAAGTTACCGCCCGTGTCGTTTTTGTGTTCTCTTCTGCTGTCCCCATCTTTATTTGCGGTTAATATGATACGCAACACCCAGGTCGCAGGCAAGCATGTGCTGCTGCCCTTCGTCGCGCCACTCCGATCACCCCGGCTTATTCTATGTAGACGTCTCAGGCCCTTCCCCCTCGGATCACTTCACGGCCGCTGTGATCACCGAGGGTCACCACGTCGATGGCCTCTCCTTTTGAGTTGACACTGTAACTCATGCAGAGGAGGTTGCCATCGCTTTGGCCAACTCCCACCCCACCACTCGCACTATCTTGACAGATTCGCGCTCAGCCTGTTCTTGATCCATCCAGGGTTCCATTGCCCCGCTGGCGGCTAGTCTCCTTCAGGCTGCCTCCTGGCGCTTCAACCCTCACTCCATCAGAATAATCTGGACCCCAGGCCACACAGGTCCTCCCGGCAAAGAGGCGACAAATGCCGCTGCCCGCGCTTCTCTCTTCTGGGCTGCTGCCCTTCCATGTCCCGAGTCGGATCCTGGCAACTAGAGCCTCACACGCTAGCACTACAGCAATACTCTGGGTTATTATCGCACTTTGCGCCAATTCTACCCTGAACCTGCAGGCGGTTTGGCGAAAGCGGATGAACGACTACTACGCCACCTTCAGACCAATACTTTCCTTAGTCCGGTGGTCACCCGGCACTTGAATTCATGCTGGAAATCTCTGGCACGTGCACAAATCGTAAAGTTCTCGCCGACACTTTTCACGTTGTGGCTTTGTGCCCCGCTACCCCACTCTCTTTCTCATCCCCTTTCTCCATCCCTACTAGAGAGGCTTGGGAGAAGTACCTTCTCGGCTGCTCTACTTTAGAAGCTCAACGTTCATTGGTGGCGCGTGCTCGGGGAGCGACCATCTCCAATGGCGTTCCGGACTAGGGGCTACCACTCAGGCACACAGCAAGCAAGTCTCTTATTAGCTTCTCGAATAAAATGTTTCTACCACCACCACAAGCTGCCTCAGTGGAGCGTCGCTGCAGTCTTTCGCTAGCGAGGGCGGTCGATGCATGCGCCCTCTTTTGCCTCGCTCTTTCCAAGATGGCTGCCTCCAGTGGCATGTTCTCGACCACGCCGTGCACTTAAGCCATGCCTTTATGTTCGTCTTTGCAGCGCAAGCCACAAAAGCGATTTCGCATAAATGAAGGTTAATGTTTGCTAAAAAAGTTGCAAGTGCTGAACCCCGTATTGTGGGAGGATGTGGTGCACGCTGTTAGTAGCGCTGTGCAGGGCGTTGATACAGTACTTCAAGGAGGTTTAGAAACAAAATGCTGGAGTGGCCGCCCCCATAGTTTCTTACCAGCACAGGTGAAGCCTGAGTTTGCCTATACTTCTACTGTGAAAGAGGGCCGCGACAGTTGAATTTCTCACAACTCGCGTCCTTTTGGTCAGTTATTGCAAATGCTAGGGGTATTAGAACACAGAAGCCCTTAAGTTATTGCCCAAAATGTTACCTTTGGTTGCGTATTGATATCATGATGTTCTGTAAAATTTGAAAAAAGCATTTAGGCTTCCTTCTGAAACTAGTGACAGAAGAAAGACGTCCGGCGATATCTATACAGCTAAATTAAGCATCCTAAACAGCTGAGCGGGAAAAGAGCGCTTTGTATATTCCCCGCTATTTGCTAACATTACTTCTTTCCTATGCTAAGATGGCAGCGGTTCAGCTTCACTTTTGAGACGGTATCTCCACTCCAGCAAATTTTTTCCAACTGTAGCGTTGGTGTCAGAAAAGATTGGATGTGGAATGCAAGCTCGCTGGCTATCATGTGATGTTCCCCCAAGACTGCGCTTTATTTACCACTGGATAAAATGGAGCGGTAACGCATTACAAGTACACGTTTAGATACTTCATGGCCAAATGAGTTTATATATATATATATATATTAGTTTTACTTTATAAAAGTGATCAATGGGTGTTTTTATCTTGTTTCATTACCCTGAATTTGGCCAGAGGGCACTGCAACTACGAAAGGAACGCTTCCCTAAGCTAAATGCATAACTAAAACGTGAAAATCACCCGCCGCTCCGCTGTGGCTTAGCAGAGCAATTCTGAGCAGAGCGGACGTTAAAGATTCTGAACTAAAACCCACTCTATTGTCTAGTACACTCTATTCACGACTTTTCAGTGCTGCAGTAATGGCGCCCTCTGAACCAGTGCTCTGAACGTCTGAACCACACCGTTCAGACGTTCAGGTGCAGGAAAGGCAATGTTACTGGACTAGGTTCTTCTAGTACACTAATTGCGCCGCCTCTCCCAGTTTCCGGACGCACACAGATGGAATCACTTATGTGCACCACGTACTCAAAATTGAAAGCGTAATGGAATAGCGTCCCGCACATAGACAACGCTATCGCACTATAGTACTAAAACTCAATTTTTTTGCAAAATTTGTTTGTGGAATGGTAACGCTATCCCTTAACCCTGTTATTAAGCTAACATTAAACTAAGCTGTCTAATATTAGCCGTGAAGGAAATTTAGGTGAAGAGGACACCATTTAAATGCATATGGGCAGAGGATAAGCCTTCAATGGCTATTATTTTCAATAACGCTCTTTGAAGATTTGAGAGAGAAAATTTTGCAACAAGGGTGTCTACGTGCTAGAGCACAGGCGAATTTCTGAAGAAACTCCTTATTGCATGAAAGAAGGAGTTCTGCATAGCTAAGGAAGAGCTTTCAGTTGACACCTACTTAAGAAGTTGCTACTGAAAGGCCAATGCAGAAAATGCGTGCCTAATGAAAACTTGAGCAAATTCGAGTGTGGACAGCGAACATACGCAGTTAAAATATACACCAGTAACTTCTTATGTTCCAAGCCAGAATTTTATAGGAGGCTGGTGGGTGACCGAACTACAAACTCTCCTGTGTTAAATACCCAGAACCCAGACATCACACCAAGGCACATCAGAGTCCTTGTAGAAAGAAATGGGCACGTGATAGAGCCTGTGGTTCTTTGCCAGCCTTTGAATGCATAAGTATCGATATGTTATGCCAGTGCGTGAGTTTCCATCTAGGTGCATACACACAGCCATTACACGAGACCAGTATAGCAAGAAAAATTAAAGCCAACAAAATAGTAATAAATTTATCCAGCAATAAATCATCTGTACAGATAATGAGTCCCCTTGACAGACATTCAATAATGAAGAGGCACACAACCAACACATTGTGCAAGGGGACACTGAAAAGAAATATTAAGTTCAGCTAGACTGCCACATCATGCACAAAACATCTTGCACAACTGCACTGCAACTTAATATGTGGGCCTGCACACAGAGAAACCCAGCCATGGTTTTATTTTCTCTAAGCAGTCTAGGCTAGTTTAGTGTTTCCCTTTAGCGTGTCCCTTTAATGTCATTGTGAAAGTAGGAACATAACGAGCGTATTGTGCTGCAAAAGAAGCTAAATAGGCAATATAGAACAACCCAAATATGCTACCATATAGGCTCATGCATTTTTACTTGGAATGTTGATTGCTCAAATTGCTAGGAAATGCATATTATATGTGATGCTTTGGGTTACAAGTGATGGCTTCACCTACCCATTGGACAAGTGTGTAACAAAAAGCCCACCATGGCCTCACTTGAGTTGCAGCTATCATGCCCTGTGGAGATGCTGTGCATGTTTATGCACAGTCTTAAGTCCTGCACGTGGGCGAAATACGTTTAAGTGAATCAAACTTGATGATGCCAATATACCCTGTCTCTGATATGACTGCAGCAGATCTCCTGCCAAACGAGCACTGAATATGCATATGAGCTTGGCAAAGCAGCATCGTCTGCATTACTCAAATGGGTATTCCAGCATAATTTACTATTAATGCTGAATCCAGAAAGTGCGACATGTATAACAAGCACAACAGAAATAAGCTTTGTTCAGACCAGCTTAGGAGCCTTGCATCATCTGGCAATTTTCTTTTAGTAATCAAAAGAAGAGGTCTGAATATAAAACAAAACTATAGGGCCCCAAAAAGCTGTGTCAGCACAATATCACAATTACATGCTTGACAAATGGTGAACCAAATTTGTTCGAGGACTCGGATTAAATGTGCGACTAGCAGTGCTGCGAGAACACAAGTGGTCACATTGCTAGCTTAGTTCTTTCAAGGTGTTACGAAGATGCTGGATGAACTTATAAGACTTGAGCATGCAACAAAGACTTCAGCTAGAAGAGTGGAATGATATGAAAAACACAGTGAATCTGCATACTTTTGCAAATAATCCATAAACATTCTTAATGCAACTGATAGCCAAGCTCTCACCTGAAGTGTTTGTTCCTTACAACAGGCTGCAAAGGTCACTCTCCTAGAACGAAGTCCAAGGAGCTCTTTCTCTATTTAGAGGTGGCAACTGCCACTATATTTTGTCGTACATGAAAAGGCTCTGCCATCACAGCAGGACTCTCCAAGTAAGAAAGGGCAGCAGATTGCTGCCAAACACAAATGCTTATATGACGTAATAGTTCTGTGGAAACCCGCAAGGCGGAGAGAAGTAATTAATTAGAGCAATTGTAGCAATTGCTACGACTGGGTAGATGTCTCATTTTCCTCTATTTAACAAATGCTTATATGACAATCTAGAGAACTGCTACACAAAATGTAGTAGTTAGTTTTAAACAGTTTTGTAAGCCTTGGCTCAGACTTGCGTGTTGTCTCACACACTGGAGCACGCAGTCCATTTTTGATGTCTCAATCCAAGAATACTTCACCTGAAGCCTGGTAAGAACACCTGCTAAGTATGTTGCAGTAAATGGGGATAAAGTTGAAGTTGATGACCAACATTAAGTACACCAGAAAACTAACAGAAACCCAGTGCCATCACAGTTTCACACACCCCAACAGGTTTGTCTACACACATGAAAATCTAAATCCCGATGAAATGATTCATTTGAGCTCACTTTAATGAGCGCATTATATGCTGCCGCTGTGATCATTTACACAGGGCAAGTTGCAATGGCGCTTACACCCCTGCATCTGTTCCGCTCTGTTGTAGCCAAATGTAAGACAGGAAACAACTGCACTGTCATGTCTTACTTGACTGAGCACGTATTTTGTTGTATAAGGACGGAAGCCACACAAAAGACACCAACAGCCGTGCACTGACAGCAAAAGTGGCCCTTCATAGAACATGCCTTGGCTTGGCGAGAAAGATGAGTGGTGCACACTGCTTGCATGTCACCATGAAATGTCCCACGAAATGAATGTCCATGAAATGTCCATCCCATGAAATGCCCAGTTTTTCTCGCTATTTTAAAGGAAAAGCCATGCAAGCACTTGAGCCAGCAAAGTATGCAACACCTTTAAGAAATATATGGCCCATACCGAAACACACAGAGCTTTTGCTTCTACAATGCATACAAACTGTAGTGTGTATTTACCGAGAAGAGGCACAAAATTTTTTTACTATCAACTGCACCCCATGTGTGCTGCTAAAATGACTGTACCTGGAGCACTGTCCAAATGTGTCTCAGCTGCTTCATCTGGACCCAATGCAACTCAAAATGCCTGATGAAATTTGGATTTGAATTAGTCCAGGAACACTGACACAAGCGGACACTTGAAGACACACTGCATACTAGATGAGTGACTGCACTAGAAGCAATGCTGTTTTGTAAAGCACCACACCATCCATCAAAGCGATGACTCATCCTCTGAAGAGCATCCCACAGCTGAGCCAATTAAGGCTCTCATCGTGGAGGTGGCTGCTGGGATGGAGCAATGTTAGTCTGGTAGGTAGGCCGCTGTGATGCACCGCAGTAGTCAACGACACTGTCTGGCGACTGGAGTGACTGAGCATACAAGGGGTTGACATTGGCTGCGTCGAAGTGGGTGCTGTCATAAAGCGAGTTGTTCTGCACAGAAGAGAAACAGCAGACCTTTAAGCTCCATTCATCCTTATTTTGCTAGACTTCCCTTTTACAGCACCTTTTCCTGATGACATTCTCAGGCTGAGAATTTAGATATGAAGAATGTGTTCAATACTTTGACTTAACGGGGCACCAATAAGACCATTCATGGCTAGTATTGCCATTGACCAAGAGAAACAAAGTCCAGGCACTACCAGATAGCATCCTGAACTTGAGGATACTTCAAGAGGGCCAAGTGCTAGTCATCCAACTATGCATAAGAGAATTTGTAGCAAACACAAGGTTACGCCAGACACTCTCAATCTGTGAGGTCTCAAGAGAATGACGAAGGTCATCAAGTTCTCGTCCCTCAATTTATTCTTCATGGTATTTACTACAAAATTTTGTACTTTGAGTGCAATGAACACCCACTTTTCAAATATTCTTCAATGTCTTTATTTAGCTTGTTTTGTGCATCTGTAGGCTAAGCTTGTGATGTGAACACAGCTGAAAGGATAACATTTGTGGGACTATAAACCAATAAAGAACAAAGAGAATAAACAATTTTTACAAAATGTTGGCTGGTTTCTTGCATGTGCTTCTGCACAATGTTCTCTATATGGCCGAACTGCAATACTGGCTTTCAATTTGTAGTTTGGGAACATGTAATCAAGCTACTGAACCAATATGCTTTCCACTTCACAACAGGTTACGAATTACACATTTTAGTTCAGGTTCATCTCTGGAGCAGATAAGTGCAATTCAAACCAGTTGAAAATGACTGACTAAATACCATATTTACTCGTGTTAAGCCCGCCTTCGTGCAAGGTCCCCCTCCTGTGGAGTAAGAAAATTTGGAAAAAAAAAAATGTAACGAAGCGTCGCATGCATGCCCACTAGCCGATTCATGTCTGCAAGCCATTGTTAGATGGCACTAGTTGTCCTGCCAACAATGGAATTATCATCCAAACCTACTACACCACAACTTTAGTCACTGACTCGGACAAAGAGGTATGGCAGCAATGGTTAAGCCTAGTCAACGAGTGCAATGGGCGGCAAGCTGTTGTGGGAACTTCGCGATTAAAATTTGTGTACCAGTACATTAAACTCCGTACACAGGCTAGACTGACGGCCACACGTGTGAAGTGAAGTTTGGATGCATGGGCTATTAGCCAGCAACTACTGCGAATGCCTACCAAATTTGTATGCCCTTAGTAGACGCAACAGCAGAAGCTCAGGTAAGGGCATAGAGCTAATAATGCTCCAAACCTATTGTGCGCCACACGAACTAAACTGACACTGTCGTAGAGTAAAGGCCACACGCGTGATATCCGCACTTCAGGACAACTTGCAACGTACATCAGCCTGCATTGCATGATGGGTGGACGCGAAACGTACCCATGGTCTCGGTCATCACAAATCTAGAACTTTATTTTATTGAAGCAGAACATTGAACAAAAGTCCATAAATCAATTTCTCGCTGTGCTGCCACTTTAAAAAAACAACAAAATCAATTTTACTGCAGTGATTCATTTCTTAAGAGCTGCTTACTCAAGAATTTTCACAGAACTGTATGTCCGGAAAACTAGCTGGCACCTAGTGGTTGTGTTATTTTGCATAGCAGTCTGATTGCTGTTTGAGGGTTCAACAAGTAGCTATAAGCCTGCTTCGTGTAAGACACGCACCTAGTAAAAAATCCAGAAAAAAAAGTGTAGGCCTTACACGGGTAAATATAGTAATCATTCACACATGGAGAAGACGAATTCAAGAAAAGCACAGAGCTCTGCAATGTGCAGGGACTAAAACAATGTCTGTGAAACCTGTCAGTTGCCCAATGACTACTCTTATGGTACAATGCGTTTCAATCTGGCATGTCCCTACTTGATAGCATCTTCAAGACCAATTTTGTTTTCAAAACCAAACACGGCAGAGAGAAAATTATATTTGGGTTCCTGCAGCTTGTTTTGCCGCCTTAAGAAGCTGTAATCACGCATGCCATAGAGACTGCGCTGTTACAAGGGAAAACCATGTGGTGAAGACCACAGAACTATGTTAATTTGAAGTGTTAAACATGTTATATTGGACACTTAAGAAAAAGGTACAGCATCGTTGCTGCCCCTGCAAGGAAATTATTGTGAGCTGAACTCTTACAGCTGATGTCACTGCTGAAATGTGCAGTAAGGCCACTCCTCATTACAGCCAAGGTAATGGAGAGGAACTTACGTTTGACCGGTGCCCCAAGACGGCAGGCATCCCATGCAGGTTCACAGGGACAGAAAGTGGGGGGCATGCTGTAGGGGCATGCAATGCACTGTGTTAGGGTAAGCGTGCATGCAAGGAGCTGAAATGCATTGCTTGGCCATGCCACCTATGCCGACAGGCATATTTGCAATCGAGTAACCTTTGGCACCTCTACAAGGCATTGTTATACAGTTGCTATGTGGAACCAAATGCAACCCAGGAACTATATGAGAGAAAAGAGCTGCCAATCATTATCAACTCATCACAGAAAAAGTGTTGGCTCATGGGCAAGAACTTCCCTGAGCCACTGCTTCAATTCTTGCACTAGAAAGGCAAAGAAATCAGTTGCAAATAAAAAAAAATGGAAGCTAAAGTGCCTTACCATACTGAAATGCAAGCATCATCTGATGGAAAAATTGGTAGCACTGCTTCACCGACATGCTCACAGCAAATGGCATGCTGATGAAAATAGTGCCTTACAGGCATTACCAAGCTGAGGCCTGTGCCATGGAGCAGTAAGGAGACAATGTCATGACATGCTGCATTTTAAATGCGTGGGTCATGAAAGCTCATGAAACCAGCGTGCAGGTGAAATCTGACGTGCATTGTGCTCTTTTCTTTGGCTCCCATAGAAGCGAGAAGAAACAAGCCAACCCACAGAAGTGAACTTGCTCAGGACGAACTGGTAGGCTAGTTGGTTATGCATGTCTATTTTATTACAGCGCACAAAAATTTTACAAGGACCGACAGAGCAGACACCACAAGGCACTGACTGCAACGGATTTATTGCCACGCAAAGTGCTTGTAAATATACAATTGGACGCATATGCACGTGCAGAAAAAACAACAAAGCCAAGGCGATACACGAAGTGGGAATCAATGCTATGTTGAACATAAAACCAAAACAAAAGCAAAACTGCACTATGAATGAAATCTGCCGACCAAGTCACTACGTGAACTGGTGCTCTTGAAACAACCAATATTGGGTCACTATGCCTAAGGAAAGACACAGGTGTGCTGACACAATTCTTTTTAAGCTTTGATATCTCGCCTGCTTCAACTACTTTTCTCGTGGTCACCTTAGTACACCTGCGCAGGATCGTGCTCTGCTCAAAGAAAGGCCCCTGTTCCTTACACTGTTCGCAGTCTCGGCAATGTATACCTAGGTGTGCAGAGGCAGCAGTGAGGCGATGGGACAGCTACGTATATACATTGTCGAGACTGCAAGCGGTGTAAGGAACGGTGGCCTTTCTTTGAGCAGACCACAAATCTGCGCAGGTGCGCCAAGACGACCCCGAGAGAAACAGTAGAAGCAGGTGAAATATCAAAACATTGTGTCAGCACACCTTCACTGTTGTTAAACGACAAAAGCACCTTTTCTTAGGCATAGTGACCGAACAACGGTTGTCTTAAAGGCACCAGTTCATGTGGTGACTTGGTCATCACGAGTTCATTCATATTGCAGTTTTGCTTTTTGTTTTATGTGTGATGTGGCTTTCAATCCCAAGAGATCTTTCACCACTATCGAGGAAGGGCTTCACGTTTTGCCTTGGCTTTCCTTTTTCTGCGAGTGCTTATATTTATATAATATTATAATAATAATTAATAATACTTATATAACTGTATTATATTTACAAGCGCTTTGAGTGGCAATAAACCAGTTGCAGTCAGTGCTTTGTGGTATCTACTCTGTCGGTCCCATTCAATTTTTTGTGCGCTGCGATAAAATAGCCATGACAAGTGCCTGACAAAGCCTATCTGCGTGCAAATGTGCACCATGTATGCCACACACCTAGAACAATGAACACAAGGTGTTGGCTTGGATGCTGACAAATTTCTCTACACTGATGAGCACCAACACAGCTTTGAGTGAGCTAAGTGAGCAACCACAGGAGACATAAAAAGGCAGGCATGTTGCGTACCTATGCAGGCCTCATGAGAGGCAGAGATGCTGTAGCTAGGTGTTTATGACAATCAAAGCTCCATCACCGTGTGTCATTTTGCAATTTACATGTTATGAATAGGAACAAGCGACTCTGTACCATGTACTGAAAAGGTGACCATCAGTCAAAAAACCTCTCGGACAACACCCACTAACGGTCACATGAGCACATTGCCAAATGTACAAGGCAACTCAATTTCCACTTAAGGTCTTCTTCCATGATACATGTCACAGGTATGACAGAGCAGGCCAGCTATGCTCCCTGTGAGCAGCTGTCACGTGACTTCTGTGGACCTTACATAAGCTAGTGCATCTATGTGTTTATCTGCAACACATAGTGCGCAGTGGAAATGGAGGCTACGAGAGGTGGTCGCAATCCCGAAACTCCGACACAGGCGTAGAAATTGGCAAGATTTCATTTGGTGCATGGCACACTTTTTCTGTCACCGCTTGCCAGGCACTGCAATCTAGCTTTTTTACCATGTAAAGAAACAGTGAAAATTGTGCTAAGGTCTTGTCTGCTTTTTGAGCTAATGTTTTCTTTCAACAGAGTCTAAAAGGTTGGAATCAAACTTTCTTTTTGTTGTTGCTAAGGCAGTTCCTGGAGCAGTAATGACCTTGCAGTAATCTTACATTAGACATAAAGCAGATGTCGCATGGATAATACATTTAGAAAATAACACATTTAAGGATTAACTATTGCTAACACATGCATCAATAAAATAAATCCTTATTGGATCGTTTCGTCTAAGCACTGTAAACAAAATGTTATTTGTAAGCTTGATTTCTTATGGTTTCATTCCACAATGAAACCCTGAAAAAGCTTCCAGGAACTAAATTTCATGAAAATCATGTCACTGTTTGGACACTGTAGTGGAAAACTCAATGTGGTGAATTCTTCACGAGACCATTGTTCATGAACACTTGATTTGCTAAAAAAAAAGTCATTTGCAGTATCTTTTCTCAGTGAAAGGAGGTATACTAAGCTATATTTATTGAGAAAATAAGCAACAAAATTTTATCAGAAATAAATGTCTCCTTTCAAAAATGTACTATTGTCATTATTAGTTAACTTCATAAAACAGAACAGGAGAATAACCACTGCACTTATAGCAAAGACTAGACAATAAAATTTTATTGCTTCACACTGATCGAGGTTCTAGACCATGAGCTATCTAAGTGGATTCCATGGAACCAAAGGGTTCCGCAGGCCCCTCCACAGGGTTCCGTGAGCTCGATCTAAGGAACTGCAATTACTCATGCCCAAGTGTCAAAAAGCACACCAGAGAGCGTAAGAGAAACAAAGCAAACTGTGCAACAAATCCACTAGCAGCTCTTAGCTACAAAGCCTCCGAAGATGGGCAGCACATCTAAGCTTTTCCACTTAAATCTCGGAAGCCGTAACTTACAACCTGTTTTGACCCGTTTGAGCCGTTTGTAGATAGGTGCCGCTAGCATGCACACTGACGTATACATCGAAGGATTAAAAAAATAAATGCGCAGAGCAGCGTAACCAAGTTCATTTTAGCAGGCCCTGCACACTCAAGTTCCAGCATTCGCCACAGAGAGCGAAAAATCAATGCCGGCGCGTTCCAGCATGAAGCACGTAAGTGGAGCTACTGTAATTTGGTCGCATACTTTAATTCATATTTATTCTCCTGGGGCACTCAATGTGGCTAAATATTTTATCTATAAATGTACATATAATAACCGACAAACGTGGTTACCATGCCATTTTTGTACGAACTAAGTAGGCCATTGTGTTTATTAGGCTTCTGTTATTAAAGTCTGTGCTTTATTACTTGAACGAAGGTTTTAAGACCTCATTGATGTGAGATAAGCAGCAGCCCATTGGCATCAATTGCAGACCGGGCCACTTATCGATTCAAATTGTACGGCGGTAATATTTGTGAACACGGTGGTCGTTTCCTTTCAGCAGCAACACACAGGTTTGTTTTAATTAGCCAACGTTAATATCTCAGCCAATTTACGCGTGCAAGATTCATTAGCCACCACCAAGTAATGTGTTTAAAGGGACACTAAAGGCAAATATTAAGTCAAGCTAAAGTGATAGGTTAGTGCTCGGGAATCTCTACCCCGCAATGCAGAGATCTAACTTGGCTCGAACTTGACTTCTGGCAGTCTCAAGACAGCTTCGCCACGTGTCTTAAATCATGCTCGACCTTGCAGACGACTTGTGGACGACTTGGCTGCGTCGAACTCCGCTCAAGTTTCAAGTCTGCTCCCGGGCTAGCTTGAAACTGACTTCGTGTGTTATTCCAACATGGCAGCCTCCCAAACGGACGTCGCGCGAAGGTTGGCTGCTTTTGAGTTTTCTTGCCACGCCATGGATACAGCATTTTCAGAGGTGCAGCCCTTGCAGAAAATTCTGCGACCCGCCCTACGTGACCGAGGGAATCCGATGGAGCTGTACGACGACAAACAATTCGTTGGTCGCTACAGATTCATGAAGAACGCCGTGCGACTTCTCGCTATGTTGCCTATCAGGGTAAGTGGGGACAACAGAGAACAGCCTGTGTGCCTCCCATGCTGCAGTTGCTGATGGCTGTAATGTTTTACGACGCTGGCACGTTTCAAACAGCTACCGTGGGTCCGGTCAGCATTCCTCAGTCAACAGTGTACTGCGCAGTTGGAAAGGTGACTCTGCTTATCGCGAAGCACTTGCGCTCGATGCTGGTGCGCTTCCCGCAGTCGCGGAAGGATTGATTGCGAGCGTATTTTCTCATCTCCAATGACTACACATGCCATCACCAGTTATTAGCGCTCACGACCACATTTACGCTCAGCATGCCGAACTGTCGCGCACTCATCCACCGAATACGAAACATGCGCATGAGCATAATAAAAAGTAGCCTGAATGAGCTAGTCATGCAGAACATGTGCGCTTACCAATTTTGTGGCGCTCTCGCTTGTCTTTCGCAGCTTCCTCTTTCTGCTTTTGCTTCTGGTTGGTTCAGCATTTCTTCAGTTGCAGGTGATTGCGTAGCGTAATCCCGTGGTTGGCATTATAGTGTTTTGCTATTTATTTCCATGTCTGATTCTTCTTGGTCAACAGCGCGACATCAGTTTTCTTGCATTCCACAATATGCTTGTAGTCGTTCACAAGTGTCGTCAGCAGGCTCTTTTCGTCTTCTGTAAAACGGGGTGCCGTCTTGTGTTGCGGTGCATTCTCTTGGGAGGAGAGCGTACGTGAGTGCCACATTTCAGCGTCAAAGCCTGTTGACAGGACAGCAATCTTGTACCAAATGCGGTGCGCGGCTGTCGCACGAGCCCCACAACTTGTTTTCCTAACAGACGACATTTTCCTAGCAGGCGACACGTGCTGCCAATTTGCGATGTCTACGACTGTGCCACACTCTCCCTCTCGTTGTTCTCGACAAACCCTCCATGCGAAGTAGACAAATCGTTTGCATGTGTCATTTTATTTATTTATTGTTTTTTATCGGTTGTTGTCACCCATATGGGTCCGGACAGGGGACTCTACGGCGCTCGGTACTCCTCGTTCGCAGCAGATGTTGCATTCTTTCTTTCTTGTTTATGACTCTGGCCTAGCGCGTTCGAATAAGTTGGCCTTTTCTTCAAAGAGTCACGTAGCCCGACCAGAACAAGGGCCGTCGCCTTCCTACTGGAATGCCTATAGGTGAAAAGGGACGCGCGAGCTCCTTCAGAAACCGACCGTATGCCTCGTCTCGGCCTCTTGTATCCGGTTGCCGGCCCGGACGGCACACGAATGCCTTGCGGCAATCGAGAACAAAAGCCGTTGAAAGACCACCATACGAACCAACCATTTCGTTCGCTTCTCTACGGCCAGTTATACAAACACGCAACAAGACCTCCAAGTTAAAAATAAGCTAAAACCAAAATAAATGTGACTAAAATTTATTTGCAGTCAAATACACTGTCGCCTAAAAGTGGAGCACCGACTTGAAAAAATGGTGAAACCTGCAAATCAAAAAGCGCGCCAGAAAACCGAAACTTGAAAACCACTTAAACCAGCCGGGAACGCGTGCTTTCTGCAAGCAACACTGCCCATCGCAGCGGCGGACGTAGCCAGATGGAATAAATTTACCCAAACTATACTTCAGTACTTATGCCCTGGTAGAAATTTGGAAAGATACATACTTTTTTGCTGTACAACGTGCCTTACGCTAATAAATTTATTGTTAACCTCGAACACAGACGAGCAACCTGCTTTTGCATTGAAACACAGTCTTGACTTGATGAAGCAAGTGAGCTTGAGCATCTATGAAACACGAAAGCCAACTTGGGCATATTGAAGTCCGCCTCTTGCTTCGGGCCGACTTCATCAAGTCAAGTCCGAGCACGATCCAAGTTAGATCTCTACATTCGGGGTTAAGACGCCAATATTTTCGCAAACAGAGCCGCAAACAGAGCCCTCACAATCGACAAAATTAGGTAAATGCAGGACATGATTAGAGACTCCGCTGGGACATTCAAATGCTTGCCTGATGACGAAGGCATTCCTCTTCTGTCACTAGTACTCAACCACGCATTATAAAAACATCATTGTATTGCATTAAAAGACAACAGAAAATGCTACTTAGCCAGTTGTATTTGATTTTCAGAAAAATCTCATTGATGCTACCCTTGACAACGACGCAGGCGGTCGAAAGGTTTAGTTTTCACTCGACTCTGCGTCGGCCATGCATTTGAGTTTCAGTAGTTTCATTATCGCCTAGTGCTGCGCTGGTTTTTCTAGCTCATGAAACTTGCACAAACTGCAAGTAGCATAGAATTCTACTTCCATGTGATGCCGTGGGACGTCCGAACGGTCCCCGCCACTTGACCAAAAGCAGCTGCAATGGCAAATCCACTGCTCTGTCTTGGTTGAGTTTCTCTATGGCCGTGCATTTGTGTTCCAAGCAAAAAACCGTACTGCCGTTGGTCAGGGACCATTTCACTCACTGACAGCAACAAAGAGCCGTGATGGTGTATGCAACGTCACCACTCCCCAGTTGTGAGGCAGGAGATTTGAATTGTGTTAAAAGAATTCGGGCCCTTCAGATGCAATTTTCTCGTAAAGTCATTTCTTGGCACGAAACAAGCATTGCGAGGTTTCTGGAATGGTGTTTAGTATTTGTCTTTAGTGTCTCTTTTAACGATGGTGATTCTATCAGCTGCAGCGTTTCACTGGCATAATGGCTGCACGACTTCCGTCATTAGTGATCTGCCATGTCTGGACGCATAATGACGTGTTGCTTGGAAAAAAAAAAAAGAAAATGTACTAGCATGCGCAAAAATTAATCACTGGAACCAAGCACAGTCTGCTTGGAGACTACTCACAAAAGCGGATTAACTTTGCAGCCTCTGGGTATGCGCACTGGTGAGTAAAAAAGCAGTGTTTTGCATTTTCAACTTTGAATTTTTTTTTTGCGTGTGAGGCGGATAAAACAGATCCCTGTAGTTATTTCTTAAAGTCAAAAATAATAATTGTAATGTTATTACTGTTCAAAGGCAATTTAAATGAGGCTCTTGTTATTTTGCCGCATTGCTAAAATTTTTAACATGGAGTACAGCATAAAGAATACTTTTGGCTGTTTCTGCATTAATGATAAACCGTGATAAATTCACTGCACATTAGTAGCAAATGTACTTCCGCTGACACAGTTCATTTATCTATTTATTTATTATACCTCAAAGGCCCCTGGTGCGGTATTACATGAGGGTTGGGTTTAAATTACAGTGAAAGTATGATTCCAGTGCCGTCTTGAATTGATGTGGATTGGAGTGGTGCATGGTAATTGTACGTAGATGGTTCCAGTCCCGGTCCCATGCAGTCATCACAAAAAAGGAGTGAAGGTGAGTGGTAGTTTGGGCTGGGGGAGGGTCAATTAATCTGGGATGGCTTGTGCGGCTGGACAAGCGATGAACTGGTAAGATAGCTGGAACTTTGAACGGAGTATTATAAAATTTGTAATAAAGGCATAGCCTCGATATGTGACTTCACAATTCAAGATTGGTAAGGTGACCATGAGCTTTAAGCTCGGAAACTCTGAAATGGTAAGAATACACAGAGTAAATAAAACAAGTTGCACGATTTTGGACTGATTCGAGAACATTAGTTAGGTTATATTGATGAGGATCCCGAATAGCACATGCATGTTCTAACTTAGGGCAAACAAATGCAAGATAAGCTATTAGTTTCACTGATGGGGGAGCGAGTCCTGTGAAGAAAGCCCAAAGCATGATTTGCGGAGTTAGCTATGTTAGTTACGTGGGTTGACCAGGAGAGATTGCTTGAAAATGTTATGCCAAGATATTTATAAGATTCAGTGGATAATATTACGGAGCCGGAAATGATATGTTGTGCTGGCTGGTAATGTGGCCTGCGGTGTAAAGATGTTAATGAAGTTTTTTATGTTTAAGGCATTAACCATGTGCTACACCAGGACTCAATAAGGTTGAGGTTGTTTTGAAGATTATTATCTCTGCTCTTTTTAATGGAACGATATACAACGCAGTCATCTGCAAATAGATGCATGGTAGAAGAGATATTAGCTGGGAGGTCATTAATATAAATGAGAACAATTAGGGGTTCAAGTACCGTACCTTGTGGCACACCAGAGATTACGGGGGATTGGTTAGATGAGTGGGTGTTAGCAAAGACAAATTGTTGTCGATTGGCCAGAAAACTGCGAATCCAATTGTATGCAGATGTGCTGATGTTTAGTCGAGAGTTTTAGGAGTGGCTGTTAATGCAGACCTTTGTTGAATGCTTTTTCAAAGTCTAAGAAGAGGGCATCGACGGGTCTGTTTAAGTAAAAGCTGGAACTAATATTGTTAAGAATAAAGCTAGTTGGATATCACATGAGAGTCCTGTGCGAAAGCCATGTTGACTAGAATGAAAGAAACTATTGCAGTCTAAGAACATGGCAATGTTTCAGTAGATCACATGCTCCATTAGTTTAGAACAAATACTAGTAAGTGAAATAAGGCGATAACTGCTGCAAGAAGATGGAGGACCTTTTTTGGGTACTGGAACAATCTTTCCTACTTTCCAGTCTACTGGTACCACTCCTGTTGATAGTGACTGCTGGAAAATATGGCATAGTATCACAATAGTAGTTGATTTCGTGTTTTTCAACATTTTCGCATTGATACCGTCCACGCCAAATGAAGATTTGTTTTAACGAGTCAATAAGTTTTGCTATGCTGTTGTGTGATGCCAAAATGTGATGCCAGGGATCACAGTATGGTTGAGATAAGGAAATGGAGGCAAGTTGTCGACAGGTTCGGCAGGAAACATGGAAGAAAAAAAGTGGTTACGCTGTTCAGCGGCCTCATGATTTGGAATCGGACGGTTTTGTTTGCCGCACAATGCTAATGTCTGGGAGTTATTAGGGTTAATGGTGTTGCAGAATTTTTCTGGGTTACATTATAACATAGCAGGCAATGTCTGTAAAAAAAATGAAAATTTTTCTCTGTTTGCAAACTTTTTCAGTTCTTTTTCTATGGCATTTTAGCTGCTCCAAGCACAAGCGTCACTGGAGTGTTCTGTGGAACAAAAACGCCTTTTCTTTTTATTGTTCAGTTGCTTCAATGTGACGTTAAACCATGGGGATGACTTTTCGGTTACGATAATGTTGGGTACATGCTTAGTGAACAGGTCTAGTATTTTGTTTTGAAAGAGTAACCAGTTAGTATCGATTGAACACTTTGAAAAGTCTGTTAGAAGAAAAGTAGTAAATTCTTCGAACTCAGAGTTTATAGCAGAATTATTATCCTTATCGTACAATGTTATTGTTTTAATTATCTTTGTGGGATGCAAAAGTTAACAGGAGTAGGATGCATGGATTACTCACTGAGCCTTGGCAAAAACGTCATTTTTGATACCCTGTTGAGCTCAGAGGCAAGATCTTGAATATTAGAAGAATTATCGCTGGAACATGTGGGTGCATTGATGAGTTGCATTATGCCAAAGGTTAGGCATGAGTTGATGACATTGCTCTCGATACCATTTTTGGAGGCTACCCAGGTTAGATTATTGCATTTGAGACATAATAAAATGATTGTTTATTACTAGTATTTGGCAGAAACAATTGTTATCTAATTGAGACTTGACTAAGCACAGCCCACACAAGGACACCATCGAAAGAAATGCACATGCAAAACAGTGTTGTGTGTGTGTGCTTTTCTGTCGTGAAGCATTCTTGCACTGCTCTTAGACATGAATCACAAAATCAATCCCACTTGCACCATAGTAATTCAGGCTTTTTTAGTTTGTTTGTTTTTTGACTCCGATCTCCAAGACGCTGCTCATATTTGTTCACTTCTTTAGATGTACAAGTCAACAGCGAATGTGTCACCCCTGGAAGTAACATCAAGGGCTAGAATCCTCACAAGGTATGCTTCTGAACACTGCACCTAGAACCATGATTTGTTCATTTATTGAACTAAATTTTGTTTCTTCGTTTTTTGCTTGCATGTTTGTCATGGTTTCATCTTTTCTCTTTTCAGGAAGACGGACAAAAGAGAGATTATTGGTCTGCAAGCTGCCCAGACTAAGCCATAAGAAGCTCAATGGTCAACGTAATGACAACAGATCCTCTTGAACTATGTGCCTCACCATGAAATGTTTGCAAGTTTACCAGACAGAGGGGTGTGAGCTCTATCAGGAAAGCAGCAGTCTACACAATGTTTTGTATCATACCGAGTGGAAATGCTAAAATTTAACATACAAGCTTACTTTCTATGACAAACGGAGAAGTAACATGTTGAGTACGAACTCCTTGCTTTTCTAGTCATTATAATCATGACGACCAGAACAGAAACAAGGTGCTCCTACTTGCTAATGCACAAACTCTGTCACCTGCTCTTTGCAAATCAGTGAGACGGGCATTACCACCAAGCATCACATGCTCCCTCACAATGATAATTCGTTACATGAAAATGCAAAGAATATTAAAACGACCAAAAGCGCTCAATGCAATTTTGAGGAAATGATACTTGATGTTGACAATTTCTGGCAGTCACTCTAACATGGTTCATGTACAGTCAGCACGAAATCAATAACTAGGCTAGCCCTGCACCGTAAGATAAGAAATAGCTAGAAGAAACAAGCTCATCCAACCGGCACACTTCATACTTCACAACTATGAAAAATCATTAAAACCAATTTTTCGTTCTCTTTAAACAGCAGATGACAAATCTGAGTGCAGCATGCTCCCAAAAAGTATTTGAAATATACTCGAAGAATAGTAAGCATGGCTTAACCTTCAGCCAATCAACAGTGGACGATCAACTGGAGTCTTCATCTCCTTGTTCAGTGTCACTGTTACAAAATCCTTTGCTTACCGCATCAAAAGGGAAGATAGTGCTGCACGTGACCCCTGTGGCAATGAAGAAACTATCGAGCACATCCTTTGCCATTGTCCCCTATACAACACACACAGGCAGTCACTCGCAACTGAGCTGCCATGTCTTGATGACCAGCCGCTTTTGTAGCAGACAGTCCTGGAACGCTGACCTATACAGTCGTCACACCACAAGACAGTCAAGGCACTCTTGAAACTTTTGCGTTCGAGGGGCCTATTATAAAGATTCTAGTTCTTACTGACGTTCCCAACCTCTTCTATTCATTTTTAATACCTTTGATTTTTCTCTCCACTATTCTTTCCCTCTTTCATTTCCCCTTACCTTTCCCCAGAGGAGGGTAGCAAACCAGAATCTCCTCCGGCTAACCTCCCTGCCTTCCCACCCCATCTATCTCTCTCTCTTTGCCTTGTTTGCATACATAAACTATGAATGATTTTTTTTTTTCAGCATGAAACATTAAATTGCATTTTCCAGGGATCTGTGAGCATTAATTGGGTTTGCTTATACGTTTATTTAGTGTACTGGTTTATTCACACAATATTTGCAGGAATCCTAGTAAGAACTGTTGTCTCCACAATGTTCTTTGCTTTCCTACGAGTACTTGACTTGTGTCAAAGTCTTTACTGCCATACCTGAACACTAACTGTGCAGCAGAAATACTAAAAGCAGACAATATGTGCTTAAAAATTTAGCACATCTGTTTCCTCTATACAACGTGCCTCTTGCCAATGTGTTATGAAAAGAATGGGACATAGAAACCCCTGCACTTATCTTGGTGATCCTAAACCTTTACCAAGCACTTTTTGTTTCTTTTCTTAATCCAGCTGAAATTGCCAAACACAGCCAATATATGTTTAGTATGAGACACGTCAAGCAGCACTGTGCGCAACTACTACACAAGGGTAGCCCAGCATAAATATTGTCTGAAGCTTTGTTCTCCTTGCTTTAGCGGCAAGCTGAACACGACAAGAAAACTCCACTCAATTTCAGCTTTCAACCCCATTAAATAGATGGCTATCTGTGTTTCTGTATGTTGTAAACTCAGCAAGTGACAGCCTTAAGTCCACCTGACCTAGGCAATGTGCAGACTGGTGTTGTAGAAGTCACGGGGCACTTTTTTCGTTGCTGGGTGCACATCAGATGAACTTTCTCGCACCTGCGGTGCTCGTCCCGAGTCAGCAATGCCTTTCTCATGCCACGTCTTACGGTACACTACCTTCAAAAAAGCATCACTGATTTTCCTGAGGAAGCAGTAGGAGTCGTAGCAGAGACTGGGCCTACTCTATTGAAGCAGTATCTTCGCTCGTGCCAGGCTTTCACTAGGCTGCTCTCCGTGACTTTTCAAAAGAATTTTTTTAATAGTCCCTTTGAGTTAAATAAATGTCCTTTTGCAAAAACATGCAAAAATCGGTAGGCGGGAGCCACAGAGCTAGCGAAATGGAAGCAAAACAAGCAGTCCGACATAGCTTTAGAGACAGGCTTATTATAACCTCAGGTGTTCTCCTGAGGCCTCTGTTTGTTGGTTACATGTACCTTCCCGGAGCAGTACTTGCAAAAAATCCAATCTATCATCGTGATGAAAAAAAAAAGCACCCAACAACAACAAAAAAAAGTGCCCTGCGATTTCTACAACACCAGTCAAAACCTTGCCCTGTCCTGTATGAAATTTGTGATGATGTACTGCTTCATTCACCATTAACAATAAACAATGTAAGCTTACTTGTTTGAAGTGTTTATTTGCCAGTTGAGGCATCTTTGTTGCCTGGTTACATAAAGATATCTGTAGTCAGGATAGAGTATTGTATCCATGAATATCGCCTCGACAGCAGTAACAAAACGCTCAAAACCTCTGAGTGAAAAGCGCGACCAGCCCCACCAACATGGAGGAAGGAAAAGATAAGGAGAGACCATTACATCACATGCAACCAGCCTTGCCAAGTGAACATTCTGTGAGGCCAGTCCTTTTGCTCGGTGACGGCCTGACACGTGACCTCTAGTGTCGACATCATGGAGCAAGAACCGAGATTTGCTGGTAGCTATGCCAGTAGCTTTTATTCGATCCGCGCTTGTTGGACTGCTCTGCCGTGGCTCTGCCTGCAGAGCGAGAACACTAAAACCAACCGCACACTTTGACATGCGATCACGTGTTGGGCCGACAGGTTTGGCTTCAATATTGCTGCACGATGCTTCCTCCTAACTTTTAGAGCGAAAGCTATACTATGCTATGTCTCTCAAGGTCATCCATCACGTTACAATGACCTTGAGCCGCCGGAGCGCAAGTGGGGCAGGTGTGACATCGTGCCACGTATCCGCTGCAGAGAGGCGCCACAGCTGTGCTTCGTCTGAGCCTCTTCGCTGCAGTACCACGCGATTAGGTGAGGATTAAGAGGCTAAATATAGTCCAACGTAGCGTGAGTGTGCACAAACATTACGTCACGTTGGCGAGAACAACAGCGTCTATAGTTCCGACCGATGGTTCGACACACTGAAACAGCCAACGTAACTGGACACGGCCAACGTACTCCAATGCGCCCGGCGTCAAGTGACACTCGCCTACACATAAAGTACGTTGGTCTATAAATGCTCCTTTAACGGTTGCTTTACCGGCACTTGGTTGTTAGACTCGCCATGGGTGGTGCGCAGGCTGGGCCACCTGTGCATGTGCTTCAGCGCAAACAGGCTAAATCCAATTATCCAGTACATAGAGCTAGACGGCAGGCTCGAAATCTCAAATAAAGCCAAAGTTACCTGCTGAAACACCAGAGCAAAGGGGTGCCAGAGTAGCACATTACAGGCAAGCTTACCAAGTGCAGAAGTGTGCCAAAATCATAGCTACTGCAACCACCGCCGTCGTTAAGCAACACGAACAAAACAAGGAGAAGGAGCCGAAGCCCTGGATGCAAGCAACGGCGCCTACAAAGAACGTTTGACGAACCACACCCTTCAGCTGGCAACAAGCTCGTCTGTGATGGCCAGGTTTCACTGCGACTTCACGGACAACCCATTCGGCAGCGTGTGAAAGACTGTGGCCTAACTTTAATGAAACACTGTGTGCGTAGTCTTTGCAAAACCAAGCCAAGCAGACCATGCAGACCTGATGATTAGGTTTAGAAGAGTTAAACCTCAGCCATTTTTTCTTTCCTCCATGCCCACCAGCCGCCACAGCAGCGGTCATATTTCTCACTGCACAATGATGATGATATTAGTTTTGATTTTGCCCGTACCCTCTCTTGGTTGCATACTTTAGTTCACGCCACCACTACTCTTATTTCTGTTAAACTGTGGAAGGTACAGCCACGGCTACTGGATAAAAAAAGGAGCTAAGGCCTGCCACATGCATTGAAAATGGTGGGATCCGCCGCAGCGCCACCAGTTGGGGACTGTTGTCTGGGATCGGCATAGAAAATGTGTTAGGAACATGCTTGGAACGCCGTTGCCCATGGAAGTTGGCAACCAAGGCACACAGACCGTGTGGAGTTGTGTTACTCTGCCAGCCAATCACAGTAGCAAACAAAATCGTCGTCATGTGACCTTTTCAAAATGGCATCATACTTGATACCGCTGGAGAGTCTTATGTCCTTGAAGAGTCTTTTCATCGTTCGAAGATATTAAGTGTGCAACAGACATGGACAAAGTGCATGGAGTCTGAGCATTTCACTCTTCAAAAGTCTGCGGTACAGTTCATTTCATTGATGAGCTCGTTTTACTCATGAGACTTCACTGCCAACTGAGGTGAAACTTGACAGTAAATAGTTGCTGCAATGCAAGCGTTACATTTCAATTCGATAAAGAATTAGACTTTCATTGTTCCGCTATAATGGATAAGTGAAAACTTATAAAATTGCACACTTGTAATTGTATTTTTCTGGTTACTGCCTTATTTAGGTAACAGGGAAAGTCTGAAGCACAAACTATTTGCAGCCTTGCGGAGGAACAGTGGCTGGCAGTAATGAGGGCACGGGCGGAGCTTCACTGCAGACTTAAGTTGTATCCGACTCTAGCGCCGTTCAGCCCACAAGCGGCCAAGATTGCAACTATGGCTGTCACGTTTGCTCCCATTGCAGCCCACCTGACTCAGCAGGCCACACAGTGACATAGTAATGGGGAGGCGGGGGGAGGGTGCGTTGCCAGGTGACAGGTGGGGAGGGTCATATATGTCTGAAGAACCCTTTTTTTCTCCGGCTTTATTAGGCGTAAATGGTAAAGAATGCTCCGGTAGCCAGAGCTTAGGTACCCGATGTATCAGATGTTTAGTGTCGCAGAATTGTCAGCTGCAGCTTTATCAACATCCTATGTAATAATTGCACAAATGTGTGGGCTAAAAAATTTTATTCGCTGAGTGGTCGCTAAACTACTCACCTTAGCGAAATGTTTCATGCGCGGTGCACTCATGCGTTGCGCTCATGTTCTACCAGGGTTTGTGTGCCATCAGTATGTATACAGTGTTCCATTTATCAGTTTTGTATCAGTTTTGCAGTGCTGAATAAAAACACTGTCTCATAGTCGCAGCTAACCGTCTCTTTGTCATTTTGTTGTTGTCGTCATGGTGGCATCCAACAGGGTGGGGCATTGAGTCCTATTCTTTTTAACCTACCGTAAAAATCTGAATATAGGTCGAACTTTTTTTCAAAGAACCATTGCGAAAAGTTGACCCTCGTCTTACATACCGGACATTGGCGGAAAAACTGCGGAAGTCTTGCAACAATGGGCGGATGAAGTAAAGAAGCGCCATCGCCATCAGCAGCAGTGCGTCGTGGCGACATTGTGGCACCGCCAATTTGCGTTTACATTGTCACAAAGTTAAATTGGTTAAAGGCTGCTTTTTTATATTTTATTTCAAAATGAGCGGAAGCCGACGACAAGTCACCGTCGCCTTCAAGAAAAAGGCGATTGAGTGCGCGGAAGCCCACGGCAACCTCGCGGCACAGCGCGAATTTGGAGTATCTGAAAAGAGCATTCGGTACTGGCGGAGACAGAAGCAGCAAACCAACAGAAAACGTCATTTCGTGGGCGGACCGCAGCGGACCGCAAAACTGGAAGACAAGGTTGTGGAGTTCGTCCGGGAGCTGCGTGTAAGATCGCTGCCTGTGACAGCCGAATGCATCCGTTTGAAAGCGGTAGAGATCGCACGCACCTCTGGACTGGGCAGCGAGAAGCACTCATCATACGACTCTAGTTCGGAGTGCTCTAATCAAACGTGTTGCTCTGATTTGGAGTAACGCTTGCGCACTTCATGCCCTTCTGCGTACTGTACACCAGGCCAATTTTTAACAGTATCGCGCGACCATCAACCCGCGTGTTTGTCAGCACCTTATCATCACGGCACGGAGCGGCGAAACAGCGAAAGTAAGCGCACGTGTACACGTGCGCGTATCTCGTTTGTTTCGCCGCTCAGCGCCGTTAATAAGGTGCTGACAAGCACGCGGGTCGATGGTCGCGTGATACTGTTAAAAATTGGCCGGGTGCACATGCGAGCAGCATTTAAATAAATACTGTCACTATTGTGCATGAGTCGCATTTGTTTCAAGGTAAGGGTGTCTTTCGGCACTTTTGCCATTGAAAAATATTTTTTTCATTTTTAGAATTCGTTAGTTGGGCGATCGACCTATATTCCGGTCCGACCTATAGTCCGGTTTTTACGGTAAGTATGGTTGGCCTCGCTGAGATATTACCAAAGACAATTCACCTATCAATGTACACTGATTATATTTGTCGTAGGTCTTCTGCGGTGACTCGTCTTCAAGAATTCAGTGGGAAGTCACCCAAACAAGTTCATATTTTCGCAAGCAAGGCCTTAGTGTGCCCAACGAAAAATGTGGGTTAATTGCGTTTACGCACAAACCCATGGAACCGTACCCTGTTTCTCTCAATGGCCAGGCTATCAAATACAAGAAGTCTCACCGCTTCTTAGGTTTGATTATTGACAGTGACCTTTCATGGAGCCCCTACTGCATCTACCTGAAGCGGGGACTAATTTTGATTGTACATATAATGCGGTTCCTGTGCAGAAAAACCTGGGGCATGTCGGTATGGTTCATGCTGCAGCTGTACAGAGCCCTGTTTCTGGGCTTTTTATGGTACAGCTGGCCTGTTTTGGCGAACACATGTAAAACAAACATTCGTACACTCGAAAGGCTGCAAGGCCAGGCTCTATGGACATGTCTTGGACTACCACGATGTGCCTCGACTCAGGCAACACTCGTGCTTACTAGAGACTACTTGGTTCCAACATATATAATGATTGACAAACTCAGAGCACACATTCGACATCTGTGTCATGTACCCAGTCTCTATATTGTCGCTTTGCCAGCACAAAGACCTTAAGCAACATTTTCCAAACTTGTTGCAACATGTCAAGGCTACTGAGGTTGAATAGCACGAATAAAACAAGGACACGAGGAATCAAATACCACAGACAAGCGCTGCATGTCCTTTCTCGTGTCCTTGTTTTATTCATGCTGTTCAACCTCAATTCTAAATATGAACCAACTAGCCCTCATCAAGATCTTACTAATTAAGGCTACCTTCCGTTTGGCTTTACACCTGCAGCAAGACCACTGTTACCCCTCTGGTGCCCATGACAGCCACGAGTACACCTCATGATTACAAAGAAGACTGATCATTCAACAGTTGCTCTATGTCAGTTCACGCTGTCATTACTGAACAAGGCATATGAACAAAGAACACACATTTACACCGATGGATTTGCCTCAGCTACCAGCTCCATAGGTGCTGTTATCATCCTGGCCTTACAAATCATAATTACGTTCAAAGTGTTCCATATAACGACCTCTACGGCAACAGAACTTGCTGCTCAACGTGCCGCTGTTAATTACATCGTATAAGCCAAACCTCGAAAGTGGGTCGTTTTTTTGCGACTCGAAGGCAGCCCTTCAGAGTCTGCAGTCAGCCTTACAACACAAGACCCATGAACAACTGCTCTTTGAGACAAGAGAGGTTCTCCATCAAGCCCTCATAAACGGATATGACATCATCTTTTAATTGGATGAAGCAACGCATGCAGCAGTGGGACACTGTCTGGGTGGGAGGTGTGAGCGCAGATCACGAGCTGTTGATGCGGGCTGAGACTCTCTTTGCTGTGCCTGTCGTGCGGTTCTTCCACCTGCCGTCCAAAGTTAATAAACCCTCTTTCAAAGTGGCGGAGGTGTGGGGTATTAAAATCAGGAACTCTGAAGTCGGATGCTACGAATCACCCCAACAATGCCTCACGAAATCCCCCAGCAAGCCATTGCCCAATCCCTGCAGGTTTTTGTAACTGGTGCGCTGTGCCAGCACGACCATCCCTTCTTTAGTGGAACAGATGACCACAATGTGCAAGATTGGTTGGTGACATTCGAAAAGATGAGCAGCCAATATAAGTGGGATGACCTGTTGAAACTACAGAATGTTTCGTCTCATCTCAAAGATGTCACAAGCCTGTGGTACCGTAACCACAAGTCCGACTCTGCTACATGAAGTGTATTCAAGAAACGCTTCGCAGATGTGTTCGACCACCCCGCCGTATGCAAACCCTGCGCCGAACAGCACCTCCGCGGACGTGCACAGCAGCAAGGAGAAAATTTTACTAGCTACATAGAAGACGTGATCGACTTGTGTAAGCGCCTGAATCCTTCCATGACTGAGAAAGAGAAGATTAAACACATCTTGAAATGCATTGACGATGATTCCTTTTCAAATGTTGCTGGCCAAGGACCTATGCATCATCGTTGAGCTCACGACCTTGTGCCAAAGCTCTGATGAGCTACGTAAATAATGCGTCTCGTTCAGCGGCCGACAACAACAGACGATTCCTTCGCCACCTTAACTATAGGTGGTGACCACAATACGCTACTGTGGCAAATAAAAAAATATGTGCGTGGCGAAGTGGCACGGAAGATCTCCTGTTTGTCACATCTGCCAACTCCAGAAGTGCCTACGCACAATCCAGCGCCATCTATACCACAAGTCATCCAGGAGCAGGTCTCCGAGGTGCTGCCATCTACATAATCGTCTTGAGTGCTAGAGTCTCGAGTACTTTGGCACTGCGGGCAGCCCAGTAAGGCAATAATGAAAGAAATATGAAACAGTGCACCAGTGACGTTGATATCTCTATATTCTCCATTGCGAGTGCAGGCTAACGGTAGCGCAAGCTTTCGCTGGCACGGGCTTCATCACGCCGTTCTCGTTTTTGCATGGTGACGCCACGAACCGATGAGGAGCATGCTCTATTTCATTCCCAATCTTCTGGCGGTACTTCATTTATTAAATTTATTTATCTTATTTTAGTTTAGAAAATGTAAAATAAAATTTATTTATTTTAAATATTTTATTAAAATATTTATTATTTAAACTTTATTAAAATAGTTTTGTTACTTGTGAGCCATATTTTCCACGATGCTGCATCTGTATTGGCTGCCAAGACTTACAGTCTGGTAGCAGATGTGCAAGTGCGCTTATCACAAGTTATCAGTGCAGCACCCTGTGTTATCTGGTGAAAAAATAAAATAGCTTATATACCTGCTACATTAGCGATCTTTGGGAACAAAAGTGAAGGGCCTAGTTGGGGGGGGGTCTAAGGCAGCTGTGCTGGTGCTGAAACATCACCCCCCTTCCCCGGAAATTCTTTATATCCTTGCCTTCCTGACTGCACCCAAGGGGGGGGTATGACAGAAGACCTATGGGCTCCCTGGTGCCAGATGACCTAGCTAGGCCAGTGAGAGGCTGTGCCTTTTTTTTAATCCAGCGGCCATGGTGCAGCTTCCATCCTTTGATTTTAGTACAGTAGCTCAATGAGCACGGTGCACTGCAAGTGCCTGACGCAGCAGAGCAAAAACGGCGCTAGCTTCCAACCGAAACAAGCAGCTGAATCCGCATCGCCATGGTCATCAGTGGAAATTGTATGTGATATGTCACTTACAGCAATACTGGAACGCTTTGGGCCTAACCCTGTCCTTAAAGCCTTCATTCTTGCGTTTATTGCCGCACATAACACCGCATTAGCGGCTGGCCACGTGCCTTCATAAGTGCGTAGTCGCCATCCATGATCACGTCAATAGCCACCACAGTTTCGTCCGCAGCAGTTGTAGCAAACAGTAGTTTCATTTGACTCGGTGCACGTGTCGGCCGCGTGCCTTCAAAACTGTGTACAGTAGTCGCCATCCATGATCGTTTCAATAGCGACCATGGTTTCTGCTGCACTTGTAGCAAATGGCAGTTTCATTTTGACATGGTGCACGTGTCGGCCGCCTGCCTTCAGAACCACAAGGTTACCATCCATAATTGTGTCGACAGCGGTCGTGGTTTCATCCACAGCAGTTGTGGCAAACAGTGGTTTCGCTTTGACTCAAGGCAAAGCTGCCGAATATGAAGAGTACCGGCTACATTGCAACGGACGGACAATATGTTGGCGACCAGCAAACTGGCGAAAAAATAAGCAGGATGTGTGCGCGGTACTGAAAAATGTGTCTCAGATGAAGACGTGGTCGCACTGCAAAGGAAGTCGCGAGGGCTTCACCGTGGCAAGGGTAAATCAGTCACGAGATGACGAGAATTACAGCTTCCGCACTGCTCTTGTGTGAAATAGACGTGTTATTTGCCGATTCCTTTAGTAAATAAAAGTGTGTTGCCGTAGTAAGCACTTGTTTATTGATTACTTGATACCCTCGATATTTCGACATTCGGTTAATTCTGTGGTTTTTTTTCGGTCCCGTGAAATTCAAATTAACAAGGTTTTACCTTACTCAAAGTAGAGTCGGCACTAATTCTAAGCCCTTTTGGTGAAGTGGTATAAGTGTCCCCGTGCAATAAGCACTGAAAACTGACATTTTTTCTTGTCATGCCTTGGTTGTGATGCTGTCTTGTCATCACTCATAACGATTGTGCCTAGTTTGGACCCCATGGGTTGCACATCACTGTCAAAGTAGCATGCCCAAGACTACCATTGGCACCAAACATGTTGCGTGCTACGCCTAGCCGCTAATGGGGGAGGGAGGGGTTTCCTTGGCACTTAATGGAACTTAGCAGGGTTTCCTGTGACCAAGCTGCTTGAGAACCTCTGTTCTAGACACAAGAATTAAGAAGCAGAACCTAAGACAGAGAAAGGTCAAATGAACGATAAGCTGCATTCGTGTCATAAGTACTGGCATTCAGAACAAACTCGGCATAAAGAATATACAGGAGCATTGTAATATGGGACCGGGCAAGTAATGCTTAAAATATAGAGGGGACAAAATTGTGCATGGAGATGAAAAACTACTGATCATCAGGTTTAAACAAAACATAACGAAACATTGCATATGAGAAGAGGTTTATTGGCGGCTCCTAAGGCAAAAGCGCAGCGACCGGGAACGGCGAGACAGCCCGAAGCACTGTCCAAAAAAGGCGACAGTAATCAACAGCGCGAGCGGAGCCGAGCCGCGCGTTGGCGATGTGTCTGTGCCGCGAGGCGCGTCTTCTTCTTCACAATCTCCCCCCCGGACAAAAAGAGCCATCCTGGCGCCTTAAGAATCAGGAGGCAGAGGGTCGTGGTAGGGCTTCAGACGTGAGACGTGGACAATGTCACGTCCACGCCGGCGCAAGTCTTCAGGTGGTGACAGTGGCTCAACTAGAAAATTCACCGGAGATGTTTGCTCCAAGACTCGGTAAGGCCCTTCGAATTTTGGGACGAGTTTCGAGGAAAGCCCCGGAGTCTGGAAAGGCACAGACAACCACACAAGAACGCCTGGAGCGTAGGTGGTGTTCGGAAGCGTGTCGGTGCGGTTTTCTTTCTGGCGCTGCTGTTGCTCGGCCGTAAAGGAGCGCGCTAGCTGGCGGCATTCTTCGGCCTGTCGGGCGATGTCGGACACAGGTAGACACTCGGAGGCGTCAGAACGGTATGGAAGGAGCGTGTCGATGGTATGCGTAGGCTGGCGGCCATACAGGAGGAAGAAAGGTGAAAATCCCGTAGTGGCCTGGATCGCGGTGTTGTACGCGAACGTGATGAATGGAAGGATGCGGTCCCAGTTACCATGATCAGATGCCACGTACATCGACAGCATGTCACCAAGTGTGCGGTTAAATCGCTCTGTGAGTCCGTTAGTCTGGGGGTGGTATGCCGTGCTTGTCCGATGAATAATGCGGCATTCCGAGAGCAAACTTTTGACGACTTCGGAGAGGAAGGCGCGACCTCGATCACTGAGGAGTTCTCGAGGTGCGCCGTGTCGAAGCACGAAGCGATGTAGAACGAAAAAGGCTACATCCCGTGCCGTAGCACTTGGCAAAGCAGCAGTTTCGGCGTAGCGTGTCAAGTGGTCGACAGCAACTACGATCCACCGATTGCCGTCTGGCGTCATAGGAAGCGGGCCGTATAGGTCGATGCCGACGCGATCGAAGGGTGTGGCAGGGCACGGGAGCGGCTGCAAGGCACCAGACGGGCGTAAAGGCGGCGATTTGCGGCGTTGACAGTCAAGACAGGACCGAACAAACTTTTGTACAAAATTGTACATGCCGCGCCAGTAGTAGCGGTGGCGAATTCGTTCGTACGTCTTGAAGACTCCGGCGTGGCCACACTGTGGATCGTTGTGGAAAGCGGCACATATTTGTGACCTTAAGCTGCTGGGAATCACCAGAAGCCACCGACGGCCTTCAGGAGAGTAATTGCGTCGGTGGAGCAGCTGGTCACGAATGGCAAAATGAACTGCTTGGCGTCGGAGGGTTCGGGATACAGGCATGGTCGATGATCCAGAAAGATAGTCGAAAAGAGAAGCGATCCACGGGTCACGACGTTGTGCGGTGGCAAAGGAGTCCATGTCGAGAGATGAGATGGAGTGTGCGGAAGTTGTTCCGCAGGCCGAGTCTGGAGGTAAAGGTGAACGAGACAGAGCGTCGGCGTCGGAGTGTGTTCGCCCACTGCGGTATACGACGCGAATATCGTACTCCTGGATGCGTAATGCCCAACGGGCGAGGCGGCCAGTGGGATCTTTCAAGTTGGCAAGCCAACAAAGCGCGTGGTGATCTGTGACCAAGTCGAATGGGCGCCCGTACAGGTATGGTCGGAACTTGCCAAGTGCCCATACTAAGGCCAAGCACTCTTTTTCGGTCACGCTGTAATTGGCCTCAGGCTTCGTCAGCGTGCGACTCGCATAGGCGACTACGTATTCGGGGTAGCCTGGCTTTCGTTGGGCGAGGACGGCGCCGAGACCGACCCCGCTGGCATCTGTGTGTACCTCAGTTGCAGCCGACGGGTCGAAATGGCGAAGAATAGGTGGGGAGGTGAGAAGACGACGCAGGGTAGCGAAGGCGGAGTCACATGCAGGGGACCAGGAGGAGAGGGTGGTGTCACCGCGCAGAAGCTGAGTCAATGGCGCCATGATCGATGCGAAATTCCGAACAAAGCGCCGGAAATATGAGCATAGGCCCACAAAGCTCCGAAGTTCTTTGATGGTCTGAGGCTTCGGAAACTCAGCGACTGCTCTAAGTTTTGCAGGATCGGGTAGAACGCCGTGCTTGGACACAACGTGGCCTAAAATGGTGAGCTCTCGCGCGGCGAAGCGGCACTTCTTGAGGTTGAGTTGGAGGCCAGCGTTCGTTAGACAGGTCAAAACAAGTCTGAGGCGGAGCAGGTGAGTCGGAAAATCAGGCGAGAAAACCACGACATCGTCGAGGTAACACAGACATATGGACCACTTGAGGCCACGCAGCGTGTTGTCCATGAGTCGTTCAAAGGTGGCAGGGGCGTTACAAAGCCCGAACGGCATTACGTTAAATTCATATAAGCCGTCAGGCGTAATGAATGCGGTTTTCTGGCGATCGGCTGCAGCCATCGGTACCTGCCAGTACCCCGAACGCAAGTCAAGGGACGAGAAGAATTCTGCTCCCTGAAGACTGTCGAGGGCGTCGTCGATGCGCGGCAAAGGATAGACGTCTTTGCGCGTTACCTTATTTAGCCGACGGTAGTCGACGCAAAAGCGAATAGACCCGTCCTTCTTGCGAACGAGAACGACAGGCGACGCCCAGGGACTGTGCGAAGGTTGAATAACGTCACGGCGCAGCATATCTTCGACTTGGGTGGTAATGACACGACGCTCTTCGGCCGAGACGCGGTAGGGTCGTTGACGTAACGGCTGATGTGAACCGGTGTCAATGTAGTGCTGCACTTCCGACGTGCGGCCCAGGTGAGGTTGTGAAACGTCGAATGAACTTCTAAAGTGGTGCAGGAGATCAAGAAGGTCGGCGCGTTCGGCAGGTGTGAGGGTATCGGCGATGGCACTCGAGAATGCATCCTTGGACGTCTCTTCAAGCGCGGAAATCGAAGACGACTGGCCGGAGCCGACATCAAAAGAGTCTCCGGGGACGTCAACCAAAGACGAAGAGTCGAGGAGTTCCACGATGCCAAGGCATTCACCAACGAGCAATGTAATCGGCGCACAGTGGGGATTGCAGAAGTATATATTGCTACAGCCGCCAGCAATGTCAAGTGTTGCGAAGGGTAGTCGGAGAGATTTACGGCTCATGAAGACGTCGGAAGGTGTGAAGAGGACCGTTGCATCAGTGATGGCATCGCAAGAGACGGGTACGAGAGCGAAGGAGCCAGGTGGAATATCTGTGTCCTCGCGCACGGTAAGTTTAGAAGGGCGGTCACAATCTTCGTGCGAGGGTGCGTCACAAGGAAAAAATTCAACTTCGGCGCGTGCGCAGTCGATCACGGCTTTATGACGGGATAAGAAGTCCCATCCGAGGATGACGTCATGCGAGCAGGTGGGAAGAACAATGCACTCGACTATGTAAACAATGCCGTGAATAAGCACACGTACAGTACAGGCTGCGTGCGGAGTGACGTGCTGAGCGCTTGCCGTACGAAGCGACAGTCCAGAAAGCGGCGTGGTCACCTTGCGCAGCGAACGGCACAGTTTGGCGGCTATCACAGAAACGGCTGCGCCGGTATCCACAAGAGCGAATGCAGGAACACCTTCTACACTAATTTCGACCACGTTAGCAGGACAGGCGCGAGGACTTAGACAGTTCGAATGGGGCGCAGTTCTTGCCTCGTGAACTGCGACGTTCAGTTTTCCTGGTCAGGTGGTGCGGGTCGCCGACGCATTGGGGAGAGCGAGCGTCGGCGAGGGGATGGCGAGCGACGCGAAGGAAATTCTGGAAGGTCAGCCCGAGCATACGGTTGGTGGGAAGGAGTGGCGTATTGGCGAAAGGGCTGGCTGCCGTACTGGAAGGGCCGAGAGGCGTCGCCGAACGCTTGAGGCCGACGTCGGCAATATCGGGCGACGTGTCCAGGAGTACAGCAAGAATAGCAGATGGGACGATTATCAGGCGTCCTCCAAGGATTAGCTCTCGGTGCGGTCCAAGATGCAGCATGGGCTTCCGGTGGCACCGGTTGGGAATGGGTCGCGAAAGACGCAGGCGGAGGCCTGCGTACTGCCTGCGCGTACGTAAGAGGCGCAGCCACAGGCAGGACTGGCTGCGCATAGGTGCGAGGAGTCGCGACAGGCTGCACTGCCAGTGCAGAGTTGAGATTCGTGGCTGCAGGCGGCTGATGGTGTGCGGAAGGGACAACTTGAGCGACCTCTTCGGAGATGAGAGTGCGGAGCGTGGTTGGAAGACGGGAGGTGGGCTCCTGAGTGAAGGGGACTAAAGAAAGTTGGCGGGCAACTTCCTCACGCACGAAGTCCTTGACCCGTTGAAGTAATGAGCATGGGTCGTACATGCTGTCAAGGCTTGCCACCAAGTCGTCGCTGCCCAGAGCACGCCGAGTCGAAGCGCGTTGCTTGCGTAACTCATCATAACTTTGGCATAGGCTGACGACATCGGACACAGTGCGCGGATTCCTGGCTAGAAGCATCTGGAAAGCGCCGTCATCGATGCCCTTCAGTATATGGTGAATTCGCTCAGCTTCGGGCATTGCCGCGTTGACTCGTTTACACAGGTCCACGACGTCTTCAATGTAGCTCGTGAATGTTTCTGCCGCCTGCTGTGCTCGGGCGCGCAAGCGTTGTTCAGCGCGCAGTTTGCGAACAGCGGGTCGGCCGAACACTTCTGTAAAGGTTGTCTTGAAGATTGACCATGTGGGTAAGTCACTTTCGTGGTTGTGAAACCAGAGTTGGGCAACACCAGCCAGATAAAAGATGACGTGGGTTAACTTCGCTGGATCATCCCACTTGTTGTGCGCGCTCACCCGTTCATATGACGCCAGCCAGTCTTCTACATCTTCGTCGTCTGCACCGCTGAAGATCTTGGGGTCGCGTTGTCGTGCAACGCCGGTGCAAGTGACGGACTGTGGCGTCGGCGCCGTTTGGGATGAGCTGTCGGTCATGGCGGGCGATAGCGTTCTTGATCGCAGCTCCAGGGTTACAAGCGACGGGGTTTGAGTCCCAGCACCTCCACCAATTGAGAAGAGGTTTATTGGCGGCTCCTAAGGCAAAAGCGCAGCGACCGGGAACGGCGAGACAGCCCGAAGCACTGTCCAAAAAAGGCGACAGTAATCAACAGCGCGAGCGGAGCCGAGCCGCGCGTTGGCGATGTGTCTGTGCCGCGAGGCGCGTCTTCTTCTTCACACATAGAAGAGTGGCGAGTTGGGCAAGTTGGTTAAGGTTAGTGATTAGCGGCAGCACAAAGGCGAAGAACGAAGCAAGACGAACACAGCACCATGCTTGTCGCCTCGCTTTGTCTTTGTCCTTTGCAGTGTCGCTAATGATTGCATAGAAGTGATAGCAAAAGTACAGTACTTGAACCGCAAGGAATAGCAAGCTTGTTGGGTCCTTTCTGTCGATGCAGTGCAGCGACTGTTTGTAATAGAGGATTGCGAGTTTACAAGAACTTGTGTGGACACAAAGGCTTCGCTTCGTAATGCCGTTGTGAAGATATCAGCGACAAAGCACAAGATTGTATCTTCAGCTGCCAACTATTGAACAAAATGAAATCTTTTTCTCACTGAAACTTTAGTTTTTTCAGATTGCCCGTATGACCCCTTGCATGTAAGAAGCACTTGTCGGTAGCCAGTTATGAGCATAAAACAAATTTTATATAAGGACATTTTGGCGTAAGGAAGCAAAGTGCCGGTTTCACCAATGCTGTTATATTGATATTTAACTGTATTGCGAAATAAAGCCGCTTGCGCTTTTGGCACGCTTCAAGCAAACAAGAAAAAAAAGAGAAAAAGAAATGCTTTACGGAACTAGGGCAAGTAAACAAAACCATGCCTTATAATGTGCGCGACTGAACTGAAGTTATCAATAAAAAGGAAGTGAACCTTTATTTCTCCACAAGAAATATGGAGTGATGGAAAAAGAAAATTACAAACCCTTCCCCTAACAGAAAATGGGGGTAAGAGAAGCTTGTCCTAGTGCACCTGACCATTGTCGTTGTTGATGGCGGCAGCGTCGTCATCATCATCATCATACTGTTTTATGTCCACTGCAGCACGAAGGCCTCTCCCTGTGATCTCCAATTACCGTCTTGCGCCAACCGATTCCAACTAGCACCCGCAAATTTGCCAATTTCCTAATTTCCCAAAGGTAATGGTGCCGGACTGCTTCAGCTTCTCGCTCCCTCAGCTACCCAGGCGAACTTTAGATGCTGTTGTTCTCACTAATGTGGCTGGATTGAGCCCTTTCACGGGTGAGTTCTCGCACTTCAAGTAGTTCCTCCCCCCCACCCTCTATTCCGTTACCCTCTTCCCTTTAAAGAAGGATAAATAAAGTTTTTAATCATCATCATCGCCGCCGATTGTCGAACGCTGCCAGTCCCTTGGGGGAATGCACAACGTGTGGCTGTCCCATTCGTTTTCCGAGAATGAACTGAACGGAAATGAAGCCGGCACTGCACGTGCTACACCCTTTCCTACCTTTTCCCTCTCCAGCGGAAGTGAAATGGCTTTGACTGGTTACAGAATCTTTGCTAATGACTCATGCTCCGGCACCGGTGCAGCTCTCAACTCATCACATTGTCCTTTCCTGCAGCTGCTCTGCTCTGGGAGCAACTGGGTTTTTGCACCACCGAAACTTGTGAGCCAACACAAGCTTTGCTTGAAAAAGCTACAGACTGTAGCTTGGCAAAGCTGCAGCTTTCTGGTTACAGTGAAGACGTCATCAGGTTCTTGTTAATGTACTTTGTAATGTACTCAACCTCTCCTGCATAACTGTGCCATGGATTGTGTGAAAGCTGATGAAATTACAACCACGAAATCTGCTCTTCCGATTATGTAGGGTTGCAAGAAAGGTCCCCACACATGTGTCAGCAGTTGAGCACACATATTACAAGATACAGTAAAACCTCGTTAAACCGTACCCGCTTAAACAGCAGTTTCGTTTTAAAAGTGGTAAAGTCATATCCCCGACTCAGCGGCCATTGAACATAATGTGTTTTGTATTCGCATAAACCGTACCAGCTTATTGCGTACACATTGGTTAAAACGTAGCGTTTCCAGTTTCCAGTTTCCAGTTTTCGTAGCGTTTCCGTAGCGTTTCCAGTTAACGTAGCGTTTCCAGTTTTCGTCGCACAAACACGGCGTCGCGTCGTTTTCATCGGGCGGCCCGGCAGAACAAGCCTCAGAGATCGAAACAACGGCTTCCAAGCGCCCTGTGCGTTTGCACGTGAAGCCACATCAACATCATTTCAACACCGTGCCAGAGAGCGTTGTGGCATCGTGCAAGCGAGGACTCTCGTCATGCCGAAGCTCAGATAAAAAAGACGCTGGGTGCTCAGCATAGAAGAAAAATTAGACATTGTCCGTGCTGTCGAATGTGACACGAAGAAGTTGGCACTGGCACGCAACAGGGATCTGCTGTTGACTACAGTGTGTGGCATTTGGAATGCGAAGAAGTTGCTCGGCAGCGCTGCTGCGACCGCGAAGAGATGTCGGCTACGAGGTTCAACTTTTCGCCATCGTTGCCTCTGTTGTTGCCGAAGTGCCAACTAGCGACAGTGATGAGGACGACACGGAAAGCGACAGCACGGGCGATTCAGGCCCGACAGTGGCAGAAGCTGTGCGTTACGTCAGCCTCATGAATGCAATCGTCGCGACGAGAAGAGGGGTGCGATAACGTAACTATTCCAAACAAAAAGTTCCGAACTCCGGCACCCGGCAATGAAAAAGGCACCCCGGGACTTCTGCAGCACTACTGCGCGCGTGCACGGAGAATACGTAACGCCAACGAGGAATCTGCCATGCAAGTGTTTGCTGAGAAGAGGGGGCTAGCTGAAAAGCTAGCACGCAGCTTCAGTAAGTTTTAGGCCGTTGTCGTCGTGCTAGGCCGCTGCGACATCAAACGAAAATAACACTTTTGTCGTGCGAAGTGAATAAATACTGCATGTTTTTTCCCCTTTCATCGCACTCTCTCAGAGTTCTGTTTGACAGGTAAGTGGGCGAGCTCATGCTTTTTCGGTTAAACAGTACTACCGTTTAGTACGTACTTTTTCCGAGCTCCGGCCAACTACGGTTTAACGAGGTTTCACTGTATTTTTAATGTGGCACCAAGTGGCACCGCCAATAAATATGCTAAAAAATATGTGACTGGTTATTATGCGAGGCTTCTTTTTGATCTGATATTAAATGAGCTCCATTCCATGACCTCCATTCCATGCTGCTACGAGGAATACCGAACTGCAGCACAAACGACACAAACAAAAAGCAGATCCCATGCACTGTGGGGAATCGGTTTAAGTGAAGCTTTCATTTCCGGTGACCTCCAAGATGATGATAATAATGGTAGCATGCTTTAGGTTCCTGTTTTAGTGCTACTAAGGCATTATCAATGGAAGGAGGCTTTCGTTCTTATGGGGCAGAAATGCACAAAAGGAGCAGTTGTTCAACCAGTGGAGTGTCCTACATTTTGTACATAAGAAGCCTGTGTAACAACACAATGATAGGAAAAACTCAACAACAATGGTTGACAGGGGACAGTAAAAACTCCACAGGACAGAAGCATGCAACCTCTCCTGAGTGGATCCTGTACTGTGCAATGTTGACTAGGCTACCCATCTACTTAGTGAACTAATATATTAAGCGACAAGCAAAGCATTTAGTGGCATCAAAAGAAGGCATTCATCAGAACTGTCTTTCTCACAGCACTATTACAGCACACATGTTCCATGTGTGCTGCATGCACAAGTGAACACTAGAAAGTAGTCAATCCAGGGTGTCCTTGGCAAGCTCTAAGAGCGCCTCATTATAGCCCTGCGCATCTTTAGCTTTAACAGGGCACAACACTGGCATGGATCCGCAACAAGAAAAGCAGGGTTCATATGTGTGCAATGTGCACCTGGTAAATGTAGTCCGAGTCCGTCTTGAGCGATGAGCAGGACAGCTGGTGGGGCAAGCTCACATTGTCATCTTCCATGGGGTCATCTGTCTGAGCCTTGTATGAGAACATGATGCTTGGCTGTGAGATGCTACAGGTGGGTGAAAAGAAGACATCACAGAAAAATCCCACATTTCTAGATGAGCTCATAACAATAAAGCAGCTGATGAAACGGTCCAAGCTTAACCCTTTGAGGGTCAATGACATGAATATATGGCGCCGCGAATGAGTCCGAAAATGGTCGATGCCGTAGATTTACGGTGCAGTCTGTACGTTTAAAAAGCACGGCTATTTTCTAACTTTTTCTTTTCTGTCATGTGCTGCCACTATGTGGGAATACAGGGAATTTTTCTCGCGCGCCTCCCTCTCTCGGTTTTCGTTGCATGGTTTGTTTTAGCGCTAGTTTGCTCCCGTGCATCTATATAGTACCGCCTGCGCATTGGCGCGTGCGCGGGCGGGTGTAGGTTCGGGTTTTTGCACTTGCAAAACTGATGGCTATCTCGGTACTAATCGCTCATAGGGCGTCCGCCTCTTTCTCGCTCGTTCAGTGCTCACAGGGGTGCCCATAGGAAGGATGCCGCTGTGCGTGCATTTCCTCTGCTTTTTTTTGACACTCGCGAAAACTAATTGCCTCTGGTTGGCGATATGAAGATTAGCAGAAGTTTGTCACACGTTTTGCTTTTTTGATGGGCACACAACCACACAGCTTTCTTGAGTGCGCGCACCTACGCAGTTGGATTACGCTATGAATGTACATATTAGATATTAGTGTAAGAGCAGGAAGATTTGAGTCTTGCGAAATATTTTTGTGTGCGCATTTCAAGGCCTTGAACTATGTGTATAAAAATGCATCAAATTTTTAATTTTTATAAGTTTATTTCCTTTTTTATCGTTATGCATGAATGAAGAGTACATATATAGCAATGCAAAATATATTTTCTCACTTTACGGTCACCCTAGAAAAATTGCGGTGAATGTTTTTCGAAATAAGTCTCTAAGAAGAATTGAAATCTGCAAAAAAAAAAAGAAATATCGACCCTGGGCAGTCGCATATGACGAAAAAAATCGACCCTCAAAGTGTTAAAACAACAACTCATGTTCTAGCCCCTGTGCTAGTTAAGCTAGGTGGGCATCTCCCTGACCAGGCTGAGCTGATCTATTGTGACAGCTCCTGGCCTAAACACTGATCAAATCAAATGTTTATGTGTGTTTTCATCACAGTAGGTTCTTGGAGTTACATACATGCAGAATGGAACGTCCGGCACTGCCTACCTGAAAAAATCCGCTAGGAACGTCTTGTAGACAAGTGGGGTGAAGATGGTGAAGTAGAGGTAGCTTGTCACATCTACCACACTGTCAGAGAAAGAAGCAGAGTATGAGAGAAGCTGTGCACAAGCTGTTTTCGCATATAGTGCTGCAGAAGAATGTCCATTTCAAAAAATTTTATGTGAGGAAGAGTCCTGCAGCACAGTCAAGACAAAAAGAACGAACAAAGTTCTGGCGAACATGACAGATGCACTACAGCGTTGTCTGCATGCCATCAGATTATGCAACAGGATAAGTACGCTACCTGTCCACTTATAAAACGAATGCGGAAATTCTCTTAAACACGCAATACACATACATTCAAAAATGACCACTGTAAAAAGCTGCAAAGTCATATTTTATGAGATGGTTTAAAGTTCAAGTTCATAGCCCTACATAATGATAAATGGCACACAGAAAATATGTTTTCAGAGAGCAATCATTACCAGCCTAAAGAACAGAGGATGTGAAAACGTGCCTTGGCTTTGTGCTTGGGTCTTTGTCAATGCTAGTTGGTAGGTCCAATAGCAATGTGCTCTCACAAATCGTGCACAGAATAGCACTAAAGCCGGGAAAAATTTTCGAGGTTATATAAACTATTGCATGTGCTTATGTATCTATACTCAGTGTCCTCAGCGTATACTAATTTAATTTTGAAGTTGGGACACCTGACGTGGGTCACCTACAATTGACACCATTTTGATGTTGAGACAGCACAAAGTGTGGCAACATTCTTCTATGTTATCTAGCTGCAACCATGTCCAAAGGTGAGTTGAGCACCAGCACTTCTGCAACATGAGCATGGTGCACATGTTAGGTGCACATAGTACCCCATACTCCCATTGGCCTGATATACCCCAAGCAATGCTTTCAACATCACTGCAGTTTCTGCCAGCCACCACATCCTCAACGCATGAAGCACTGCTAGGAAATTTCTATTCATTTACCATGTGGAGATGCACATAGCTACCTGTGAGAGTGCTCAAAACCATGCTAGCACGTTCGTCCCAATGGTGCGTTACCTGTAAAGGTCAGTATATATGGCTATGGTGCTTAGAAGTGCCAAATTGTGTGTGTTCACATGCTCGTGCTTGTTGTCAATCTTAAGTATGCCTTACCGACAAGGCTGCAAGTAAACTCTTTTCAAAGTGACCCAATTTCAAGCTTTATATTAGGGTTCAAGTAAGAAAATCACTCATCCAAGATGGTTTTTACAGTCAGATTTCCTTCTGACAATCATTTCTCAGGATCTTAGCAAGTGGCAGCATTTCAGCCCACTTAGCGCGGTGCTAGAAATCAGGCCACCTCAGGTTTTGAGCACTGCCTAGCTGCAAATTCTGCAGGGTAGCAGTCACAGCAAGACATCAGTGAAATGCAGGAAAGCTGCTTTCAAAGTCGTGAGTGCTGGACAAAAGACAGCCATCTCTGCCATTCGTTCTTCGTATGCAGTAAGATGCTTACCAGACACCTTCACGAATGTCATAGTAGTAGAGGCCCGAGCCCGCTGCCTGGGTCAGGTTGAGCACAGCAAGGAACAGGGCATACCAATAGAAGCTCTGCTTGGCTGCAAGGATATGTGGTAAGCAAACAACAAATTGTGGCCTTGATAAAGCCAGTGCACATTCATACACTCCATAATTGTAAGGGAGCATTGATGAATCTACCTTGTAGTATCAGGGTGGCGGTGTTGCTATTTTGATAAAACATGGCACCTGAGCAACTCTGTGAAATCAGGTAGATAACCATGAAAGCTATACTTTTATGTTATTCTGCTCAGGATGTGTGTTTTTGTTGTCTGCGGATTATCACGCTCTGGAACCAGCGCTTCGATTTTTGCAAGATATATGCCATCACTTGGCAGTATTTTCTTGTAAATGCTTTTTTGTTGGCGATTTCAATTTGCCTGCTGTTAAGTGGAATCTTCCATTCTCAAATACAGATCAAGGTGCCGACGTCAGTTCAATTGCTTGAAAAAATGTTAACAATGATGTGCCGCAAGTAGTACCTGAGCCTAGATGGTTTGTGATCCATCCTCTTCAATCCTAGATTTTGTTTTTATAACTAGGACAATTGGAGAACTTATTATGTCTCTTAATCCTTGTATTTCTGATCATGCTACAGTGTTTTTCTCATGTAGTCGATCCATGGCACCCCCTGAACAGACTTGTACATAAGGACATAAGGAATTACATATAATCAATTATGTTTTTGGTAATTATGTAATTGAATTATTACTTTGTTTACTCTGTATGCACACTGAAATTCAATTACTCTTAATACGTTATCGTTTTTTGGGTGCTTCACGCACTTTCTAGGGGCTATTTATCTATCTATGGTTGTATGTATCCTCTTTTATGATGGCATGAGCCACTGTAGATACGGGACCAGGCAGGCACCGCTGTTTGAAGAAGCTCTGATGCCAAATGGGAGCACTGGGTATATGCCACTAAGTCTGTGCTGTTCTTCAAAGGTCTGTGCTGTTCTTCAATGGACCTCTTTGATGCCAACTTGGGTCATTGGGTATGTGCCAGTAGGTTTATGCTGCTCTCCAAGAAGCGTTTTTGACACCAACTTGGATAACTCAGTATGAGCCACTAGAAATGTATTGCTACACCATTACGAAAATTATCCCTTAAATTTCTCCGATGCTGAGCAGAATTGTACCCATGTCAGAAGAGTTCCTCAAAGACAGCAACCAGAAGCATTAGCAGGCTGCACCACAAATGCACTGTGTATGTGCTGCTTTTCAATGAAGGCCTTTCACCCCAATGCTTTATCCAGCTGCACCATGAATGCACTGGGTATGTGTTGCTCTTAAATGAACCACTCGCCAAGTTGGGCCACTGAATATGCGCCACTAAGTGTTCAGCAAGCGAGGGAACAATTCTGTGTTTGCAGGCACTGGCATGTCATGCTTCTCATCTCAGATGCTATGCGCGGACTTCTGGGCAGTGCCACTAAATGGCGTAGTGTGTCCAAAAAGGAAGTACGATAGAGGAGCCCGGTAGCCACATGACGCGTTTCTCAGCGTTCGCACGCACTGGCTTTGGGAAAGCGTGAAAGAGGATTTTTGCTGCACTACACGCCTCATACATAACACATTTCCATGGTGGCAATATTTTGTGTGGTTATATTGATTTAGTGCTATCACATTATTGTCGAAAGTCATCTTGAGATGGGTTCTGCCACAATTTTTTCAGTAACCAATTACACGTAACAAGTAAAATTTTTGACGAAACAAGCTATAACAGGCAGCACAGCTAAAAACACAGGTTTCAGTATTGGTGAAGATTTTTCTCGACCAGTTCGAAATGCACGAAAGCACCTTGTAGCTTTTGCCAGGACCAAGTCTGCCCCTTTTTCCGCCCGATAAAAATGCTGCACATGGGACCTAAACGGTACATCTTTGATCAAAAACACTGTCAGTCAAAGAAATCGCCTAGGAATCGTTTCGCTGTTGGAACACGCATAAGCAGCCGCGGACTAACCGTCGAGTTATTTTTTCTTTTTTCATAATCTACACCAGTGTACACAGTTTCTTTCCCAAGCGCAAAGCCTTGTTTAATCTCCTCTCGTCTTCTGGCAGTAACATACTAATCTTAACTGAAACGTGGCTAACAAGTGACATCACAGATAATGAGGTTTTGGATGACTTACCGAATTTTGACGTTTACCGTAATGATCATCAGGCACACGCAGGGGAAGTGTTGTTATTTAGACTTTTACTTTATTTAGAGCTTTAGACCATTAACAATAATATTCCATGTTCATTGGTTAACATTACTTCAGACCTAGAAATTTTATGGTTAAAATGCAGTGCCCCACCAAAGACCGTTGTGCTTGGTGTCTGCTACAGGGCTCCTAACAGTAACCCAAAATAAGGTTATTCATGCGATATTCCAGATTACCCCCACTTTCCGCCAAATGTTCAAGAAAACCATTCACATGTACGACAAAGGAAATTACAAAGGAATTAACGAGCTAGAAGCTTTTCTGCTGTATTTTCAATCTACATTTCATCACCGGTCTGTCACTGATAATTGGACAGTATTCGAGAACAATATAAATGAACTAACAAGCAAATTTATACCCTGGATCAGTTTTTGTGCAAGTCGCCAAAAACCGTGGTTCTCAGACAAGCTGAAAAGATTAGAAAGAAAAAGAAAATGTCTTTACAGTGCACGTGTGCAGATGTATGGGATAAATACTATGGAGCTGAGGATTCGTATTATAACGCAATTCGCTGCACCAAACACACTTTCTTTCAAACGGAGCTGCCAAAAATCCTAAAGAATAAGCCCCAGGAGGTATTGGGAAATAATAAACCCACGAGAAACATGTGTCATCATTTTCACGAATACCCCAGGCAAGGAAGCCACTGATACTAAGGGTCTGTTCGATTCGCCTGCACCACTGCGAACCAGTTCACAGCGGTTCACGAGAAGTTCAGAAACTGTGCAGCTCGATTCCGGAGGTGCAGGCTCAGCGAAACACTTGAAACGAATGCAAAGGTGCAGACGCGGTTTAGGCGTTATGCTATGTCAGGCTAATGTGCACGGAGTGCGTAAGTTTGAGAGGTCCTGAACTGCAGGTATGATCGGTTTCTGGGGCGTAAATACACACCACAGCTGCGTAGACACATCAGACGTGCGTAAGCGGGGTTTTAACGGTGCTCGCACCCGTGTGCTGCGTCGTCTGCTTTGCACCTGTATGCCTGCACCAAGTCGGCACCGACAGTGGAGCGGGTGCAGCAAAATCATGAACCAGCCCTGCACCTTTCCTGTACCTTTTGAAACGAACGTTGTGGTTCCGCGGGCGCCATTGCTGCACCGCTGAAACGAATGGCAGGGTGCAGCACCTCGCGAACTGGTTCATGTGGTGCAGGCGAATCGAACGTACCACAAATGTGCAGACATATTTAACCGTGCGTTTGTTGCTGTTTTTACAGACGAAACTGACTCATCCTTGCCCGCTCCGCCTAGCATTACACTTTCAGCAATGACATCAATTAAATTCACCGCGCAAGGCATTATGAAACTTATCGACAAATTAAATGCTCATCAGCTGCTGGAGTCGATGAACTCAGCTGAAAAATATTAAAAAACACAAAACATATTTCAGCCACCTATCTTTCATTACTGTTTTCTCAGTCACTTTTAAAAGGAACCCTACCGGACGACTGGAAAGTGGGGAGGGTCATTCCGGCTCACAAATCGGGTATAAAAGATTCTCCATTAAACTATTGTCCCATCTCCTTACAGGGACCCTGAAATGATTGACAATTTCGTACAAACATACCGAGTCATTAGAGTAGGTCCTTCTGATCATTAATTGATGCATCTAAGTGCTCCGCGTAAAGTGTGTAATTTATTATAAGGTTTTAAAAATGTACATCACTGCCAATCGCAGCACATCGCTCGGCTGAATTTTAAGCAGCCCCTACCCATTAGACGTTAGTAGGGCGAGCTATCTGATTGGCTGCCCAGGGTGCGTCATCAAAAATTTTTCCACCTTTATGGTGAACAAACGTTGTTTGTAATAGTTGGAATGTTAGTTAATTTGTTTCTATAAAAAGAAAGTAACAGAAAGGGGATGCACAAGAACAATTTCTCACTACACTTATGCACTTCCGGTACACAGCAAGCGTCGTCTGCTTGTGTTACAACATGCTCCATTTTGACGAGAGCTCTGCGGTCAGAGTCAGTCTCAGTCTTTTTGCGAGCACCATAATTCGACTTTGTTGCGTTGTGGGCTGCAAACGTAGTGACTGGCAATATGCCAAGCTGCGACATTGTGTCCCTCTGCAAGGCAGCAGACGTGCAGACTGGCTGCAGCACATCGGACTGTCGCTATCCGATCGGTACTAGGATTTTCACATTTGTGGCAATCAATTTACACCGGAGGATTACTACCATAACAGCATTTCGAGAGTCCGGTATTCGGGTAAACACAAGCGCAAGGGGACAGGGCCTGGCTGTTTGACCGTGCCGTTTCACAGGATGAGCAGAAGCGCAAATGTGGATGGTCTGCACGGTGCAGCCACCTGGTGGCACAGAGCTCGACCACACACAGTAGCAGTAATGAAATGTATTCTTTGCTGCTGGTGTAAATTTTTTGCAGAAGTGTAATTGTTAACATGTTGTTTTGGTAAATGTTTAAAATGTTTTACACTTGGTTAGAGCAATATCAGTGCTTTGTTTGGCTGGTTAAACTCTGCGCCAACAGGTGGCTGGATGTTGCAGACCGATCAGGCTGTTCAAGTACGTCTACACTAAAGTTCCTTCATTAGCTTGAGTTTATGACTCCAGCCATCTGTCAAAACGGCAAGCTCGCCTGTGGTTACCGGAATACCAGACACGTTTGGCGCTGTGGTAGAATGCTCGCAACGCATGCTACTTCAATAGCTCTCGCTTGGGGTCGACTGCCAAGCAGCTGGCGGAGAGTTTGGAGAGGCTTTGCGCGCGCACTCCTAGAGAACCGGAAGTCAACGACACGATGTGCCATCATGACACAGAGCTAGTGAAGGTGGAGCTTAGCCCCGATCACTCGGCGAAAGAATTGAGGAGAAAATGCATGACTATAGAGGAGGGTAACTTGTAATCATCCGTAGCTCTCTTAATATGAGACGCTTCACATAAATTGTGGTGCGAATGATTAACTTTAGCTGTACCCTACACGTCTACAAAATTTGTCCGAACCATTTCAGGGGCCCTTTAACCAGCTTGCCATGCAAACTCATGGAACATGTAATTTATTCACATATCACCACCTTTCCAGATTTCAACACTTTCCTTCATCCGGCTCAGCACGGGTTTCGTAGAGGACTCTCCTGCTAAACACAATGAACAATCTTCACCTCCGACCTACATTCTAAACCTTGACTGTAACTTGCAGACCAATGCATTGTTTTTAGATTTTGCAAAGGCATTTGAGAAGGTACCACACCAACGCCTATTACTAAAACTCGCTGTTTTAAATTTGCACCCTAATATTCTAGCATGGATAAAAGAATTCCCAACTAACCGCTCTCAGTTCGTTTCTATCAACAATCACAGCTCCAGCACTCTCCCCGTAACATTGGGTGTACCGCAGGGATCTGTGCTCAGCCCGCTTTTGTTTCTCATATATATTAATGATCTGGAACTCCAAGTATTGTGTAAGTATCTTGTAAGTTTCGATCAACCAAACAATCAAATTTTTCTTCCACATAGCAGAAGTATTACGCAGTGGAGGAAGAATATGACAGCTTAACTTCTCAAACTAAACACAAGTTTCTTTCTACCACTTTACCAGCTATGCTACAAACTAACCCGAAGCAATTTTGGAAAACTATTAATCCTAATCACTGGAATGAGATTTCACTTAACAATAGGTCCAGACTTCCGATAACAGAGACGGAGGTTGCAGATCTTCTTAACACAACATTTAGTTCAATTTTTTACTAATAATTTACTCGACTGCTTACCCGATCCACCATACTTCGCATATCTGCTTATGCAATATATCACATTCAATCTCATCGGCATTGTCAAAGTAATTGAATACCTAATTGAAGAACTTGTCATCCACGGCAGTAGACGGTATCAATGCCTATGTGCTAAAAAATACTAAACATGTGTGTAGCCTGTTTTTATCACTCACATTCCAGGAATCTCTTAACAGCACTTCAATTCCACATGACTGGCAGGTGGGGAAGGTCATCCCAGTTTTAAAAAAGGAAGCCGATCACCAAGTAATTACCGCCCTATTTCCATAACAAGTGTCTTGTAAAATAATGGAACATATTTTATACTCGCCATAGTGCTAACTTCCTAACATCCACCAATTTTTCTCACCCAAGTCAACATGGTTTCTGGAAAAATTATTCCTGTCACACCCAACTTGTTCTTTTCTTGCACAACTTACATTTGAACCTAGATCGTAACATTAGGATGCATATTTATCTATTTCCTAGTTTGCAAAATAATGCTGAATTTTTCCTTTTGGGGCTCCCGACTGACCCAATAGTTTCAGATTTCGAAAAAGCATTCGATAGGGTCCCACATGGTCGTCTCTTAATAAGGTTACCCTGTCTTAACGTCCATCCGTATGTTCTAAGCTGGATTCAAAGGTTTTTAACTAACCGTCAGTAGTTCATACATGCTAACTCACAATCTTCATCCTTGATACCCATGCTTTCAGGCATACCTCAAGGTACCATACTTGGTCCCCTCCTTTTCTTATTATACATCAATGACCTGCCTTGTAATATTTCTTCTCATATCTGACTCTTCGCAGATGATTGTGCGGTTTACTGAGCAATTACTAACCCCATCGACCATTTCGCGTTACAAAATGACCTACCGCGCATACAAAACTGGTGTTACACTTGGCTAATGTCATTAAATGTATCTAAAATGGTGTTGATGTCTATTCATCATCGTCATAATTACGATATGCCTAATTATAGCATCAATAACATGCAGATTGCAACAACCGATTCATTCAAATATCTTGGTATGTATATCTCGCGTGACTTAACTTGGACCTGTCATGTTAACCAAATAATAAATTTTGTTAATCGTAGTCTAGGTTATCTATACCGTAACGTTTTCCTCGCTCCTCCCTCTATTAAACAACTTGCTTTTCTAACTTTTGTGCGGCCCAAGCTGGAGTATGCCCATGCTATTTTTGATCTCCACCACAATAACCTTATTAACGCCCTCAAGTTGGTTCAGAACCGCGCAATGAGATTTATCCTCTCAAATTATTCGTGCAATTCAAACATCTCAGCACTAAAAGCCCAAAAAGGTTTACCCTCTCTAGCCTGATGGTGTAGAATAGCATTTCTTACACTTTTTCATACATTTTTCCATTCTTTGCCTTTTGACAACCCATACATGAAAAGAGCACATTGCATTGCCCGCACAAGTCACTCTAACACAGTATATCCCCCACAAGCCCATACCCTGACTTTTCAGCAATCATTTTTTTTTTTGCGCACAACACGAGACTCGAATGGCCTGCCCACCAAAGTTGCTACTATCATCGATCCACTTGTATTCAAAGGGCTCATCGAAAATATCCCATTGTAACTTGTAGTATCTTTGTTAGCCATTAACCACCTACTCCCTCATGTAATGTCTCAACAAGAGACTTTTGAAAAAAGAAAAGGAAAATCCATATCTTCGCCGACGACCGTATAATGTATCGTACTATTACTAACACTTCGCATCAAGCTACCTTTCAAGACGACCTTGACCGCGTCCATGAATGGTGTGGCTTCTGGTTAATGACGCTCAAAGCTAACAAATGCAAACTGGTCTCATTTCATCGTCAACAGAACCCCTTACTTGAGTATGCCAGTCCAATCGGGAACTTGCACCAAATATACCCAAAAAATGTACTCGAGTCTGTTCAAAACTGTGCCATTTTCTTCGCCCATTCTTCATATTCTTATAACACCAGCGTTTAATCCCTGAAGACAAACTCTAGTCTCGAAAGCCTCAAAGCTTGCCGCCGCATTGCCAGCCTCTGTTTACTCCACAATTTTTACCGTAGCACTCTAAATCAAACACCTTACATTACTCATACCAACCGCATATATCACCGTACTGCACATTCGTCTTAGACTGCCCGGCCTCTTTCTTGAGCTATGACTTTTTCAGGTTGATTTTTTCCTTGCACTGCTGTGGACTGGAACGCTCTCCCGGCTGATGTAGTCGTCATTACGTGCCCCTTGTCATACACAAATGCTGTAACCGCTTATATCATAAGGCAGTGACTTGTATTTATTTGTTGAGCATATTAACCCACCCCTTATGTAAATACCCCCCAGGGGGTCTTTGACCCTTTCAGGGTAAATTTTTTTTATTGCAAATTCCAATTCTGCTGAGGGACCTATCTCAAAAAAAAAATTACCGTAATTTTTCTAGGGTGACCCGAAAGTGAGAAAAAAATATTTTGCATTGGTATATATGTACTGTTTATTCATGAGTAACAACAATCAAAGAAGGAAATAAACTTATAATAATTAAAAATTTGATGCATTGTTACACACGTAAGGCTTAAAAAATGCGCACACCAGAATATTTCGTAAGTCTCAAATGTTCCTGCTCTTAGACTAATATTTACGTCCATAGCATAATCGAACTGCGTAGGTGAGCGCTGTTAGGATTGGCCTGCAGGGGTACTGCTCTGCAAAGCTATTTCAGCCCGCTGCACGTGCTTCGATCGACCCACGGTGCTGGCGCCCTTCAGAGAACCAGCGAGGACAGCGCTAACCAACTGTGAACTTATTCAGAGAACTGCGGACTACAGTAGCGTCAATCCACCAGGCACCTCGTTCGGAAAATCGGTGACGGCAGCAGGGCGGGCCACGTTTGGCACCCAACGTATTGTTTGTTGATTTGCCGGGTCTTCATGGTCTCTCTCGGCAGCAAGAAGAGCTTCTCCCCAAAAGGGTGCTTTGCGGTGCGTGGGCCCCAGGATTCGTCACAGTCTGCTGACACACGTGGTGACTACAGGAGAAAGGCAGCTCTGGAATTTAGAAGCGCCGGCTGGGGTCTGGCGTGACCACCTGGCTAAGGGGACGCGCTCAACTCGGGTTCTGGGAATCCAAAGTGCGTGAGCCCTCCTCCTCCAAGTCGGGTCGACTATGCCCCAACGACTATGGACAGTCCGATTGGACAGCCGTTTCCCTCACCTAGGGATCTAGGGAGCACGGAGTGTTTATAAGCGGCTAATTGTCGGCTGCTAAGTGTGCTCGTCATCATGCTCGTGAGCATTGTGCTCGTCTGTGTGCCCTCTGATCGTGCTCGTAAGCTGTATGCTTCGTTTTGCGGGCTCCATTTGGGAGTCACGCTAGACTGTGTAGATGTATCCCATGTTTAAAATGTAAATACTGTAAATAAACCCTGTACGCCTAGTTCCTCCCAAGTTCCTCTCTACGACCTTCAACCCTTACAAATGGTGGCAGCGGCGAGATCGTCTGACAACTCCTGCAACTGTATGCAGCAGTGGGATCGTCCCTCAAATCTTGCAGCGCACTCAAGAAAACTGCGATTGTGTGCCCGTCAAAAAAGCAAAACGTGTGACAAACTTTCCCTAATTTTCATCTTATTGCCAACCAGAGGCAATTAGTTTTCGCGAGTTGCCAAAAAAGGAAAAGGAAATGCATGCATGGCGGCATCCTTCCTATGCGCACCTCTGTGAGCACTAAACGAGCGAGAAACAGGAGGTCGCCCTTTGAGCGATTAGTAACGAGATAGCCATTAGTTTTACGAGTGTAAGAAGCTGAAACTGCCCGTGGAACAAAACCTGAACCGCTGCTTGCCCGTGCGCGCACCAATTTGCGAGCGATAGTATATAGACGCGCCGGAGAAAACTAGCTCTAAAACAAACCATGCAATGAAAACCGAGAGAGGGAGGCACGAGAAAAAACATTTCCTGTATTCCCACGTAGTGGCAGCACATGCCAGAAAAGAAAAAGTTAGGAAATTGGCACGCGCTTTAAACCTACAGACGGCGGCATAAATATATGGCATCGACCATTTTGGATTTGTTCGCGGCGCCGTATATTTACGTCACTGACCCTGAAAGGGTTAAGGTGAATACGGTACAGTGAAGAGCACTTTATTTTGACAGGAACTACAGTGTCCAAACAGATGAAAACGTGTATACAGAGGTAACGTCCTTCCATCAATCAGTGCCCTGCAGCTATGCCTCGTTCACCTGAACATGGAAGGCTTGCAGATTTGCACACCTCTCCGGTACGTCTAACTTCTGAGATTTCCTCTAACGGTAAATTTTTCTTTCTACTGGAAGCACTTTTAAGTGGCCTTCATAAGTGCTAAGAGCTGCTGCTTAATTTTTCTTCACTTAGTGCGGTCTATGACTTCTTTGATATAGGCAGAGGTTTTCATCCTTTAAAGGGGTGCTGAAACACTTTTTGAATATAGTAAAAAAAAAATGTTGCAGACCTATTAAAGAGGCTCCTGTGAACATGTGAGCCAAATATTATTGCATTGCATGCTACAGTCTTGTGTCAAAAGCAGTGAACTGATGCTTGCTCTAGCATCCACAATTTTATGGAAAGCTGGTCGAAAGCAATTGATGGACCAACGCTATTGGCTGGTTTCCTGATTGCAAGAACATCCGCAGTCATACATAACTACTAATATTAAGTTAAATAAATGAAGTATATGTCTGTGATCTCAAAAAAGACAGAAAAATAATTTCATCTTTGCACTGCAGATAGATGCATCTGGTGCACGAAGCCTCCGAGATGGCAGTGAGCAGCTGTGTAATGCAGTTTACCACAGCCAACACCGGTTGCCACGATGACCCCTTTCACCATCGCAACACTCAACTTCTGGCCGGGCCTTTGCCCTCTTGGTTTCCCCACGGTGTTGCTTACAGCACGCTAGCGGAGATGAAAAGAGAGAGAAAGCCGTGTATTGGTGCGATAAGTCCAGATATAGTTAAGACTCAAAACAATTTTGCGGCACGAGACTCATAGGATGACGTACGTGAGGCTATTATATGATAAGTTGGGAAAGTGTTTCATGGCTCCTTTAAATGAATGTTTCTATCAGTTTGATATATGTGACCTATTTAAACCTATTTTGAGATTGTAACACAAGAACAATATTAAGGCAAAGGCTTTAGATGGTTCATGGGTCGAAAAATCCTATGTCTGGCAATGTCCGATCAAAACCTTTGACCTTTGTGGGAGTCAAAACAACAACCTCTGGTGTTAAGGCGGAATTAATTAAGGCACTAGAACCCACGACCCAACATGGGGATATGGGTGAACTGGCCATATCTTCAAGTTCAATTTCAATTGACATTATTAAGGTCAAGCCGAACGCACTACCTTTGGTGTTAATTAAGAAAAGTTAACAAAGGCACAGTTACTAAGGACATAGTTAATTAAGACCATCGAATCTGCACCCTTTGGTGTTAATCAGGGCGAATTAAGGCACTCAAACACACTACCTTTGATGGAATAAAACAACTAATACATAGTGAAAACGCACTAAAATGAAAATGCCAAGTAGTGCAATGAATGTCTCGTGAGCACGCAAGCTTTCACCTTCATCCACTTTAGCGTGTGCTAAATATGTAACAACTTTTATTAGGGCTGAAAAATGTGCAGTATTGTATTAAATTATGTTACAGATTTAGCCACTATTCAAGGAACGTGAACATTTGTTGGCGTCTGTTAGTCATCATCTTTACCATCATATTTTATGTCCACTGCAGGACAAAGACGATCTCCAATTACCCCTGTCCTGCGCCAACCGATTCCAACAAGCTCCCACGAATTTCTTAATTTAATCGCTCCACCTAGTCTTTTGTCGTCCTCGATTGAGTTTTTTTTCTCTTTGTACCCATTCTGTAACCCAAATGGTCCAAGGGTCTTCTAACCGGCGCATTACATGACCTGCCCAGCTCCATTTTTTTCTCTTAATGTCAATTAGAATATCGGCTATACTCATTTGCTGTCTGATCCAAATCGCTCTCTTTCTGTCTCTCAAGGTTATGAGTAGCATTCTTCATTCCATTGCTCTTTGTGCAGTCCTTGACTTGTTCTCAAGCTTCCTTGTCAGTCTCCAAGTCTCTGGCCCATATGTCAGCACGCATAAAATGCACCGATTGTATACTTTCCTTTTCAATGATAATGGTAAGCTCCCAGTCAGGAGCTCACGATGTCTGCCGTATGCGATGCAACCCATTTTTATTCCTTCTGTGAATTTCCTTCTCATGGTCAAGGTTCCCTGTGATTAGTTGACCTAGGTAAATGTACTCCTTCACAGACTCTAGAGGCTGACTGGCGATCCTGAATTCTTGTTCCCTTGCCCGGTTATTGATCATTATCATTTTCTTCTGCATATTAATCTTCAGCGCCACTCTTACACTCTCTTTGTTAAAGTCTTCAATCATTTGTCGTAACTCGTCTGCAGTGTTGCTGAATAGAACAATGTCATCGGCAAACCAAAGGTTGCTGAGGTATTCACCATTGATCCTTACTCCTAAGCCTTCCCCAGGTTAATAGCTTGAATACTTCTTCCAAGCACGCAGTGAACAGCATTGGAGAGATTGTGTCTCCCTGTCTGACCCCTTTCTTTATAGGTATGTTCCTACTTTTCTTGTGTAGAATTAAGGTAGCTGCGAAATCTCTGTCGATATTTCCACGTGTGTGTGGTATTTGCTTGTTTGAACGAGGCGCATGGGCGCCATCACTCGAGAAAAGAGCAAGAACAACAAACTAGGCTCGCGCCGTGAATCTAACTGGTCAGCGCTGCAACCGCTGTTGTAAATATAACCTGTAAATAGTTGCCCGTCTTACTGACTCGTCCTTCGTGTAACATTGTGGTGGAGGTGAAACGTTCCCTGTGTGGCCGCACCATCGTCTTCTCAGCCATGGCTTCCGATGGAACCACTCCGTCGCCGCCTACACCTGTGGTGCCTACCACAACATACGTTACGGTTCCTAGTCTCTGTGATCCTGGGACATTCTCTGCCAAAAATTATGTTGACGACTGGCACAGCATGTATGAGCGTGTTAGCCAAAGCCACCACTGGGACTCAACCATCATGCTTGCCAATGTGACCTTTTATCTGGATGGGACACTGTGTGTCTCGTTTCGCACCGATGAGGACGAGCTCTCCAGCTGGGACATTTTCAAAGAGCGGTTTTGCATTTGGCAACTCGTCAGGTCGCCAACAAGCTGCGCGAAAAGAGCTTGCCACCCGTGTCCAGTCGTCCACCGAATCGTATGTCTCCTTCATACTGGTAGTGCTCGCGCTTTGCTGGAAAATCTACGAGCACATGACCGAGGTTGAATGGTGGGCCATATCCTAGAAGGCATCGCGGACGACGCCTTCAATTTGCTCGTCTATAAAGACGTGTCTACCGTCGACACCATCGTCAAAAAATGCCGACGCTTCGAGGCAGCCAAAAGCTGCCGCGTCGTCCCACAGTTTTCCCGGCTCCCAAACACCCCTGCCACATCCTCTTGCTCCGCTCTTACCGCCACATGACCATTTCAAGAGAACGCCGCCCATATCGTTCGCTGTGATATTGAAACGGTGAGTCCGGCTCCCCCTTCATCCACGACCCCCCGACTGTAGCTTTGACGAAGCGGCCCCCACTATTTCCGTTATTCAAGCCATTGTGCGGCAAGAAATTGCAAACCTTGGACTCCCTACTACCTGCTCTGTCTCCCGACCTGATTCGGCACCCATTCCCATATCCACAACCTGTAATGACCAGTATTTTGCTCCCAGACCACGCAATCCTGCTGAATGGTGAACCCCAGACGACAAACCGATCTGCTTCTGCTGCCGCTACGTTGGTCATGTATCCCGCCACTGCCGCACCACCTGGATGCCGCCATACTGGATGCCGCTCGTTCCCTGCTCCTCACCCATACACTGACGGTCATTGTTATTCACCTCACCGTCTGTACACTACTTCTGCTGCCCCTGACAGCCACTCCTCCGTGCGATCGCCGTCGCCTAAACGCCATCACTCCCCGCCGCCCCAGCCTTGCCGCTTTTCCTCGCCCAACCGACGGACGAAAAACTAGGCCAACCTAGGCAAACACCAACACGGACACGACCACGTTAATGCCTACGCTAGCCGGATCCCGACAACTGCCGAGCGCAACTATTCCATTACCAACCTCGAATGTCTCGCTCTCATCCGGGCTGTTTCAAAGTTCCGCCCATATTTATATGGCAAGCCCTTCTCAGTAATCACAGACCATCATGCGCTCTGTTGGCTTTGGTCGCTCAAGGATCCTACTGGCCGACTCGGTCGTTGGGCCCTCCAACTATAAGAATATCTCACCGTTCGTGTGACCGTACATGCGAACGACCAGGCGTTGGGAAGCAGCATGGGGCGAACTTATTCACTCGCTATACGGTCGCGGTGAGTCGGACTTCTAGATTTCTCGCGCGCCCATCGGCATGTTTTGGGGATAGCAACTCGGCTAGCAGGCATTGATCTATGAAAGGTGCAATAAATGCCCTAGTGATTGTTTGCACTACTGTGTTGTCGATTCCTTTGTCCCAAGAGCACGGGAGGAGAACCCCACATCTGGCTGCCCAATGTGGGACTCTTGGGGCATCGGATGATAGATTTAACAGTTTTGCTTCGTCCGAGACCTTTGTTTGAACTGAAGCGTAGGGCTAGCGTGGATTTTGATCGCTAGCGTTGGCGGCGTGCTTTCTTGAGCGAGGCGACGGTGGCTGTAGTGTGTTTGAACTTATCAACATGCTAAGCCTTTTCGCAAGTGTTTTTTTTTAATGACATTCGTCAGTACGAGAGCCATGTGGTCTGCATCCTGGGAGAGCGAGGCTGAGCGCCCGCGGAGCAGTGGCAAGCCTGAAGCGAGTAAGTACGGAAGCCTCGTGGGTGGTCCGAATTTCTTATGTAAATAGCTTCTTCTGTCTCTCCGACTCGGATAATGTCACGGCTCTGGGAGCCGGGTGGCCGCGGGCCATGGGTGCCACTACGGGCTGACTGGTATTGTGGCCTGGCACCGGGCGCTCCGACACCGTCTGGGACGGTGGGCGCCGTCAACTCGGATGCTCTGTGCACTGAGCGGGGTAGGACCACCTCACAGAGCTGACGTCTCCTCGCGGCTGCCTGTTTTGCGCCCATTGTAGGTGTTTTTTTTTTTTTGGATGCCGGTTGTTGTCAGGATAACGACGCTTTAGGCCTAAGGCTTTACGAAGCTGCCTGTCGCAAGTGGAGGGACACAACCTGGTGAACCGTGGCGTTGAGGCATTGCAATTTGCTTCCCTCGCTCAAGGAAGCGAGCTTCGTTCACATGAACTTAGCATCTGAGTAGCTGCCCGATCTTTTGCTAGCCGAGTTGAACATCGTACCACGTGGGCGATGCGCATGCAGAATTCCTCTCCCTTGCACTACTTTAGTGTTTGCTGAGTGTGTTGAGTGTACGCAGCGTGATTGGAGTCACCCCTGGCTTGCTGTCACCTGCACATCGTCTGCGCTGCTGCCCCGGACTACGATCGAGTCACCCCGGGCGATGGTGATGCTGTGGCCAGTTCGGCGCAGCGACTTGGCGGCCTCCTGCATCCAGCTCACAACCCATGGCGGCGGACAAAAGAGCCGGCGGTCACCTACAGCTATGGCGGCTCTTGCCAGCAGGGCACGTCGGCGCGAACGACGCTTGCTCGTACCGACTACTGCGTCGTCGTTTCTAGAGTCCTTGCCTGGAATTGCGCCGTCGAGTCCGCAAAGCTGCTGCTGTGACTGGCGGACGCCAGCGACAATGTCGGCTCGCATGCTATCGACAGCGTGTGGACATTTCTTCGGCACGGCCACTGTTGCACGTACTACCTTGTTCGCGAAGCACGCACTGATGTTAAACCGAGTGACATGTTTCGCCAGAATATGCAGTGATTTAAGGTTAGGGGGACGTAGGGATGCGCGACCCTCACGCGTCCCCTGATATGTTGGTTTTCCCGCACGGCTCGCGTGGCCTGGCGCCCGCGGCGGTCGGAGTGGTTGAAGCGCAGCGCGAGACATGGCGCGAGTGTTGCGCTGCTACCGGCGGGGTTACTTGGGTGCGGGAGAGGAAGGCGCTTCCTCTTTGGGTCGGGACAGGAAGCAGTACGGACATGCCGTGCCGCGCGTGCGCTGATCCATGCTTCTGCGAGACCGTCTCGCATGGCCGCCTTGGAACGCGCCACCGTTCGCGTGACCGTACATGCGAACGACCAGGCGTTGGGATCCAGCATGGGGCGAACTTATTCGCTCTCTATCCGGTCGCGGTGAGTCGGACTTCTAGATTTCTTGCGCGCCCATCGGCATGTTTTGGGGATAACTCGTCTAGCAGGCATTGATCTATGAAAGGTGCAATAAATGCCCTTGTGATTGTTTGCACTACTGTGTTGTCGTTCCTTTGTCCCAAGAGCACGGGAGGAGAACCCCCCACGCTGCACCTTGACACAACCCTCCCTGTCCATGCAGCACCGACCAGTGAATACGCCATCGCCCACTGTGCCCACGCAAGGGAAATCGCCCGTGACCGCCTTCTGAAATCCCAAGACAGTCAAAGGCATTTGTATGACAAGTGCCACTGAGACGTGCACTTCTCACCTGGTTCTTTGGTGCTTCTATGGTCTCCTTCGCATCAGGTCGGCCTGTATGAAAAACTGCTGTCTCGTTACACGGGCCCATACTGAGTGCTTCGTGCCGTGACTCCCGTCACCTACGAGATCGCCCCTGACGCCCCCTCTGCTTCCCATTCCAGTGATATCATGCACATTACACAACTGAAGCAGTATCATCCTCCCAGTGATGACATTTAGACGCTCCGGGACGTCGCTTCTGCCGCCGGGGGATTATGCTACACGCATGTGGTATGTGCTTGTTTGAACGAGGCGCATGGGCGCCACATCACTTGAGAAAAGAGGAAGAACAAACTGGGCTCTCGCTGAGAATCTAACCGGTCAGCGCTGCAACTGCTGTTGTAAATATAACCTGTAAATAGTTGCCCGTCTTACTGACTCGTCCTTCGCGTAACAATATATTCTAGATATTTACGTAAGCAGTCTGTAATCCTTGATTGCGTAATGCCTCTAAAACTGCATGGTATCTCTACTAAATCAAATGCTTTTTCGTAATCGATGAAAGCCATATAGAGAGGCTGATTGTACTCTGCGGATATCTCAATTACCTAATTATTGATATGGATGTAATCCATTGTAGAGTATCCCTTCCTGAAGCCAGCCTGTTCCCTTGGTTGACGAAAGTCCAGTGTTGCCCTTATTCTATTGCAAATTATATTGGTGAATATTTTATATAATACTGGGAGTAAGCTAATCGGTCTATAGTTTTGCAACTCTTTAACGCCTCCCTTTTTGTGGATTCGCATAATGTTTGCATTCTTCCAGCTTTCTGGAACCCTTGAAGTCGATAGACACTTCGTATAGAGAGCCGCCAGTTTTTCAAGCATTGTGTCTCCTCCATCTGTGATTAAATTGACGGTTATTCCATCTTCTCCTGCCGCTTTTCTGCGTTTCATGTCTTGCAAGGCCCTTCTAACCTCATCGCTTGTTATAGGAGGAGTTTCTGTATCCTGTTCATTACTGCTTCGATGAGTCTCTGCAACCTGTTTATTACTGCTTCGAATGGAGGTATCGTAGCTCCTCTGGGTACTGTACAGGTCAGTATAGAATTCTTCCGCTGCTTTTACAATACTCTTGAGATTGCTGATGATATTAACCTGCTTATCTTTCATTGCATTTGTGAGTCAGTGACTTTTCCGCGATAAGGTAGCATCACTGCCTGCGGGATTATCTGACTGAGCTATGTCAGATGCTCAGTTGCCATAGTCAGAAGTTCGAATCCTCGTATGAAAATGATTTTTTTTTAAATCTGAGGATGGTGAGCTTGAATTTCACCTCCTCCAGTGCACTACATCTCCAGGCTTGGAGTGACACCTGACATTGGCAAAATATTCCAAAAGCGAGTGGGGCTATACTAATCCAAGTACAACCAAATTAGGAAGGCCCACTAAGCTTCAACAAAGACACTCCCTCACCAGAACAGGAATTGGCCTCCCTGGTGCAGTATTCGGCCACTTCCTTCCTCACGATTCCTACAATTTCAATGAGTCATCTTTGTTCAAATGGCTAATGAGGGTAGGGTGCCAAGTGGAGGTCCACCAGAGATTGGCTGATAAATTGAAACAGCACTTCTATGGCTCAATAGCAATGGCCAGTTTGGATGTTCATGCCACGGAATTACATATGGTCAATTTTTCAATTTGTCACTGGCATTATCAGGAACATCTTCCCCTAACTCCAGCTACCATGAAGTACTGCATTTCATGAAGAACCCAGACTTGAGCACCGTGGTTTTGAGTAACCATCTACACTCTTGTGAGCAATGTGTCCGTGAGTTACAACAGAGCCCTTCTCTTCAGCGCACATACCGAGCAAGTTTTAAGTGTCGCTGTTGATGTCTTGTTCTATTTACTGTATTTGCACAGTGTTATAAAAGTAGGAGGGAAAGTAATGTTCAAGTAATCAATTACTTTATAGTAATTGTTCAGTTATTTTCATTGGGCAGTAACTGGTAACTGTAATACCGTATATACTTATCTAATGGCTGCATGTTTTTTTCCTAAATTTGGGGTAAAAATCGGGGGTGTGGCCATTACTCAGAGAAAAAGACATTCTTTTTTCATGAATATTTTAGGGAGTACTTGCCTCTATTGAACTACAGTACTCATATGCACTGGCTCTGGCTATTCCTGGCTATTCCAGTAGTGCGTAACCTGCTGGCTGGAATAAACGACTCTCCAGAGACTGACGACGGCAGCGTCTCGGAGGCAGCTGCTAAATCTCAGAGGCTGTGCTTTTGCTACCTGGAGGTCCCCAAAACTTGGCACGGATACCTTGTTTTGCTACCGATAAAAAAAAAAAAACCTTCAGAATTCTTGTACCACACAACAGATAACACTGCCAACCATCTCAAAAATCAAGAGTGCTGCTTATACACGGGTAATTTTTGAATCCCATATTTCCTCGCATAATGATCGCACTCGCGTAATGATTGCACCCCTGAATTTCGTCGTCAAAATTCATTTTTTTTTTCTTTCCCGTGTAGTGATCACACCCTGAACTTGTCACAGCGATATGTCGTGTGCCAAGTCTAGCTAATGATGATCGCGCTTACCATCTGTCGAATGCTACGCGAATGACTATTGAAGGCATACCAAGCGGTCTGCACGCACCAAACATTCTCAAGCAGATGCCTCATTTTATTCCTTTAATCACTTTCCACACTTCCATGAAAAAGAAAACTACAGTCGAACCTGACTATATCGAACCCGTTTACATCGAATTATTCTATATATCGAACAATTTCTGGGCACGGTATAGTTACAATGAGTATATATAGCAAAAATTACGTTTACATCGAACAAAAACAGCAGCGACTCCCGATATATAGAACGTCGAGCGGCGGAAAAGTGCCCCTAGAAGTTGGCTTTCCTTCGGGTTGTGGGGAAACCCGACGGCATGGCTCCATCCAACCGCTCTCCGCAGCGTGACCACGCTGCTTCGGACGAGCTGTAGACACCCCCCTGGAAGAAATGATCCTTGCCCGCCCGCAGCGCTTGCTCAGACAGCCAATCAGAGGCTCTTGTGCCCTCGTCGTGCATAATAACGAAAGTGCGAGTTGTCTCGGTTCGTTTCTGATCCATTGTGTGTGTGCCTTGTGGGCTTTATCCCGCAGTGTCGCCGTGATGAAGCGGCAGAATTTGCCTTTTGTCGTGAAGCTTGAACTCATAAATCGGGTCGAATGTGTCGGATGTGTCCCCGCAGCGTCAATGATTCCGAGGAACACTCTCAGGGCGATCTTGAAGAATAATGGGGAAATTAGGGATAAAGCGGCCAAACTTTCGCCCTGCAGCCCGTGGCACCTGACGCGTACGCACGGCCGTGTACGAGTGGTTCATCCGAAATTGCTTCAGCCGTGCTGGCTTCTGCGTGCTTGGTGATGAAATTCTGATGAATGCGACGCAGCCGTTGCCGGTGTTGCCGAAACATGGAGCGAGCTGTCAGAATTTCCGGAAGCTGTTGACGAATCAACAGTGAATGAGTTTGTGAGTGCAAATGATGGTGTCGCGAATACGGGAGAGCCCGAAATTGAAGACTACATTGCCGACATCGTACCGAGCACAAGTGAAAGTGGGCACAATGAGGAAAGCAACGACGGTCCTTTGCCTACATCCTCTGAAGTGATTGGTGCGCTCGCACTAGTCCGGTGCTTCTGCACGAATGCGGAAGGTTGCGGCTTCAGCTGCTCCTGACTCCTTAGACAATGTGGAGAAGTGCGTGCGTCACAGGCAGCGAAATTGCCCAAGCAGAAAGAAATGCAGGACTATTTCATGCAAAACTAAGCTAGTTTCATCAATAAAGTGATTTTATAAATGGTATGTGCTTTTATGACATCCAATTATTCAGCAGGCTTATATCGAATTATGCTCTATATCGAACTGATAGGAGTTTTTCTTTGTGAGTTTGATATAGCCGGTTTTGACTGTACAACCAAACTTGCCCCGGCTTTATTATTTGTAGGCTTTATAATGGTTTTGGTCAACAACATACATAAAGGGCGCCTTTCGGTTCTTCTCGTCTGCACTTGTGGGCACGCAACAAATCACGAGCGGCAATGGTAGTGGCCACGTTTACACTATAGGGGTATTACTCAAGTTCGCACATGCGCACCTGACCCTTCTCTGGATCGTACAGCGCCGGCGGAGCGACAGTTGCTCGCTAGCACTTTCGCAGCAGCTCTAACAGTCAGAGCTGTGACTCCTAGCCCGCAGTGAGTTGCGACCAGGGTGGGTTCAGGCCTGGGGGACAGGGTGAGTCTTGGACTTAACGTGTCCATTCACCTTATAGTACAATACCAACATGCAGCAACAGAAAACACAAATACAAAACCACAGCGACGGAGCGTTCCGCACGTCTGAGGCGAAAGAAACCACACAATGTTGGAACAACAAAAGAGTCCCAAGAAAGGGAAAGGAGGGAACAAGGTGCCTTGGGCTGCGGTGTCGCGGCCAGACACGAAGAACAGTGGGAGCGGTGAACACGCCCTCTCCCCACTACCCTCCGCGAGCAAGCACGCGATTATTGCGTGATAACTGCGTGGCCGCTCCAGAGATATCGGGTTGCGCGTGCGATCCCACATCCCCCCCTCCTTAAAATCACCCTTTAGCCGCGAAGAGGCCGCCGTCACCTGAGGCTTTCCTGAGAGGGACATGCTACTCCGACAGCAACACGGTTTGAGTCCATGTTGGTGAGGGAGTAGCTCTAGCTGCAAACTGGCATTGTCGCCGTGTAGGTAGTTGCGAGACAGGTCGGAACATTGAATGATGCTACCGAGCAGCTTGACAGTAAGGGGATGTAGTAGGAGGAAAAAAAGGCCACTGGGTCCGGGTCACCTTGCTTCTCGGCGGTGTAACCTGCCTAGTCGGACGTGCCGGGTCTGTGGTGGCAAAAGGGACTTGGATTTCTCTTGGCTGCTTCGATTATGCTGACACGATCCCCGAACCAGCCTCGCGATGGCGCAGGACAGCTGTCTCCTGATGTTTCCGGAGGTTGTTGCCCTCTGGTGTGGTCAAACGCGTTTCTTCCTGTTCGCCCCAACACAGCTCTCTCTGTTGTTGCGCCTCCGCCGCTCTCGCAAGTTTCGGCATGCAAGGTCGGTCGGCAAAGGTGCGCCGACCCACCCCTGACGATGGCTTGCACCTCACTGCGCAGCAGGGGTCCACTCTGTCCTTGCGGGCCTTTAGGCTGGGTGCTTGGTTGTGGGGCTCGCAACTCGGTCGTGGGGTTGTGCGGCGCAGTTCGGCGAATTCTGCGCCACTGCCATCATTTCGGACTGCAAGCCGCTCGCTGTGCTTTTCACCTCGTTGTTGGCTGCTGGAGGATCCACTTTTCTTGCCACTTGTTGTGTGGAATGTGCTGCTGACTGTTTACGGCCTGCTCGTTCATACCCATAGTGGAGATGGTCTTTTCTGCTTGGTTGGTGCATGGCTGCCGATAGGCGGTCTGCTGCTGCGACAATTTGGTAAGCTCCTCTCGCTTCTTCCAAAGAGAAAGCGCGTGCGCACTCTGGAAGCCTGCATGCTAGACATCGAAGGAGCGTTCTGTCAGATATTGCGCACAATAAAATAGCCTCTGCGAACCGGACAGGGTTAGTTCTGCTGAGATTGCAAGTGGTAACGCCGCACTGGGCTCGAACGTCGAGCTGTGCCAGCCGATGCCGCTGCCAGCGGGCGCGGGAGAGTGTTTTCCTAGGGCCACTCGTTCCCTCTGTCGTAGTAGGGTTTGTGGTCACAGACATGCACCGGTCGGCTGATCGGTCTTAACTTCAAGTCCGCCAGCCTGTACACGAGCGAAGAGACAGTCTTTTGCATCTGGTATGGTCCTGTCCATTTCGACGCCAGAGAAGCTGAGAATTTCTTACTGGCGTCGCTTAGGACGTGATTCTGCCTCAACACCAGGTCGACCACTTTGTAGTGAACTTCCCGATGAGAGTGGTCGTATTGCGCTTTCTGCTCAGCATGTGCAGTGCTCAGGTTCCATCGCACTTTGCGTAAAGCCTCCGTTACCTTCGCGTGCAGCCCAGTCGCATAATCGGTGCATGCTGACGAAACAACCAGTTCTGTGCTGCTGCGTTCCTGTAGAGTACGTTCTACCGGATTCAACAGCTCCCTCCCAAGGTTGAGAGTGGCAGGTGTATACCCAGTCGATCGATTCACTGTCAACCTGATCGCAAATCCAATTTCAGGAAAACAAGTGTCCCACTCCTTGTGCATCTCCGCAAACGCAACGAGCATGTGCTTGATGTTGCGGTTCACACGTTCAGTGGGATTCACCTGGGCATGGTACGTGGTTTTTCTCCTGTGCTTAATTTCGAGAGCTGCACAAGAGTCCACGACGAGTTTGGCAGTGAAGTAGGACGCACTGTTCGTTATCAACTGCTCAGGATAGCTGAATTGTGTAAACACCTCGATCAGCTTTCCCATGATTATGCATGCCCTAAGCTTCCGTAGGGGGAACAGTTCCACCCACTTGCTGAAATGGTCTGTGACTACAAGAAGGAATCGGTTCCCGCTCGGTGTCCTGGGGTAAAGTCCCATGACATCACATGCCGCACTTTGCCATGGTGTTCGGCTATTGATCGGCTGCATGAGCCCGGGTGGTTGTCTACCACGCAGCTTCATGTATTGGCACATGTTGCAAGAGCGGGCGTAGAGCATCACATCCCACTTCATTCCAGGCCAAGTAGCTAAGCGGCACAACTTCAGGTATATCTTAGGGCCACTCGCATGCCCGGCGAGGCACATATCGTGAAAGTACTGCTCCTCTCAGCGTGCGTGGATTCACCGCTTTGAAGGACTCATGTGTATCCTTCTCCACGGGAATATATCTCAGCAGGACTCTGTCAGAGTCTAGCTGGTAGGAATCCAATGCGCTCACAGTACTACCAGCTGTTTCGGAGCGCCGCGCACCCACAGCAATACCAGCTGCATCCATGTGCGCTGCGGCCCTCAAACCCTTTATTACAAAAGGGATTTCCCCGCTGTGCCTCTAACAGCTCCTTTCTGCCGAACACGCTCCCCATTGAACTGGCGCAGTCCAAATGGTTGAAGCTTTTGTCCTGAGAAGGTTGTTCGTCCATCCTTCCTTTGGCACCAGCGCCATCGAGCACTGTAACAGTTACTCTGCTCTTAAGCTGAGTCACTGAGGAGTCACGATGGGTATTAATGTTACCCCTCCCGACGACCTCAATCGTCGCAGCGGTTATTCCACTCTCAAATTCAGTTTCGGGCGAGGTGAGTTGAGTAGTAGTGTTACTCTTCTCACAGTCAATGGGCGCGCGAAGGTGCGTCCGCCCTAAAGCTGTTTTTTCCTCTCCTGTAGCGAACAGTACAGTAAAGTCGTATCGCTGCAGGCGAAGTGCCCATCGAGCGAGCAGGCCACTCGGCTCTCCTAAACGCCTAAGCCAAGTAAGTGCCATATGATCGGTCTTCTTAATGAATGGAACTCAATCAATGTAGTAGTTGAACTTTTTGAGAGCGAAAATGCTCGCGAGACATTCCTTTTCTGTCACGGAATAATTTTTCTCTGCGGGAGTCAAAGAGTGGCTGGCAAAAGCTACCGGGCACAAGCTATCTTTGCACTGTTGGAGCAAAACCTCTCCTAGGCCAAGGTCGCTGGCATCTGTATGTATGACAAATTATTTGTTCAAATCTGGTAGCCTTAACTCGGTGGTTTCTGTCTGCATGTTTACGAGGTTGCGCAGTGCCGCTTCTTGCTCGGGACCCCACCTCTACGGCTCACCTTTCCTGAACAACATAATTAAGGGGGCTTGCAGTGCAGCGCAGTTTGGGATGAAGTGGAGATAGAAGTTCACCAGCCCCCAAAGCGTCTCAGTCCGCCTAAGTCTGCTGGTGACGGGTAGTTCAATAATGCCTGAACCTTGTCATCACATGGCAGAAGGCGTCCGCTATCCAGTTTAAACCCCAGTAGCGTTACTCGGGATGCTGCTATCTGGGTCTTGGTCGGGTTTAGCGTTTTCCCCTCAGACCTCAGACGCTCCGACACGTCCCTGAGATGGTGTAAGTGCTCATCAAAGGTATGTGAGTATACTCCAACATCGTCCAGGTAAGCAAAAGCATGGTGCCACCTTGCGTGACCCAAGACACGGTCCATTAGGCGCTGGTAAGTCGCAGGCACACCGACCAGTCCAAAGGGCATTCTGGTAAACTGGAAAAGTCCCCTGTGACAAGTGAAGGCAGTCTTCTCTCGGTCACAGGGATCTACCTCCACCTCAAAGTATCCTCTGCTTGCATCGAGCGTAGTGAAGTACTTCGCTCCGCCAACGTTAGTTATGACTGAGGGAATGCTAGGAAGTGGACATGCTCCTTCGCAGGCTGTCTGCAATCCCGGGCTTAGTGCCCTGGCTGGTTGCACCGATAACAGAGGAGAGGCGGCCTTTGTCGGGCTTGGTGTTCAGTGCCTCGCGCCGTTTGGGCATTGTTCCTCCCTATAAACTGCTCCCTTACAGGCAAGCTCTGCTCTGGCATCCTCGAGTCGGCATGTCGGCCACGATTCTGCATATCTCGGCCATCGGCAGCGCATGCTGCACGCATCGCATAAGTGTACGAGTCGAGAGCCTGGTGAGATAATTCCCAACTGCTTCTCAGGGGTTCATCATTGAAAGCAACCGCACCATCTCCCCGGGAACAAGTGCGAAAAGTGTCCCCATTCCATGCGCATCGTGGCTCAAGTGTATGCGGCTCTGGGGGTGGAGGTCGGTATGAGTGCAAGGCGAGTATGTCCGCCTGTATGCACTTTGCCTCCGAGCCAGCTCCTCCAAATCCCTTAACTTGCCGCCTCTTAAAGGGTTTGGGACACCAAATTTTGAGGCTATAAAAAGCATGTTGTAGGCTGCTTCCGTATGCAAGGACACCCAGAACGAGGTATTGGACGCTGGAAACATTTAAAAATACTTTTAATTCAGCTCCAAAAAGTCATTAAGAACTCCTTCTCGTGGTCGAGACCCATCGCTAGCACGGCAGTTATGACATCACAGAGGAGGAACGAAAATATTGACGTCATAGCACACGAGCGCAAAAACGTGATGTATGATGAGTAGCGATGAAATGCCAATTACGGAGCCTGCTGAGCCGAGCGACCGAGCATAGCCTCCACTATGACCGAGCTACAGGCATATAGAAATCCTTTCTTAATGCAAAGAAGGGGTAAGGCGTGCAGACACGGACACAAGAGGAGAGAAGTGGACAACACTAATGCCGCACGGCGGCCCGCGAACGGCAAACTGCGCGTAGTAACACTAGCCGGCCGACTCCGAAAGGGACCAGGATATGCGCCGTTCGTGTTGTCCGCTTCTCTCCTCGCATAGTTCGGCAGTTTGGAGTGGTCTCTTGTTCGCTTGGCCTTTCTCAATGTGAGGGCCCGTCCATGTTACCGGCATGGAGACTCGCCGCACGTCGTTTGCCGTTCGCGGGCCCCCGAGCGACGGCGGTTTTGCTCGCGAACGGCGAGATTTGCTTGCCGTAGACGAACGGGCCCGGGACCCATTTGTGCGGCAGCCGTACGGCGAAGCGGCCAATCAGCGACCGAGGAGTGGTCACTCTGGCACCGACGGCAGCCTCACCACCTCTGATCGTTCGGCGCCGCCGATCTCGTCGCTAAGCCTTTTCCGGTTTACTTCAAAGCTAAAGCTTACGGCGCTTCGGAGTGAATCACTGACTCTCACAAGCCGCAATATATTCTTACCGTTGTTGTCGCTCTTCGCAATAATTATAATAATCGCGACATGCACTTCGAATCGCCAGTTGTTTACCTCTGCTGGGAGAGCAAGCGTATTCGCGAGCAGACGACGCAGCATCGTTTTACGTCCCTATTTTTTGTGGCCCACGCGACCAAGCCATGTTGCGTTTCCTCCTCTGTGACGTCATAGCATCCCCCGGAGCCCAGAAACCGAAACCGAAATCGCTCGGTATAATAATGCTATTATTAAATTATTTATCGGATATATATGAATCCCGCTGTGTGTATCGTGCTCCCTGAAGCATGACGCAACGTTTGAATCAACAAACGCATGAACGCAAATTCTGATGTCTCCACCCCTTTTAAGTACACTGCGAAGGTGGGATGAGCTTGTCGCGTGACTCTTTTCACCTTACCGCAGTTCGGAGCAGAAGGGTCAGCGGTACGATAAAGTTCGTCTATTGCCCTTACGTACTCGAGCAAGGATTCGTCCGGATGCTGAGTGCGTAGCTCCAACTCGTGCCGCAGACGACACCGGTAACCTGCGGGCAGGAATTTCTTGTGTAAGGTCGCTCGGAATTCAGCCAGCATGTGAGACCGGTAGCCAGTAAGCCAGAACCAGCGGGCAGCGTGATCAGTCAGTGACACTGGTACGAAGCGTTTTAGCATCTCGCCATCAGATAGCCTTGTTGCCTGCTGGTAAGTCAGCATGTGGTCGAGGTATTCGTTGACGCTGACTGAATCATGGTACCCGCCGTAGGCGGGTAAGTCCACCCTTATTCTCGGTCTAGCAGCTGTGGTGGATGTCAGCAGAGTGTTCTGCATGACACCTGTCAACCTTTTAATCAGCCGCATTACATCGCACAACAGCACCTGCCGAGGCTCGCTCTGGCCAGTAATGACTGGCACAGGAGCGGGACGCGTTCAGCAAGTGTGCCGCTGTGGCTCCGTGCTCTCCACAAACTGTTGCGAAGGTTTCAGAAGAACTTCACTTTGGCCTAGTTGGTATTTACTGCATATCATATTGACCGCAAACAAAAAACCGAAATACCACCCGTGCTGTTTATGTGTTCTCTCCCTCTGTCCCCGTCTTTATTTGCGGTCAATATGATATGTTGCTAAGGATTCGGCGTAATCTGCCTCACGCCTTCAAGGGTACATCCTGCAATAGAAAGCACCTCATGTGTAGCGCTACCCTCTTCGAAGCTCATCAAATTCTTAGGGCTAACGTTCGCCACAGGGTATGACTGTGCAGTAGCAGTTACCGCCGCTTTGAATTGTTGCCTGTTGGTAGCCACCTGTAACAGCGTGCACAACGGCTGTAAGTCAGCCCTGTATGCTGCCATAGTTCGTTCGTGTGGTGGCAGTCACTCACACAAACAGACTCAACCTGTTACACCTCTGACCCAACGTTGGGCACCAAATATAGGGGTATTACTCAAGTTCGTGTGTATGTACCTGACCCTTCTCTGGATTGCACAGCGCTGGCGGAGCGGCAGTCGCTCACTAGCACTTTCGCAGCAGCCTTAACAGTCAGATCAGAGCTGTGACCCCTAACCCATGGTGCGCAGTGAGTTGCGACCACGGCGGGTTCAGGCAAGGGGGACAGGGTGAGTCTCGAACTTAAGGTGTTTATTCACCTTATAGTACAATACCAACAAGCAGCAACAGCAAAAACAAACACAAATACAAAACCACAGCGGCGGAGCGTTTTGCATGTTTGAGGCGAAAGAAACCGCACAATGTTGGAGCCACAAAAGAGGCTGATAACATTTCAGCTCACCCAGAGTGGATCCGCGATCGGGCCTGGGGCGGTCTGTCACTCACAAAGGCCGAGCACAGCAGGAGGACGGCATGCGGTGGTCTCAGAGGCTGAATTGAGATGCGGCCAGTCACAAGCTCCTCAGCCGAAAAACAAAGATGCATCGGGGGAATAGCGCTTCTCCCCGAGCGGCAGAGAGGGAGTCTCCCCGGTTCCAAGAAAGGGAAAGGAGGGAACAGGCTGCCTTGGGATGCGGCGTCGTGGCCAGGTGCGAAGAGCAGTGGGAGGGGTGAACATGCCCTCTTCCCGCTACCCTCCGCAAGCGAGCACATGATTATCGCGTGATAACTGCGTGGCCGCTCCGGAGATATTGCGATGCGCATGCGATCCCACAACACTGATACATTAGAAGTGTACGCTATTCATATGCCGACGCTTGTAACACAGCTAAGATATTCGCCCCCATTAGCAGAAATGTGCCATATTAGGATAGCAGTGAAGACAGATGCTGCAGTTTCCGCAGCATGCCTGCCATGTGTTTCTATGTCACCGGCAGCTAAATGTGCCCATCTCTGTTTCTGTCCACTCAAAGTGGACATGGCTACATTATTGTCGCAAATTGCCGATATTAACAATATTATTCATTACTGATATGGAAGAAACTGTTTCAATGCGTGTAATGTACTCACGAGAAGAAAAATTATCTCATTCGGCACGTTCAGTATGGTGTACTGGAATAGGGTAGTGTGTTGTCCGGCGGCGAAAATGTGCCTCTTTTTGCGATGACGGCCGGGAGTGCTGGAGCACGCCGGTCTACTGCAGCGCCATCTGTCGCCGCAGCCTGGAGTCATTGCTGGCAAGAGGAAAAATAATGGTGCAACACTGGGCCTCCAGGATTGGTAGTTATGGTTGTCGCAGAGGTCATGGAAGTACGTTGGGAGCTCGCCGATTGTTTGCTGTGGTTTTTCCTGCTGCGTTCCCATATCCTTTAAGTGCACGGCAAGCGTTGGGTTTGCAAACGTACTTTGTGTGTGTGTGTGTGTGTGTGTGTGTGTGTGTGTGTGTGTGTGTGTGTGTGTGTGTGTGTGTGTGTGTGTGTGTGTGTGTGTGTGTGTGTGTGTGTGTGTGTGTGTGTGTGTGTGTGTGTGTGTGTGTGTGTGTGTGTGTGTGTGTGTGTGTGTGTGTGTGTGTGTGTGTGTGTGTGTGTGTGTGTGTGTGTGTGTGTGTGTGTGTGTGTGTGTGTGTGTGTGTGTGTGTGTGTGTGTGTGTGTGTGTGTGTGTGTGTGTGTGTGTGTGTGTGTGTGTGTGTGTGTGTGTGTGTGTGTGTGTGTGTGTGTGTGTGTGTGTGTGTGTGTGTGTGTGTGTGTGTGTGTGTGTGTGTGTGTGTGTGTGTGTGTGTGTGTGTGTGTGTGTGTGTGTGTGTGTGTGTGTGTGTGTGTGTGTGTGTGTGTGTGTGTGTGTGTGTGTGTGTGTGTGTGTGTGTGTGTGTGTGTGTGTGTGTGTGTGTGTGTGTGTGTGTGTGTGTGTGTGTGTGTGTGTGTGTGTGTGTGTGTGTGTGTGTGTGTGTGTGTGTGTGTGTGTGTGTGTGTGTGTGTGTGTGTGTGTGTGTGTGTGCACCCACACGTGCGCGCACACATTGAGGTTCCTGCATAACGATCCCAACAACTCCGGGCTGCTTCAGATCGGACATATTGAGAACATTGGCTGTATTCTTGCCCTTTGGCGCCCTTTTACGGTGCGAAATATCTAAATGTTAGCGGCTGCATTCATCACAGAGCAGTATATTTTTTTTTTTTCAGTGAAACCTGGCGCCCGCTTTCCTGGCCGATACAAAATGAAAGAAATCCTGTGCAACCGACCAGGCACAGTGGAGGTGCTCTTTCTGGGCTTTTCATTCTCATGTCTTTAGAAATACTAAAAATATATGTGCGCTTACCAAACGGAACGAGCAGATGAGTGTGTTTGTTTTCTGTAACCGAAATTCTGAGCCATTGGCTGAGCAGACCATCAGGAACACTGCATAATCTGTGATCGGAAATGTGCAAGCATAGACGGCGTTATTGATGTATCTTAACAGTTTGTATTATTTATCTTTTGCAAATTATAAGAATTTCAGTTGTGTTTTGAGAGTGTTTTAGTTTATAAATGCAGAAAGTGTTGCGCAACATCTTTAAATTTTGCGCACTAGGCACGCTGGTCGATCGCAGTGCCTTGCTGGTGGAGTCATCACAGAAGCGTCCCCGGTTCTCCCATTGTTTTTCAGTACGGACGACACACTGCCCCATTCCATACACCATAGCGTACGGCTTGCTTTGCCAGTCGCCATTTTTGTTTTGGTGTCCCACACTGACAGCGGCAGTCGCCTGCTTGTCATCCCGCAGCAAATGCGGGATGAAAAAAGGAAATATTTCTTTTAGTGGGAAATTTAAAGCGCTTAATGATAGCACCCCTGAATCTGTGTCAATTTATGTGACAAAAAAGTGCGATCATTATGTGAGTAAATAAGGTGCATCTTTTGGGGGATTTTTTTTTTTTACAATGTTTTGGGTGCAGCGTTTACACTGGTTCAGCCATTATGCATGTATATAAAGTAGATTACATTATTCAAAGAAGTAATTGTAATTGTAATCAGTTACTTTTTTTCTGTTACATGTACAAGACTAGTTTCTGTATATAATTTCTCTTGAGCCAGAGACGAGTTTGTCCTGGACTACCTACAACTTAAGCTAAGTAGCTTTCAAGACTGAGATTTAAATAATGCTTGGGATTGTTCAAAGAAATGTGTACTTACTGTCTTGATAGTTTCGTACAAAATAAAATCAAGAAAAGAAGAAAATGGAATACCTGGATAACAAGAAATTTCACAATGAAAGAAAAAGAAAGTGCTTCCACTCACATTGTTAAATATGCTCGACCATCGCTTATTCAAGCGCTGGTACATTCGAAATGTCCTTGCATTTGGACCTGGGTATGTCGAATTATTGTTGATATCGAACTGTTGTAACAGTTGTAACATCCCCTTGGAAATTCCATGCGAAAGTATAGCGTTATACTATGCATTAATCAAACTCCTGTTCATTGATAGTGAAATATTTAGCAAGCACAATTGACAAGGACACAGTGAACGGGCACACACGTACCAACTTGCCCAACTATCAGTTCTGCTCCTGAACATTGCCACATTCAATATATTGAACACTGCGCCGCATTCCCGCAAGTACACTTCTAATGGGTACCATGTCACTTCTTGCACTGTCAGAAATATTTAATGCCAATGAACTTGAAAAGGTACTATTTTAGCAGATGCTATCAAACAAGATGCTGAATCTAATGGGCAGTACATGTCATGGAGGAAAAAGCATGGCGTGTGTCTCCGTTTTGCTAGTTGGTCACCTGGATGGCTCAACCATGCAAACTGTGGCCGTTCGTTATTGGCAAGAGCAGACTGCCACTTTGCTTCAAGAAGAAGGCAATTGACCTCCAGGTTCTAAACACGTTCCACAAGAAAGAATGGATGACACTTAATCTTTTGACTGAGTAGCTCTGAGCATGGGATGTCTTAACTGGAGATGAGCTGTGCTGCCAGGTTTGGCGTTATAGACCAGGCGTTTTGTGAATGGCAATTTAGGTTCCTGTGGGTGGCTAAAATGAGTCCAATGCCAAGGCCCCCTTTTTGGATGGATTTTTACATCACAGTTCGGATTTAACAAAACATTGCAGAAAGGCCACTGCAGCAGCAGCGCACAAGGCTTGCATATGCCGTGCATTTCATTCTGCGCTGAATGTGTTTGTTCTCGCTAGAGTCACATGTGAATGGACTGTTCACATGTTCATGAACCCATCATAAACCTATCGGAATAGTCTACCCTTGTCAACCCTTCCACCTAGTCTTTCTCTTTTGTTTCTTTTATTGCTAATGTATTGCCGTGTTACTTCTTTCAATTCGAATTTTTTCTTTGATTGTTTAAAGTCGTACAAAATCAGCGATGTGTTATTTTTCTTTTTTTCGGTGTTTTGCAAGAAACCACTCTTACACGTGTTTGTATTGCCCCCCCTTGTGTAATGCCTTCGGGCCTTCAAGGTGATAATAAATGAAATGAAATGAAATGACTCTGATATTCTACAACCTGAAACTCGCTTTGCAATTTAACAGCATCTGTGCAGTGTAGGGCTGCCAGCTCTTGAGTGGTCAAAGTCAGGACGGGGGCTGGGGGTTGAGGAGAGGATGGGGGGCGGCTGACGATGACCAACTTTGTCAGTGTCAGGAGCCACCAGCTTGTATATGCAACAAAATTCGACATTTTTTTAATTCCTACTATGCTGCATTTTACAAGAAAGTTAGTGTAGTTGCGTGACTAATGCAGCTACCAATATGGACATAGTTACTATAGACAGTTAGGGCTTAAAGCAGAATTAGAACAACAAAACAGCCTTTTTGTTTATCACAATGCAACGCAACAGAAACAAGAAAAATGTGCAGGCAGGCTGCCAGGCATTATAAAAAGGAAATCTGGTTTATTTATTGTCAGCCAGTAGAAAAAAAGAAACGCAACAGTCGGGACACTTGGTGGATCAAGTCAGGACATGGGACAGTTACTTAAAAGCCGGCACTGCCCGCTTAATTTTTAATGTTTGGCAGCCCTAGCGTTGGGAGTCACTAATCGGGACATCGACGGGAAGGGACGATTGTATGACAATCAATGTTTAAACAGTGTACAAGAGGCCTGGCACATTCATGCATGATTTGCAGTAGAAGTGCAGTGATGGCGGCACTGCGTCAATTTTCACCTTATTTTGAACAAGAACGCACAACAAGCACACCGCAATCTTTCATTTCCGTGATGCGATTAGTAGACCACTCCGTAGCACGAGCGACTTGTGACATCCAAAAAAATAAGTAAGCTTTTGTTCATACAACATGGCCACAGAGAAGCAAATCAAACTATTCCTGCTTTTCACAATCTCGGCAAATAGACCTCTCCTTGTTTGCAAACCACGTGATGTTACTGTGAGTACCCCTCCCATCTGCTGCACATTCCAAGTAGACACTGCCTGGCAAAAAACTTTAATCCAGCTGGTTCTCCCTGAATAAGAGCACTGCTTGTATCTAAATTGCCGAGATCATAATTTCAGCATATTGCACTTTTTTGAAGTGATGAAGCCTATAATTGTGCTCAGAAAGCAACCATCTTTGTTTTATCAGCACAACAAATGGTTGTTGCCAAGTGCACGGTTCCGTTGTGTCAGCATAATGGTGATTTCGTAAGAACGCCAGAATGCCTCTTCCATAGATCAAACAGCCACAAAAATTTTATTACTCTTTGAAAGCAAACATTTTACTGTGGCAGATGCACATTTTCATGATACTGAAACGACAATGCACTTGAATGACCAGTCTTCGGAGACTTGACTTGAAGGTACTTCATTTGTGTCTCATTACACAGCATTTTTAAAAGTTGGCAAAATGAACTTCGTATACAATTGTCAGACATATGTACCTGTCACTGTCAGTGGAGCCATGCCCAGTGGGGGCGGCTAAATTCCAATGGGGGTGGAATACAAAAACCCTCGTTACCGTGCTGTACGTGCATGGTAAGCAACCCCAGGTGGCCAAATTATTCCAGAGCCCTCCCTTACAGCATGCTTCAGAGGCCACTGTGCAGCTTAGAATGTGAAATGCCATAACTTAATTTTTTTTATTAGTCATCGTCATGTGAATGCACAAAGCAAAAGCATACATTAATACAAAATTTGTTGCGTGGTAACTTCACTGTGTCTGATGCCTCTAACAAGTATGCTGCCTGCCTTTGATGCTTGGAACTTTAGAAGACCCAATTTTGTATGTTAATGTGCATCATCACAGCATGAAGTTTGTGTCATTAAGGTAAGTATTAAAAGAAAAACAAGCAAGCTCACTATTTTGCTTAAGACCCATGAGATTGGCAATCACACATAGTAATTTTAGTGGGTTGCCTTTTGTGTATTTCCCACGGTGAAATGTATACATGCAGCTTCAGCAGTGGTAAAAACATTCAAGGAGCTCATTTACAGTTGTACCTTTCAGCCGATGAATATGCTCAAACAAATAAATTTTTTTCTGCACACAGCCAGATGGCACTGAGTGAATTTTGGCGTGAAAATTCTATTTTTTTTTCTTTCCCATGTAATGATCGCACCCCGAACTTGCCGCAGCAATATGTCATGTGCCAAGTCTAGCTAATGATGATCGCACTTACCAACTGTTAAATGCTGTCAAATATTACGCAAACGACTCTTCAAGACATACCAAGCGGTCTGCACGCACCAAACATTCTTAAGCAGATGCCCCATTTTATTCCTTTCATCACTTTCCACACTTCCACGAAAAAAAAAAAAAAAAAGCTACAACCAAACTTGCCTTGGCTGTATTATTTGTAGGCTTTATAATGGTTGCGGTTAACAACAACAACAAAAAAGGCACCTTTCGATTCTTCTCGTCTGCACTCGTGGGCACGCAACAAATTGCTAGCGGCAACGATAGTAGCCACATTTACACTGATACATTAGAAGTGTACCCTATTCATATGCAGACGCTTGTAACACAGCTAAGATATTCGCCCAGCCTTAGCGGAAACATGCCATATTAGGACAGTAGCAAAGACAAATGCCACAGTTTCCGCAGCACACCTGCCATGTGTTTCTATGTCACTGGCATCTAAGCACTCCCATCTCTGTTTCTGTCCCCTCAAAGTGGAACATGGCTACGTTATTGCCGCAGACTTGCCGATATTAAAGATATTATTCATTACTGATAAGGAAGAAACCGTTTCAATGCGCGTAATGTACTCACGAAAAGAAAAAAAATTGCGATCAGTGCGTTTGGCTTGCTCCATCGGCCGCCACCTTTGTTTTGGTGTCCCGCACTGTTACAGCAGCAGTTGCCTGTTTGTTGACCTGTAGTCATCCCGCAGCAAATGCGGGATGAAAAAAAGTTTTTCTTTTCGCGGAAAATTTAACCTGCATAATGATCACACCCCTGAATTTGCGGCAATTTTTTTAACAAGAAAAGTGCGATCATTATGCGAGTAGATACGGTACATCATCACATCTCATTCATTCTCACCCGTACAAAAATGACAGGCCCTGAAGTTCTGTCCATGCCCCATAACCTGTGACTGACCATAAAACACGCAACATGCATACACATTTTCTCAACCGAGATGCATTGCTAATCACACAGTATGGCACACACAAACAATGTGGCCCATTTCTCTACGAAAAAGATGAGCCAATACTGTAGCCGTCTTTTGCCGTGTAATTTAACATGCCAAAACAAATGTGGCACACTTCTGTGGAAAAGCCAATGCCACTGTTCTTCATTGAACGATCCATCACAGACCACCACGTGGTTCACTTCTGCGAGTAAAAAAGCAGGTGTTGATAGATTTTCATCACACTAGTGCGAGTACACCAATCCCTTTGGATGATGATGGGAAAGGATCATTGTTGCTTTCTTCATTGCGCCCACTATCACTTGTGCTCGGGACGATGTCAGCAATGTAGTCTTCATTTTCGGGCTCTGACGTGGTCGCGGCACCATCATCCGCACTCACGAACTAGTCGACCGTTGATCAGTCAATGGCTTCCGCAAATTCTGCCATCTCGTTCCCAACTTTGGCGACCGCACCAACGGCTTCATCGCAGTCATCAAAATTTTCAGTCGCCACCGGGCACGTGGAAGCCGGCACGTCTGAAGCAATTTTGGATGAACCACTTGCACACAGCCACCTCAACGTCGTCGTGCATATGCGTCGGGCGCCACAGGTACCGGGTCGCGAGTTTGTTTGCTTGAAGCCCTAAGCTACCACTCATTCTTCCTTCAAGATCGTGCTGAGAGTGCTCCTTGGAATCTTGCATGCTGCGGCGACATCCGACTTGTCACCGCATTCGACTCGATTCACGATTTCGAGCTTCACAGCCAAAGGCAAATTTTGTTGCTTCGTGCTATGCAAGGCGCAAACACAATGAACCAGAAAAGCAGCGAGACTACTCGCACTTCCACCGTCTTGCACAACGAGGGCACAAGAGCGTCTGATTGGATGTCTGAGCAAGCGCGACGGGCGGGCGGGCGAGGATCATTTTCTGCAGGGGGGTGTCAATGGCTCACACAATACGGCGCCATCACGGTAGGCAGAGTGGGTGGATGGAGCTGCGCCTTCGGGTTTCCCTACTGCCATGAAGGAAAGAGAATTTCTGGGGGCACTTTTGCGCCACTTTATGTTCGGTATATCGGGAGTCGCTGCTATTTTTGTTCCATGTAAGCGTAATTTTTGCTATACGTATATACTCATTGTAACTCTACCGTGTTCAGAAATTGCTCAATATACAGGATAATTCTATGTAAACGACTGTACCTGTATTGAGAAGCACCGGTGGCATACCAGACTAGAGTGTGAACCTCGATTTGAAGCCAGACTACGAGACCACAACTCATCAGCAGACGTCCATTGTCCGAGACGTGCAAAAGGTTCAGATAAGCTTAAGACAGGCATATATTATATTTCGAATTATCAATATATTGAACCATTTCGCGAACCCCATCGAGTTCGATATATCTGGGTTTTATTGTATTTTCAACATGCCGTGCCGAATTTTTCGTAAGATTTTCCCCAAATGTCCTGGGCCTTCTTGAGTCAGAAGAAAAAGACTATTGCCAAAACAAAACAATGGTACGCAAATTGTTGACAAAGCTGCCATCGCAGAGCATATTAATCTATATTTTCACAGTGCCTTTTTTGTTCCTTAAATAATTTGTCATAACCTTGTATCCTGTTCTGACGATTTGGAGATTATATTACTGCCAGGTCTTGTTTTGATGCTCCATAAAGGGGTCCTGAACCACCCCTCGAGTGTGGTGAAAAAAAAAGTCTGCGATAGAATGTCCTGCTGTGAACCTCTCAGCCAATTTTTGCTGTCATACACGGTGCGTGTAGCTCGCAAGTGGAGCACTAAGTCACCTTTTTCTCAAATGCCCTCTTTTCTACAGAAGCCTGCTCCTCATACCTTTCTGGAGCCTTCATTTCATAATAAAGTGGATTCCCATACGCGGCTTCTATTGGCCAATAGCTGACATCAATCAAGAAGGGCATTTGGATTAGTGTGCCTCTTCCTACTGTCACTGTGTATATTTATCAACCAAGTTAGAAAAATAGGCTGAATTAAGCGAAAATGTGCTTTCAAACTTCGATAATAATTACTTACTTCTGGAAGAAGCCGACCATCGTCCACTCATGTACACTCGGCCATGGCTGCCCCCACAGGAATTAAACTTTGGCCACCCTGCTTATCAGTGCTGTACCCGGCAGGTTTTGTTAATTTAGACTAGTTTTGAATGCTCAACCAGCCTCTAACCACGCAAAACACGCATGTTTGCCATTGCACACTCACTTCTGGCCGCTCCTGGTTAGATGTCTTGGCAGACTAATTGATAGTGCTTCAAAGATGCATAAGTTGGATGTGGCTACTATCCGTCGGTCAAGCTGGTGAAGGACAAAGCCGGTCCGTACCAGGTAGCATGATCAGACTGTAGCATATACACGGGAGCACGGACTCAAGCCCTGTCATGCACAAAGAAAACACTACACATGCACACTACAGTTGCATGTAGTTGCAGTCTTCTACATAGCGCTGAAACCACGGCTGCCAGTGTGTGCCACCATGAGTTCACTGGCTAAGCACACTGCGGCTCGCTAAGGACAACTGCATTTGGCTTACGTTTAGCACATTTAGCATGACGTAGGCACCAAAATCGGATGTAGTGGCACCTATGTTAACATCCAAAAGCCAACTTGAAATGCGTGCCATGGTGATATTTAGAAGGCAGAGTGTTGTGGGCACGCCCCACTCCGCCATAGCGCTCGCAGTGTAAGGCATTGAAGAAGGAACGGGAGCACACCAAAGAAGGTGTTTGACTGCCAATAACTCTGCTCATGCTGAATGAATTGAAGTGCTTTTTGTGGCAAAGTATTTTTAAAATAGCCTATTGTAAGTTCAAATGCATTTCTCCTCTATAAAAAAAATTGGTTCAGGGCCCCTTTAACCTAAAAACTAAAGCACCACCTGGACTGGATGGCCTTCCAAACACGTTCCTTCGCTACTACGCTGAAATCCTTGTTCCAGTCGTTTTTAGTGTATCCATATCATCTAAAGATCTACCGGCTGACTGGCGGGTGGCATGTGTTGTGCCAATACACACGAAAAAAAAGGTGACAAGGCACAGCTCTTTTCCTGTTGTAAACTACTTGAACATATTGTTGATAATTACATAACCAAGTTTTTGACAGACAATAAATTCTTTCCTCTTTTCAGCATGGTTTCAGGAAAGGCTTTTCTACAGTTGCACAACTAACCACAGTAATTCCCAGTTTTGCAACAGCTCTCAATAAATATGGAAAAACTGACACAATTTTCTTGGGACTTTCAAAAAGTTTTGAATTTGTTCTACACCACAAGTTAATGCTTTAGCTAAAGTACACTGGCCTCCCCTCTTTAATAATAAACTGGATTTCTGTCTATATAGCAAACTGTGTCAGAAGTGGGAAGGCTGAACACATGCAGCAAAAAAGGTGTGAAGGTGCATGTGAAAAAGACAATGACGCCGGTCGGCAAAACGAAGTTGGGAGTGCTTACTAAAAGAAAAGAAAAAGGAAATGAACTGGGGCATGTGATGCATGAAGTTCGAGAGAGGGGGAATAAAAAGAAGGCAAAGGTGGCTGAGCAGGGCATTTCGAACGTGGACTCAGAATAGGGCAGACGTATCTCCAGCTGTGCTTTAAAGACGGGAAGGAGCAGCTTTGGGGACCCGTATAGAAGAAGGGACAACCTGGAGATGGCTGGCAGCGGATCCAAATCCTGAGCCCCGGCTATGTTGTCATGGCCTTGCTTTGCGGGGGCCTGGTCTAGCCCCATGATTCCGTCACCGACCACTGTCCAGTGCCACGAGGGAAAATGCCTGGCCAGGTCAGCAGCATGATGCCTGATGGGCCAAGACTACATCCTGTGCCCCGCTGTCTTGGCAGAGAGCCAAAACCCTATCAGTTGCAATGGAGGCCATCGCCCACACCATGCGAGAACCGCGAAGGCCGGCATCTTGTGCAATGCCAGGCCGGTGTTCATGACTACTGGTGATGGTCAGAATGTTCAATATTTAGTGGCTACTTGTTTGGTCAAATTGAAGAACAATATATAGTTATGGTCTCGTTTGCTATGTATATAGCTCGCCTGGGAGTTCTTCGTGTGTGTATAGGATTTATGGTGTTTGAGAATATTTTGTTGTTCATTCTTCTTAGAACCTTTTCTTCAGATACATGTTTTTGAATATGCTTGCACTGTGTTCCGTCTCTTTCTAAAGCACTGAAATTTGTGACAGTGTCCAATCTGTTTCCATTAATGGTCGCTGCTGACGCCATTTGCTAGCTACTTCACAGGTACCAAAAGCTAGTGAACTCAGGCAGCTCCTGTTCCTGCTTTACATTAATGATACTGTTAACATTATTGAAGGGCCACTGCAAATACGATTATTTGCAGACAACAGCCTTTTGTATCATGAGATTGTTTGTTGAGAGGATTAAGAACTTTTGAATCTTAACCTTAACAACACTTACTCCTGGTGCAAATAATAGGACATGAAGCTTAATCACGAAAGAAAAGTACAGTCGAACCCACTTATAACAATCAATATTCACGTGCCAAGGAACACCCATTGTTTTAACTGATAACTGTAATCGGGTTGCACAAAAAAAAGCAGAGCAGACAAACATCCATATGTTTTAATTAGACAGAAAGAAGTACACTCGAATCTACTTATAGCATTGCCAGTTTTAAAAATTATGCAGATCCGACGAACTGCGGAAATCGATGTAAGCGAAGCTTTCTGTGCTGTTTGCTTTGATTGACGATAATTAGTGGTGATGCTAATGTTGATGTTAATGAGTTGATGTTAAATGTTATTCTGCGTGCACCACTGCCATTTGTCTGTGTAGTACACAAAACAAAAAGGGAGAGGTGTTTGCTTGAGGCATTGTTGTGCGCCATATTTCATAACCTCCGAGAGGGTTGAGCATTGTCATCGCATCTTGGCAGAAGCATTAAACTAGAACTGGATTACCGGGCTCTATGTGCCAAAACCACAATCGGATTATGAGGCAGGCCGTAGTGGCGCACTCCGGATTGTGGCACCATGGTGTTTTTAAGGTGTCCCTAAATCAAAGTGCGCGAGCGTTTTTTATTTAGCCCTTGTCGAAATGATGCTGACTCGGTCAAATCCCCGACCTCGAGCAATGCCACGGCCACAAAGCTATTGCGGCGGGCACACAAGTGTTGATTTGACCTGCGACCGCTTCCATTGTGTCGCCTAGGCCCTGCAGTGCGCTTTAATTAATGCGGCTCTGCTTCAGCACGCCCTCTATAAGTTGTCTGCTAGACATATTTATATGGTTTTATCTTTCAGAAATAGCAGAAACGCATCGTACAGAACCTTGAACTTACGCTTATCCAGAGTTTCCTTGCCTTCTCACATCACCTTTACCCCCCCCCCCCCCCCATTTTGTATTTGTCTGGGAAGTGCGAGCGAAGAGTGGCAAGTGTGTTAACTCGTTTTGCGACTGCGTCGGTTCTACCCATTCTCTGGCCCCTCTCCCCCTCCTCTCTTCCGTTCTACCTAGCTTCCCTCTGCATTTGCACGTTGGTAGAAAGGTAAGCACTTGCGGGGGGTCACGGATAATTACAGCCATCAAGAGGCTAATGTGGCGAGGACCCTGGAGCTCCAGAGGACATTGTGCACACTAGACACGGTGCGGTCCAAACGAGTTCCTCACGTCTTTTTTTCTCTGCCACGCTTCTTCCATGTATATACACGCTCTGAACCACCCCTCGACACAGTGTGCCGGACAGCAGAAGCCCCAGCAGCAGCAGAAGTGGGAAAGTCGAAGGAAAAGGCAAAGAAAGCTTCACTTTAATAATACTCGGATGAAAAAATTAGCAACTGCTGCTGGGACCATTTGTGTGTGTCCTATGGTAAAATAAACTGCTTACTACAATGTTTCCATGCCACATTATTGGCTACAAAAATTAAATCTGGCTACTGGGTGTCTGCCCCTAAAATAGAAAAGAAATCCAGAAAATGATAAAACAAAAATGCAAGCTGCCTGTAGTATAGCGTCGCCCCCTGTCAGACCTCTGTGTTATCATACATTTATGTTTCATAGTAGCTAAGCTAGATGGCGCACCCCCCTTCTGTCATGTGACGAGCTGGGACCAATCAGGAGGTGTCATCTGGCATGTGAAGCCCTTTTTAGTAATACACGGCCGCGAGTCGGCCGAGTCTTCGTTCCGGTTTCCATCGGGAGCAGTTAGCTCCGAGTCTCCTTCACTACGTTGGCGCTCGCCGCGCGTTTGCTGGCCGGGGGCCACCACTTGCCTGCCGCTGCCGACACAACATCTTTTGGCTACGAGGATGGGATTCCCGCCGCGGTTCCGACCGAAGCCCCGGGAAACCAACGAGCTTCGTAAGTGAAGCAACCCTTCCGTGTCTGCACGGCATGCAAACACCGCCGACGCACTTGGCGTCGCGAGGCATCTGAGCCTAGGCCTTCTCGCCCCCCTTTGTTCTTCCTTGCCCCATTCCTGCTGCGAGCTCCGGCTTGTTTTCTGCACTGTCTCCTGCACACTACCGGGCATGGCGTTTTTTACGGCGAACCTTCCCGTTTTTCTGGAATTGCCCGGGCCACCGTTAATTACATGGTATCGATGGAAAAAAATTTTTCAGGCCCACCTCGAAGCGGCCGGCGGTGGCGACTGGACGGACGCGCGACGAGTGTCCGCGCTCGTCAGCACTCTCGGGCGTGAGGGACAACGGAAGTACTTTGCAGACGAGGAGCAGGAAGCAGCAAGACAGTTAACCGGCGCAGCGTCAGCGTCAAGCGAAGCAGCAAGGCAGTCGACCGGCGCAGCGTCATCGTCAAGTAATGCGGTCCCGCCAGCGTCAGAGTTCCAGAAACTCTTGCAGCGGCTTGACCGGCTGTTCGCCGCGTCAACAAATGTTCTGGCGGAGAGGCACGAATTCACCAGTCGAAGGCAGTTCGAGGGAGAAGGATTCCTGGAATTCGTGACCGCATTGAAGGAGAAGGCGGTACAGTGCAACTTTGGCACAACGTACAATGAGCGCGTCCGAGACCAAATAATACATGGCGTAGCGAATGTCAGCGTTCGCGAAAAGCTGTTAGCTCATGGCGAAACCCTGTCCCTGGACAAGGCAGAAGAAATTGGACGCTCTTTAGAAGCCCTGCAACGAGCGAACCGCGCGTTCGACTCCGAAAAAATTCAAAGAATCGAGGCAGCTCAACTTGGCGTTCCGTCGACGAGCCACGATGGCCGACGTAGTCCGGCAGGCCATGAAGATGGCAGACTTCTTCCGAGAAGCCGCCAGGATGACCAACTTCTTCCGAGAAGCCGCCAAGATGACCGACTTTTTCCGAGAAGCCGCCAAGAGGGCCGACTTCTTCCGAGAAGCCGCCAAGAGGGCCGACTTCTTCCGAGAAGCCGCCAAGAGGGCTGACTTCTTCCGAGGAGCCGCCAAGATGGCCGACTTCTTCCGAGGAGCCGCCAAGATGGCCGACGTCTTCCGGGAGGCCGCCCAGATGAGCGACATTTTTCGCGAGGCTCCTCCGGGACCCGCAATGAAGCACAGGATGCGAAGGACCCTAATTTCGACCGTAGTTCATGCGACCGGTGCAACGCCTGCCACACGTTGGGCCATTTTGCATCAGTATGCCGAAAAACCCGTACTGTTCAGCACGTCTCTTCCTCAGAGACGCGGTCTTCGTCAACTTCCGCAGGGCAGCCGTCCGCGTCTGTCTTGATGGTAAGCGCTTTTGAAACTAAAAAAGATTTCGAAGTTCCGGTCGTAGTGAACGGCGTCTCCATACGACTGCTGGTGGATACTGGAGCATCTGTGTCATTGATGACGGCCGAAGATTTTAGAAATAACTTTGGTCGACAGCACAGGCTGTCACAAGCAACAGTGGACTTGAGAAACCTCTCCAAGCAACGCATCGACATTCAAGGCCTGTTTCAAGTCACTGTCCAGTTTTTCCAAAGGTCCGGCTCCGTCACGTTCCACGTAACGACTAAAGGAACATCACTGCTGGGTTTAGACGCCATCCAACGCTTGGGCATACAGATCGACGGTACGTCGCTGACATGTCGTCTACCATCGCTTCCTTCAGTACAGAGCCCCACAGGTGTGCCTCCGGGTTTTGATCACCTCTTCAGTGACGAGTTGGGTCTTGTCAACAACTTTGTGCACTGAATTCATCGGCAGCAAGATGCGAAACCAGTATCTTCAAAATTGCGCCGACTACCCCTGGCTCGCCGTGACCAGGTAACAAATGAATTGCGACGTCATCGAGCGCGTCGAGGCTTCTGAGTGGGTGTCTCCCCTCGTGCTGGTGCGCAAGAAGGATGGAACCATGCGGCTCTGTGTAGATCTACGGGAACAGGACAGACTTGTGTCTCAAGTTCAAGAAAGGGTCTTGCAGAAACAGTCGCAGACTAAACAGTACGTAGACAAACGTAGAGGTGCTCAGGCAACTCGTATCAAGGTGGGAGACACCGTCAGAATAAGATTTAACAGGAAAGGATTCGTTAAGTACAGTAAACCTCGTAAAGTCAAGGCCCAGATAGGACCATCTACTTTTCTACTCAGTGATGGGAAGACGTGGCATGTGTCTAAGTTAACCCTAGTTATAAAGGATTCAGCAGATAGTACATTGTGTACAAGTGATAGAGACTTTTTGTACTCATATTCAAACCTGGATAGTCATTCCGATGACTCGTCTGTCGTGACATCGTTCTTTCATAGGCATCAGTTAAGTAGTGCGTCTGACTGTATCACTTCCGAGTCTACACAGTCGGCAATCGTTTCAGATTCCGTGGGGGAATCGGTAGCATCCCAGGACTTGTTGGGACGTCGAGAGGAGCTTCCTGGGCAACCCTCTCCAGCTTTGAGCGACAACCACATTCAGTTTTCCAACCAGGGGGAGGGAAATAGTAGTGGGACGACTGGGTCTTTAAAGTCGACCGATACGCGTCGCAACCCCCAAAGTTCTTCTGAGGTACGCACGCGTCCTCATCGTGACAAAAAACGGCCTCTGTGGCTCGATGATTATGTTTCTTGAATGTAGAGCGTATTGCCGTCTTTGAAATGCCACGGCTGGGGGCCTCGCTGTGACATTTAAGAGACAGTTCACATTTTTCTTTCACACAGGTATAAAATGTGTTCCTTGTTGCGGTGCAGTGAGTTTTGTGCCGTGTTCCTTGTCGCACTTTGTTTGAGTGACTGCCTGTGTTTTGGTGCCCAAGACTAGTGCGCGTGTATGTGAACTTGGGCGGGGACGGACTGAATTTGTTGTGGACTTAAGTGCGTGCCTTGTGTGCATCTGGTGCGCGTGTGTGTGAACGTGGGGGGGGGGAACGAACTGAATTTGTCTTTGGACTTAAGTGCGCGTTTTGTGTGCGCGTTTACCTGTATGCTTTGTTTCCAGGGGGGGATGATGTAGTATAGTGTCGCCCCCTGTCAGATCTCTGTGTTATCATACATTTATGTTTCATAGTAGTGTAGCTAGATGGCGCACCCCCCTTCTGTCATGTGACGAGCTGGGACCAATCGGGAGGTGTCATCTGGCATGTGAAGCCCTTTTTAGTAATACACGGCCGCGAGTCGGCTGAGTCTTCGTTCCGGTTTCCATCGGGAGCAGTTAGCTCCGAGTCTCCTTCACTGCGTTGGCGCTCGCCGCGCCTTCGCTGGCCCCCACTTGCCTGCCGCTGCCGACACAATACTGCCGCACCTGCCTGCATGCCCAACGCCTTTGCCACACCCGCTTTTATGCCATGCATCCCGCACAGCAAGCCTTCGTCACATTATGGGCCTTGTGCGCCCATCTCCCGCCTTCCTTCTACCCCCTTCATTACATGAGTAGACCGCGCTGCCTTCAAAGGGGTGGGAGGAAGATGGGAGAGGAGCATGTGAGGCCAGCAATGTGACAAAGGCATTTCGTGTGGTGTGCGCGGCACGTGAGCGGATTGTCATATGTAAGAGGCATGTGGCGCAGAAAGGAAGAAGAGAATGATGTGCACATATCGATTTGAACGGCACGAGCCTTGAAGGAGTGAGACCCGAGCTGTGATCGAGAGAGAAGCGACGCCGAGCTGGCATTATAGACGTGGCTCTGGGTCAAGAAGGTTGTAGCATCAGCATCAAAGTGGCGATGGGAGCCATGGAGGTTTGGTCAAGTTCGCGATGCAGGCGGTCCAGGGTGCGGCAGTCGACCTCGGCGACGTTCGAGCGAGGCTCCTTAGGCCTGCTGCAGCCTCTCACGGCAGTGCTGGGCACTCCATGAAGGATCCCCCTTCAGAGGCAGACTAGCATGTGCGATAGTCCCCAGGGCGTCTAGTCGGCACTCGAAGAAGTAGCGGCAGAACCCGGAGTTAGGCCTAATCGGTGAAGCTGGCCGTCTTGTTGGCACTCGAAGAAGTAGCGGCGGAACCCGGAGCTAGGCCTAACCAGTGAGGCCAGAGTGACATGTCACCGACGGAGTTCGGTACACCAACATCAGAGATGGACGAGTTGAATGGTCAACACCAAGGCAGCAACGTTTATCGAGTCGGCGAGAACACCGACTATGACGAAGATCCAACACGCATCAGACTCGGAAGATACGTGCAACAACAAAAGTCACTAAGAATGGTCCCTTCCAGTATTATTGCAGCCATAGGCTAGGGTTGCCTGAGTTTTGCATAGAAAATGCCAATGACTAACGTAGAGGGGGATAAGGACGTATTTAGGGATTATTAAGTAGGTTACATAAGTGTTGCTATTCCTTCATTGTGTTTTAATTTGAGTGAATTTTATTTTGAATCATATGACAGGCAGGTGCCACAGGCAGGACGTCACAGGCAGGTGCGACTTAATGGGTCGCAAGGGCAATTCTACCTTTGGCAAATAAAGTTGTTTTCTCGCTATCTCTCTCAGGTGATCCCTTTTGGAGATACTGCCACTTTTGCAAGATTCCACATGATTCAGCACCAGCTGCGTCCGCGTATATGGCTAACGCATCCAGTGCCAAGTCACAAAATTTCGCAAAAGTAATTAATAGTGATCATCAGAGAATACTGCCCCTAGACTGTGGCCATCATGCAATCAAAATCGCACCATCACACGATCCCCTGCATCACGACAAGCGAATGCAAAGTACTCCCGTAGCTTCGACCAACAATTTTTCTTTCTTATATTTGTCAACACGTGGCAGCTTTGCCAAGGTATTATGCTAATCCCACTATTCAACTATTCGCTTCGAAACTATTTGATACTTATTTGCTTCTGAAATTGCTTCGAACTAAAAAGACTGATATTCGCACAAGCCTGCTAACAACTCGAGTTAGAATTCTCATGTCTCCGATTCCTCATTTTGCGAGCGTTGTATCCTTCAACACAAACTAAAACAAGCACCTCCCTAAAATGAGTTCATGCAAACTGATCACTCATTAGACCTAAATTGGAATACACCTGCAGCGCCTGGAGTCCTTACACTAAACACAGTATTAACACATTTGAAATGGTTCATCGGAATGCAGTTTGGTTAATTTTTTTCTAAGTACTGTAAAACCGACTTGCCCATAACTCCCATGCAAAAGCAAAGCATCCAGACATTGTAACTTTGGTGAAAAGTGCCGAGGTTTGTCTTATTTCTTTCCTCAAAAGTAACTAATTGCCGTAGCACTTTGACCAACATGCCCATTCATTAGCATCCCGCCTAGCTAACCAGACATCATTAGTCTGAATTTTCAACTCCCTATCAAGCAAGAACAAACACTTTCAAATTTTCTTTTCCTCCCAGCACTGTAGATCAATGGAACACTCTACCATTGTCATTGCTAGGAGGTACTCATTCTTTACAACGTAATAATGATGCCACACTTTAACAACTTGAAAGTAATACGTTCATTTCTACAAAGCACATTTTTTCTTGTTTCATACTTTTACTCCTCCTGCATGGGCCAAAATGGGCCTGCAGTATCCTGTAAATAAATTATGCACAGTGCAAGCTGGGGCCATGCTTGGTTCCCTATCTCCTCAACACAGGAGCTGGCCAGTTGATGTGCCAAGAAAAGCTTGTTCCCATGTATATGGATCTATGCTAAGTGCAGTCACATTTTAAAGAACAATGACAGCATTACCTGGCAGGGCTACGCGTTCCCGCAAGCCAGTCCATGGCAGTAGGAACACAACGATGTACACCTGCGCACAAAAGGGTCAGTTGTGTTGTGTGTCAAATCCACCAATTTGCTTTCAATTTCACTCCAACAGTGAAACTGCTGACAGTCGCGCATTATGTTTACTGAGTTGAGCAATTTACCAGTTAGGAAAGCATTTCCACATGGACAGACAAGACTGTTTTTCTTTTTTCTTATTACAAAGTGCCTAGTAAATTTGCATTCGAGTAAGAACAGTAACTGAGGGATCACAACTAGATTTTGATTAAAAAAGCTTTTCTGTATGACATAGCATAATCTTTCCATACATAGGAATCCGGCTAATTTTTTTCACCATGTGCAGGACTTGTTGGGACGTCGAGAGGAGCTTCCTGGGCAACCCTCTCCAGCTTTGAGCGACAACCACATTCAATTGTCCAACCAGGGGGAGGGAAATAGTAGTGGGACGACTGGGTCTTTAAAGTCGACCGATACGCGTCGCAACCCCCAAAGTTCTTCTGAGGTACGCACGCGTCCTCATCGTACAAAAAACGGCCTCCGTGGCTCGATGATTATGTTTCTTGAATGTAGAGTTTATTGCCGTCTTTGAAATGCCATGGCTAGGGGCCTCGCTGTGACATTTAAGAGACAGTTCACATTTTTCATTCACACAGGTATAAAATGTGTTCCTTGTTGCGGTGCAGTGAGTTTTGTGCCGTGTTCCTTGTCGGACTTTGTTTGAGTGACTGCCTGTGTTTTGGTGCCCAAGACTGGTGCGCGTGTATGTGAACTTGGGCGGGGACGGACTGAATTTGTTGTGGACTTAAGTGCATGCTTTGTGTGCGACTGGTGCGCGTGTGTGAACGTGGGGGGGAACGAACTGAAATCGCCTTTGGACTATGTGCGCGTTTCACTGTATGCTTGCTTTGTTTCCAGGGGGGGGATGATGTAGTATAGTGTCGCCCCCTGTCAGATCTCTGTGTTATCATACATTTATGTTTCATAGTAGTGTAGCTAGATGGCGCACCCCCCTTCTGTCATGTGACGAGCTGGTACCAATCAGGAGGTGTCATCTGGCATGTGAAGTCCCTTTTAATAATAAACGGCCGCAAACCGGCTGAGTCTTCGTTCCGGTTTTCATCAGGAGCAGTTAGCTCCGAGTCTCCTTCACTGCGTCGGCGCTCGCCACGCATTCGCTGGGCATGGGCCCCCACTTGCCTGCCGCTGCCGACACAACACCGTGCTCTTTTGACCAGTTGCGCAACTCATGTTGCGGACTTCCTCCTACATGATATTATTTTGATGCATGGACTCCGCGTCAATTGCTAACAGACCGTGGCCGTACGTTTTTGGCCAAAGTCATTGACAATATCATGCATGCCTGCTCAATACGGCATAAATTTACCACCTCCTACCATCCCCAAACGAACGGCCTCACTGAGCGCTTGAGCCGCACCCTTACAGACATGCTATCCAAATATGTTTCTGACGACCACCGTGACTGGGACCTGGCTCTACCTTACATTACCTTTGTATACAACTCTTCCCGTCTCCAAACTGCTGGCTTTTCCCCGTTTTACCTCTTGTATGGCCGCAGTTTTATGGGCTGCATAAACTTGCAGACATTCACTTATGAACGAAATTAACAAGCATGGTGTCACATGTGCACAAGCAAACATGAACACATCTCACTCGATGACCATGCACACTTGCTGTGAAAACGCTGGAGTGAGGAAGTGCGACAGCAGCAGTGAGCGAATTGACATTTGTGCTCCCTTTCACTTCAATGTGAACTAAGCACTAAGAACACAGCACACACGAATTTATCAGCACTTGGCACACTCTGTCCCCATTGCAGATCACTTTCAAGATCGGGCCTGCGCAACCATGCCATACACAGCCGAATATAGAATCGAATATTGAATTTGAGAAAATAAACACATTTATGCTTCCAAATTTTGTGCAAAAGAAATCACCGTGCTGCACATGCTCAGGAGGCTAATCACATTACTTAACAAAAATCCTGTTAGCTATCAGCAACTTAGGTACCTATGGATCGAGATGCATAGCATGCTCTACTGTTATTAAAGGGAAAACCAAATTAGTGTGCCAGCAGTGAGAACAACTAAGTTCGTATACGAAGGTCAGGGAAATATTTTTTATGGATAGAATGTCTGTCAAATAGAATTAAGTGCTTTCTTCCCTCTGACATTGAAGAAATAACTACTGTATTTATTTTGATCTAGGCCCATAGTTTCTTATTTGAAACAATCATAAGACATGCAAACTCTAGGGTTGGCTTACATTCGAAGATTTTAAAAAACGCGCCAGTTTTTATTTGAAATCGATAACTAGACTGATGGATGGATGTCACGAGCATCCCCTTTGGAACGGGGTGGTGGGTTGCGCCACCAAGCTCTTATTTCATTGCCTAATGTCGTACCGATGTTAAAGAAGAAAAAAGAAACGGGAAAAAAAGAATCCACGATGAATTCCAATAACCAATGTTCTGAAACCCTACTGTGAACTTTGCTTTTGTATGCCTCCCTTTTCCTAAATACCAATGGGGATTTTAGTTTAATAGTGGGCCATACTGTGCACAATGGCAATCTTCTATTGCTTAAAAAGTATTGCTTTCCAGTTTTCGTCGAAAAAGACAGTTTTTTCCTTCTTTATGAAGGTAGTCTTCGTGGGTTATCATCAGCACGTAAGTGAGGAATGCACATCATGTCACTTGGCACCGCTACGTGCGGTCATGGGCGCCGCACGCGTCTATCGTGGTCGGCTTCAACAGTGACAAGTTCTCAAACCGGGAGGCCCACCGCAAGTTCATGCAATGCTCCAAGGGTAATCAGGTACCAGTGCACCAAGCGCGAGAACAAAAAGTTGTGGAAGCAAAGGTCCTAGGTGACCAAACTTCCTGCAGGCTTGTGAGCATTTGCTGCGGCAATGAAGCCCTCAGTGGAAGAGAGCTCGGGTGGACTTCTGCACTTTCTTGTTGCTCACGAAACTTGAAGCACTCTTAAGTTCAGTGCACTGTGTGTTTAATTAAGCATTACACTAACCGCTACATTCCAACGCGACGCCAGGGATACCAACTCATTAATGTTTTGGGACATACAATGTTGTATTTCTTCTGTTTTGAGGAGCATGTTTAATTTTTGTAATAAAGACTTGGTTTCTCATTGTCTTTCCTGTTAGACTGCACTGTAGCAACATAATTTCATGCATTACACTCTTTCACGGCATGTTCGTTACCTTACAGAATACATCGGTTGCAGAAAGTATTACTACACGAGGAGTGCAAACAATGTGAGTGGTAAGAAAAGAAGATCAAATAATAGGAAAGAAGAGAAGCAAACAGAAAGCATGTTCCTACAGTTGGCAATAAAAAGATGAATATGGAGGTAATGACATTAACCTACTATAGTACTGTGGGGATGCGAGACTCTCATGCGTAAACTGATATTTGTTTTCCCCACATGTGTCGCATCTCCTGTAATCTAGCTTTTCTGCGTAGCTAAGTGCTAGCGGCGGTTGGTTTGGTTGCAGTGCATTATGAGAGATGGCGCGAGTGTGGTGCTGCTAGAGTAAAAAAAAAATTATGTGGTTTTACGTGCCAAAACCACTTTCTGATTATGAGGCACGCCGTAGTGGGGGACTCTGGAAATTTGGACCTCCTGGGGTTCTTTAACGTGTACCTAAATCTAAGTACACGGGTATTTTCGCATTTCGCCCCCATCGAAATGCGGCCGCCGTGGCCGGGATTCGATCCCGCGACCTCGTGCTCAGCAGCCCAACACCATAGCCACTGAGCAACCACAGCGGGTGCTGCTAGAGTAACCTAAGAGCGGGGTTGGTCGGGCGTGAGAGGGAGTAGGCTCTTCCTCTTGGGCTCGGGTTCAGCAAGCAGCGCGGACGTTCCGTGCGTGCGCCGATCCATGGTTCTGCGAGACCCGTCTTATGAGGCATACACTGGAATGGACAAACATCATCGTTCAAATACGCCACCATTTGCGTTACTGTACACGTGAAGGACCAGGTGCTGCTGTCCAGCATGGGGTGAACATATCTGCTCACTATCCGGTCGTGGTGAGTCGGACTTTCTAGATTTGTCGCGCACCCATCGGCACGATAAATGTCCTTGTGATTGTTTGCACTACTGTGTTGTCGTTACTTTCTCCCAGAAGCACGGATGAGACCCCCACAGTACAAACAGCCACTCAACAATGACGATGTGGCAACGCTCCTGAAATCAGTTCTCATGAAAAATTTTTTGTAACAATGTTCCGAGCAATCGGTGAGGTAAAAGATGTACAGTGATTTTCATGAGTTTGTATGTGGATTTAAGATAATGGAGAGCGCGACAAAGAAGAAACGAAGTAGTCCTCGAGACATGTAAAAGTGGAACTGGAAACAGAGAGTGAGCGCGAGACCACAACAAGAAGGAAGAGGAAGACATATATGAGGTGCAGGTCAGTCAGTGAGATGGCCTTGGGCTAGTGTGGAAGTGTCTCTAGCCATGCTCTGGAGATGGCGGCAGGTGGCTCACAAGACCTGATCCAGAGAGGGGACCCACTGGCAACGCACTGTCCCGCTGTTACCCTAGAGTGCAGTAACAGTGCATCGCAGTACCCAGGCAGGATCCCGCTGCAGTTCTGGCCCAGTCCTGTGCCACAGAAGCCAGCCCAGGCTTAACCACATCTCACTATTGAGCTCCATCTTGTCACCTATGCACCAAGCGCCTTCCTGTGCTACGACAGCTAACCATTTGTCAGGCCTAAGCTTAGGCAACAGCAGCCACCTGACAACCTGATCGATCTTGTGCCACGGCGGTTGCCCCGACACCTCTACAAGTGAGCTACAACATAAATGGTGTGGGAGTTCCTTGGGCCTACCGGGGCGCAGTCGTTGGTGTGCCTCCGGCTCCCGACTTATTCGCCATTGCGAGAAAAACCCACCCCAAATGCCTGCCCCTCAACCGCGCTCCGTTTTCCCCAGCCGCCGTGGCCGCGTCCCGTGACGTCACGCTACGCAACCCTCCGATTGGGTCGTGGGGCGTGACGTAGGGAAGAAGCCCCGACTGGGGAAGATCGCCGTGCACGGGGGAGTTAAGTTGCAGGAGGGACAAGCGCCGGTCACGAGAGGCAAGCGGCAAGGTACGTGAGCAATCAGCTATTTGTGTCCCCAACGGCCCCGGCCTGGGTACATTCACGTGCTTTGTCAGCTTGTGTAAGTGAGGCTTGCCGAGTGGCTCTGCGTTCCGCCCTTGTGGTAGTCGCAGGCGCTCCGTGCGTCACATTCTGCGTGTCAGAACCGTCACTGACCAGTGTCGGTGATGGGAAGCGCTAGGTAGTGCTTGCTAACGCATTTCGGCCCGCGTGCGCAAGTCATTGGTTGACGCGGCGTGGAACTTTCTTTCCCCTGCCATCAGGGGCCGCGGGCGCCGAGTGTGCTCCGTGTGTTTGGGTGCAGTCTGGTACATGTTGGCCATTTGTAATTAATAAACGCATTAACTGTCCTGGACGTCTCGTGTTCCTGGGAGAGCGCCCATATGTACGGCCAGAGCCGGCCAGGCCTTTTGGCTCGGTGCTCGAACCTGCTGTGGGTCTATCGCCGTACGCCGTCGTGCTGCGTTGTGAAGCTCCACTTCCCGGGGGCCATTTGGCGACGCCGCGCGGGGAGACGGAGAGTGAGCCCACAATGGTGAGGACTGAATTTCCTAGTTGGACTGTACATATTGTATAGTGCAAGTGTTCCGACATGTGGGCATCGTTTGTTTAATGTTATTTTGTTTGATGTTTGTTTTCTCAATACACATGTGTCTTACATATGCATCTTGTCCCTCTCTGTTTCTAGTTTGCTGTAATTCGTGACAGTGATATGTTAGATTATGGTATTCTGTATACGGCAATCTTGCATATCCTTCTAATGGGAAGGCGTTCCTTTCTGCTGCTACAACGCAAGTGCTGGGCAACGTTTTGCCTTAATTTCGTGCCAATGCCACACACCCAGCGTACCAACTGAAGGCCCTCCACGTACCTCTACTGCGTGAAAGTTAAACAAGTAAGGTTGAGCCAGCAGTCAGTAATGACCAGCATGTGGTACTTTCAGCTGTACTTCATTCCCTACTGCTGGTGTTTACATCTGAAAAATATGACAGAACTGTGTGCGACCATAGGCGTGACAACAACAACAAAAAAAATCCAATTTTGAACATCATGCAGATCAATGGGAAACTCTTGAGAGTAACATCAACCACTTCAAGAAAACCTAGCAGAGCCGACATATGCCCATAGTGCAGTGAAAGAAAGTAAAAGAAGAAGAAAAAAAGAAAGAACACACACGGATCCCTTCAGCTCTCCATTGTGCAGCAGCGACCACGTTGGCAGTGCAGTACCACAACCCGTGAATGAAGATGTGCGCCGTATGTTGCAATTCACCAATGGCCCTGAGCATACTTTAATAACAATGTAGCGTGATTGAAATATTAAGTGTAACAATGTGTTACATCACAACATGTGCACGTGTATAAGCAATGAATTGTTTACATGCTCAAAATAGCAAACACCGTGAATTGCAACTGGAGTGGCCCTAGTGTCCAATTCGAATCTAGCCCCAATGTGGTGGTCGCTGCCGCTGCTCCCGTCATGTCTTTCCGAGATGATGCTCTACAAAGCATAGAAGTGAAAATGGTTCACTACATCAAATATATTGCAGTGACTACCGAGTCCAAGATATCGTCATCTCTGTTAGATGACAAAACAGAGATGACAACAACAACGAAAACACAGGGTTTCTACCAAGGTGACATTTCCAACTATCGATTTTATTTTCGCACGCATCGATAAATATATTCCGTGCGAACGGAAACAAAAGAACATTGCGTGGTGCATTTCGTTGAACCGATCACGTGTGCAAGGCAAGGGAAAAACGTGTACTACAATGGTTACAAAGATAAACCGAGGAATCGTATCTCCTTTTCCGATAGTGACACTGAAGGCTTGCTTACGCACTTTTGCTCAAATCTTGCAATCTCGTAGGCCTCTACAATCTCCCTCGTCATCCTGCTATGAGCCTTGTACAGAATGGGAGTGCTTTCAAACATGGGTTTGCAGGAACAATCTCGGCAATGAATACCCAAATGACCTGAGATTACCTTAAGTGACATCATATTGATGCTCTTTTAATCTCTCTTTGATGCATCTGCCGGTTTGACCAATATACGTTCTTCCGCATGAAAGTGGGATGGCATAGACAACGTTATGAGTACAGGTTACAAATTGTTTGCGATGTTGGAAGGCACGCATGTTCTACGCACGCATGTGACTTTCACGTGTCCCCTGATGTGTTGTTTTCCCCCATTGCTCCCGTCTCCTGTAATCCCGCTTCACCGCATATCCTGGTGCCCGCGGCAGTCGGTTGCGAGAGATGGCGCGAGTGTTGCTCTGCCAACGCTACCTAACGGCGGGGGTTAATTGGGCGCAAAAGGAGAAGGCTCCTTCTTTTTGGCTCGGGATCGGCAAGCGACGCGGACGTTCCACGTGTGCGCCGATTCATGCTTCTGCGAGACCGTCTCACGAGGCCTCGTTCGAACGCGCCACCATTCATGTGACTGCACGCACGAAGGACCAGGCGTTGGTGTCCAGCATGGGGCGAACATATTCGCTCGTTACCCGGTCGCAGCGAGTCGGACTTCTGCGATTTGTTGCACGCCCATCGGCATGTTTTGTGGATAGCAACTCGGCTAGCAGGCATTAGTCTATGAAAGGTGCAATAAATGCCCTTGTGATTGTCTGCACTACTGTGTTGTAGTTCCTTTGTCCCAAGAGCACAGGTGAGAATCCCACACACTGCTGAGAAATGGCAAAAATAGGATGCGTCCACAAATGTGGATGCTGTGACTGAAGGGGATCTGAGCTATTTTTATCAACTGATAGCAAGCTCATTGGTACGAGGCCCAAACTTTGTCGCAAGTGAAAACGTTTCTCAACAGCTGCTGTGTCAACCTCAACTGTCCTGACATACTCTCAGCCCGCACAAACGCCTCAGTGTTGTGTTTCACTGCTTTAAAGTGTTTATTTTGGTTTGGATGAGCGACACCTGCATCTCAGCATCAACACTCTGTTTTTTGAGCTCAAGCTCCTTGAAAGAAGCGGCAGCAGGCTTTTTTTCCCGTTCATTCCTCAATGCGTTGGTTCTTTCTGTTCTCACCCTCGTTCCACCGCGAACTTGAAGCATCCTCTTGGTCAGTTTTACAGTCATCGTCTGCTTTTTCGGAGTCACTAGGGGCCACAAAAACCTCCGTAAAATCGGGCAGTTCAAAACAATGAATGCATGTCTTTTACTGCCATTAAGGGCTCCGATCACCACAGGCACATCCGAAAAGGCCCACCAGTACACTTATTAGGCATATTAGTGCTCGTAATGTGACAGGAGATGGCAGTTGGACGCGTGTATAATTAAGGAATAGATACCATGTCCCGTGGCAATTGCCCCTTTCCACGCTTGTTATGCTTCACCGCGTACAATCTCTGTCTTGAGGTGAAGCTGACTTTCGGGACCAGCATTCTGCAACGCTTTGTGCTTTCCGAGCTTCGAAGCCAATCGCGAGGACCACATAGACGGAGTCAGTGCCATTGCTTACAGCAGCGAATTCTTTCAATGAAAAACACGGTGCCGAATGGCAAGAAGCCTAATAGCGAATGTTGAAGCAGCTAGACCTAGCGTTCACCACAGCGGCAAGGTAATCAAAACAGCGTCAGGGGTGGCTTTGATTAATGCCATTTCGGACCTGCGGTTATGGCAAAAAGTACGAAAAATCGGACGGCAAAGGGCTCCTGCGTTTGAAATTTCAGACGTTTTTATACAATGACTCTATGGGAATGCATGGTAGTGCAGCGAAGCCAAAGTCGGTCATGGGCACCCTGCAATAAAGTAGAGAAAGAAATATAACAAGAGGGGACGCCTGGCGAAAAGTGGCAGCAGGAAATATGTCACGCTAGTATTAATGCTGACCATTTGCTGCCGAGAGCATCGAAAAGAAAAAAAGGGGGGGGGGGGGAGAATGTCAAATGAGGTTAACAGAAACTGTTTCATTTTTTCAACAATTTTTTCGTGGCAAAAGTAAAAACATCTGTGTGTAAATTAAATTAATCTTTCCGGCTTACTTCCGTTGCCTAGCGACAGGCGAATCGGCAAATGACAAGCCAGATGTATGTGTTATTCATCAGACACACCGCTAAAGTCAGCGAGACCGGCTGCGCATCGGAGCGTTGGCCTGTTCGGTGACTTTTTTTTCTATTTTTGGATTTAGCCTGGTTTGGTGACGAGACGTTCATTTGAGGGATTGCCAATCGTTTGTGCGCAGGCGCGAGTAAGAGAGGGCGCGATAGAGAAAATGTGGGGGCTTTTGCGCCTTGAATATACGACTCTGCCTAGGTACTACGGAGGAGGGTTGTTAGCGGGTGTCGTAGGCTTTTGTCCCTAGGCGTGCCGGCATTGCGGAGTGGGATCGAGTTTGTTTACGCACGGACGCTGGCTGCCGGCGCGGTAAAGTAGGTGAAGCAGCAAGTTAAGTCAGTCATGGTGGATCGTAGTTTTCTCGTGCCTTATGGCGATGTACCTTGTAAATAACATCACAGCTGTTTCTGTGGGAGCAGTAGCGACTGTAGTAGAGCCTGGGCCGCGTATATTGAAAATCTAGAAGGCAGAGCAGAGCGCCTTAGCAAGCGCGGTTGAACGCAAATGGCTGAAAGGCCGCTGGTGACAATGACTGACCCAGCACCAGTGCCGCAGGCTGAGAAAGTCTGTCCGACGTACCTTCAGAGAAAAAGTTCTGACAGGAATTCGCGGGGCGCGGTGGTGCTGAACTTAGCATCACAAGTTGGCAGCTGGACGTATTGATATTTATTTAATCATGTTTCTTAGTAATTGTAACAACGTGTCATTATTTCACATTATTGGCGGCGCCTCCAGTACACCAAATGACGCCAAATGGTGTATAAGATCAGCTGTCCGCTATCATGCAGAGGCAATTTTGTATGCGAACACCCCCTGACGCAGTTCGGCTTCCGCGGCCCCAACCCATGGGCCGCCCTGCTTCCAGCTTTGATCCCCCCGCTACCCCTTGGGTGCCCTGGAGATCCTGCACCGCCTGCCTTCATTACAACCTCAGGTACTCTCCTGATGCCTCCGTTTGCCGGTTACATGTGCCCTCCTGGAGCAGTGCTTGTAAAAGATACAAGCTATCGTTGCAATGAAAAAAGCGACCTGTGATTTATACAACACCAGTTGGAACATTGCCCCTTCAGACACAGCGATCACCAATTGGGGCATCCGTGCCCTGCCTCACCGTGCGGGTAGCCAGCGGTAGAGCATAAACAAACGTGACCGCACTCCAAAATGCCGGCATGTCTAGGGGACAAACGCATACAACACGCACTAAGAAACCTCATCCATAAGTGCCTAGGCAGCGTCATGTATTCGAGGAGCAAAAGCCCCCAGATTTTCTCTCTCGCGCCCGCTCTTACTCGCGCCTGCGCACAAATGACTAGTGATCCCTCAAATGAATGTCTCATGGTTTGGTGGGCTCCCGGCGAATGGAACTTTCTCTAACGTCCAACATTGTTGAAAATTATTTTCGGTACTTTTTTTGTTACTTATGAGGCACGCTCGCCACGCCTGTCGTGACGCAGCGAAAAGCAGCTCTGCCATGGTGACAGTTAGTTTGGCGCATACTGAATTTTACTGCAACAAGTTTGTGACAATTTTTATGGTCCCGCAACAATTTAAGCCTTCTTTTCGTACTCACGCTTCTCGAAAATGCGACGAGTAATTGCCAAGAGCGATAGCAAGGGAGCGTGTTGCTTGCACCAGCAGATCACGCAAAAGATAACGCCAAGGAGCTCAAATGCCAGGAACTAGTAACTCGAAAATTCTGTGTTCTGAACGGCATCCACACATTTGTCTTGAGTGTGAGTAGAAGAAATTCTGCAAGCATCCAGCATGGTCTGGTTGAGAGCCTGTGTTGTGACCACCTCTCTGTATTCGTAGCGTACTATCGCGTCGGTTGTAGCCAAGTACTGGAAACACGCAGTAGCCAGAGTATTCGTGCTATTAAAGTGCAGGAAATAAGGCCCGGGAAGAGGGGAATGCTTGGAAATAGAATGTTTTCGTGGTGTGTACGATATTGTTTTGGATGAGTCGGGTATTTTCTACACCGTGTACGTAAAAGCCAACTGCTTTTGTTGGTAATGCCTCCCATTCACCACGATCGCACACTTCGCTTCTACACGCATTATTCTTGCATGTTAATACCAAACTGACACTTGCTTGTAAATTAATTTTTTCAGCTGATGTCGTCTGGTGGAGCTTCCTACGGGAACTACTGTTGCTCACCTGGTGCCAGAATGTTGGATGCACAAAAAGCCCGCAACAAGCATTTATATAGAATAAAATAAACATTTCCTTATTTCACAAGGCGTCTTTATGAAATTACACGTGGAACATATTCGATGGAGGCTTGTAAAGATAATTCACAAGCAATTTTAATAATGAAATGATTTCGCACAAAGATCGCACCCAGTTAAGCTGTAGAAGCTAAAAAAAAAGAAACAGTGCAGCTGGGACAAAGCCGAAACCGGAAGTGTCGTTCAGGTATTAACGCCGGCGGATTTGGTGCGCTGCAGACAATTAGGCCGCTGGGCTCTATGGCAGTGTCCGTTCGTGTTGTATTTCTTTCTCTACGCCCCCACCGTCATTTCACCATTGTCCGTGGTGCGCTTAGGCCCCCCTGCTTTTACAATTTTCCAATGGATTCATCGCGACCTCTTGGCAGCTCCTTCGTGGGAAGTGTGAACAAAAAGACCTTTGTTTAGCGATGTTTTACTACTCGTAAAAAGAACAAGCACAGATACTGCTGCGTTGATTGTCACAACCGCAAAGGGGATGTCGGCATCAAATTGTATCGCTTCCCTTCAAAGCCGAAGGAAGCAACCCGGTGGCTGAAGTCGATAGTTGCGGTTCATGGCGGTTTTGCGAATTTCTGTTGAACGAAATAAGATGTTAATGCAAAAACAAAACAAAAACAAATTAAAATATAACCAACAGTGGCATTCCTAAAAATCCATGCTATAGGGTCAACTGCATAAAAACGCATGAACTTATTCCCGCTGTTGTAAATCAGTTTACATAGTTGTTTAGCTCGTCTTGCTGCAAAACAAACGCGCAGTGGTTGTTACGTGTCAAATTTAGCTTCATAAGTGATCCAAGCTGGAGCTTTGTAGGCACTGTGCTTCTTCCTCCGCCAAGATCAAGACACGAATGCTAGAACCAAGCTTGTGCCTGTGTTTTCTCGCGCTTAAAACAGTACTGAGGCTGGAGTACACTGCAGCACACGTCGAGCATTCGAAAATTAGCATTTCTCTCGCGCACGCTAGTGCATATTTGTTCAGCCTTCACGTTATTTAGTCTCAGCTGATTGCTCTCTATGATGCTTTAGCGATAATGCCCTGTCACATTTGAGCCCAAATGACAATACCAGAATATGCTTGAGGCATTCACGGCCCTATTTGCTCACTTAAGTGGCATAAAATAATGATTTGTAAACTCACTTTCAGTTCGACGTCGTAAGCATGCTTGCTTTGTTGTGAGAAATACTTCGCGACCTGCGGTGACTGCTTAGTGGCTATGGTGTTGGGCTGCTAAGCATGAGGTAGTGGGATAAAATCCCGGCCATGGTGGCAGAGTTTCGATGGGGTCGAAATACCAAAACACCCGTGTAATTCGATTTAGGTCTACGTTAAAGAACCCCAGGTGGTCCAAATTATTCCGGAGTCCCTTACCATGGCGTGTGTCCTAATCAAATCGTGGTTTTGTCACCTAAAACAGCATAATTTAATTTAGGCACCTCGCTGTGATGTCCGTGCTGTTTACTACTTTGACATGAGATACACGGTTGTAGTCGTAAATTTGACGTCCTTTCTCCAGCGTCGGTGGTCCAAAATGGGCCTTGATGTTTTCGATTGCCTTAAAACTGCTATTTGGATCGACCGACAGGTTTCAAACAAGCGCCGCAAAAGCATGCCTCTGTAGCAGTGGCCACCTAAGTGTTTCACGCAACTGACACAGTGGCACTGACGGCTGAGCCGATCGCTGTGCTGCCTGACCATTGAAGGGAGCCCATTGACTGTACACTGGTAACTCCTCCAACCGACGACACGGCATCAAAAGACGATTCGTTACCATCCCTCTCTGTTATGCAAGTCAGCATTAGTGACTTTCGTTCCCTTTCAACAAAATTACAGCTAATTTTCCCTGATAGAAGCACTAAATAGAAGCCCCCCCCCACCCCTCTTTTTTTTTTCTCTTTATTTTTAAGTCTACTGCAAGACGAAGGCTTCTCCCTGCGATCATCAATCACCCCCGTCCTGAGCCAACCGGTTCGAACTTGCGCCTATGAATTCCCTAATTTCCTCACCCCCACCTAGCTTCCTGGCATCCTCAACTGTGCTTCCCTTCTCTTGGCACCCATTCTGTAGCACTAATGGTCCAGCGGCTATCCATCCTACGCATTACATGGCCTGCCCAGCCCCATTATTTTCTCTTAATGTCAATTAGAATACTGGCTATTCCCGTTTGCTCTTCGATTCACACCACTCTCTTCCTGTTTCTTAACGTTACACCAAACATTTCTCATTCTATCGCTCTTTGTGTGGTCTTTAACTTTTTCTCAAACTTCTTTATCAACCTCCAAGTTTCTGCCCCATATGTTAGCACTGGTAGAAAGCAGCGATTGTACACCTTTCTTTTCAATGACAGTTGTAAGCTCACAGTCGGGATCTGGCAATGCCTGCCGTATGCACTCCAAACCATGTTTATTCTTTTGCAAATTTCCATCTCACGATTAGGGTCCCCAGTGAGTAAATGACCTAGATAAACGTACTCCTTTACAGACTCAAGAGGCTGACTGGCCATCCAGAACTCTTGTTTCCTTGCCAGGATGTTGAACATTATCTTTGTCTTCTGCAGATTAATCTTTCTAGTTTAATAGCTTGAATACTTTTTCTAAGCATGCAGCAAATAGCATTGGAGAGATTGTTTCTTTTTGCCTGACTCCTTTCTTGATAGGTAACTTTCTACTTTTCTTGTGGAAAACCAAGGTAGCTGTGGAATCTTTGTAGATATTTCCCAAGATATTCACGTATGCCTCCTGTACTCCTTGATTATGTAATACTTCTATGACTGCTGGTATCTTTAGAGATTCAAATGCCTCTTCATAACCTCTGAAAGCCATATAGAGAGGTTGACTGTACTCTGCAGATTTCTCGATTACCTGATTGATGACATGGATGTGATCGATTGTAGAATATCCCTTCCTGAAGCCAGTCTGTTCTCTTGGTTGACTGAAGTCAAGTGTTGCCCTTATTCTATTGCAAATAATCTTGGTGAATATTTTATACAATACTGAAAGCGAGCTAATTGGCCTATAGATTTTCAGTCCTTTAACATCTCCCTCCTTGTGGATTAGTACACTGTTGGCATTCTCCCAGTTCTCTAGTATACTTGAAGTCGTGAGGCATTGCGTATAAAGGGTCCCAGGTCATGTCTTGCAAGGCCGTTCTAACTTCATTAGTTATAGAAGGAGCCTCTGTATCCTGTTCATTACCATTTCGAATAAAGGTAGCTTGTCTGCTCTGGGCACTGTACAGGTCAGTATATAATTTGTCTGCTGCTTTTACTATATCTTCTAAGGTGCTGATGATGGTACTCTGTTTATCTTTCAGTGCATACATCTTGGCTTGTCCTATGCCAAGTTTTCTTCTCACTGATTTCATGCTGCGTCTATTTTATACTGTTCCCCAGTCTTACTCACATTGTAATTTCAAATATCCCTTACTTTCTCCTTGTTGATCAGTTTTGACATTTCCATGAATTCTATATGATTTATTCAGTTGGACACTTTCATGCTTTCTTTCTTTATTAGGTTCTTTGTTATTTGGGAGAGCTTACCTACTGGTTGCCTTGGTGGCTTACCTTCCACTTTATTTGCTGCTTCTGAAACAAGCCTAGTTACGGTTTCATTCATTATCTTTATGTCATCTTCATTCATCTTTCTGTTCTAAAGCTGCATATTTGTCTGCAAGCACCAGCCTGAATTGGTCAGCTTTCACTCTTACTGCATCTAGTTTATCCTGTTTCTCCTTAACGAACTTTACTCTTCCTCTCTTCATATTGTTACGGCCCACCCAAGAGTGGCGCCAGTCAGAAGAACACGATGTGATGTGTAGAGGTGGAATCAGTCTCGACAGCCATCTTGGTTATGCATCGTTGTCTTCCGTGTAAATATTGTAAATATATCTTTATATGTGACTACTGCAACGTAACAATATTGAGGGAAATCGTAGACCTCACTAACTTATGATCCCTGCCCTATACCCTACCTAACACTTCTACATCCTGCACTATGCTGAGATTGGCAGAGAGTATGAAATCTATTTCATTTCATGTTTCTCTATTAGGGCTCTTCCAGGATCACTTTCTGTTGCTACTGTTCTTGAAAAGGTGTTCATTATTCTCCGCTTATTCTTTTCTGCGAATTCTACCAACATCTGTCGTCTAGCGTTCCTAGAATCGACGCCATAGTTGCCAAATGCTTGTTCCTCACGCAGCTTTTTCCCCACTTTTGCAATGAAGTCACCCATGACTACAGTATACTGAATTTGCACTTTTCTCAACACTAATTCAACATCTTCAGAAAACTTATCTACTTTATCACTGTGACTGGACGTTGTCACATTGGCTTGTACTACCTTTAATGTGTGCTTCATATTAAGTTTGATTACGACTACTGCTATCCTCTCATTAATGCTGTAGAATTCATCAATGTTGCCCGCTATGTCCTTATGGATTAGGAATCCTACCCCGTATTGCTTTTTATCTGGGAGACCTCTATAGCAGCGGTCATGACTGTTAGCACTGTATAAGCCTCACCAGTTCTAATCTCTTTAAGGCCAATGATATCCCCTGTATGCCTGGTAATTCCTCCGAGTCCTGCTAAGCTAGCTTCACTCGTGATGACTTGTGCTGAAAATTGACAGGTTCAGTTTCCAGTGGTGGCCTGTCCAGATTCAGATTCTTAGTACCCTCTGCAGCGTCACAGGTCTGACCGCCACCTTGGTCAAGTGCTCTGCAGTTGCTGGGGATTGACTTAATTGTTGGGGTCATGAGAGAGGTAGCGGCCGAATACTGCACCAGGGAGGCCAATTCCTTATCTGGTGAGGAAGAGTCTTTGTTGAAGCAAGCAAATATAATGCAGTTAATTGGAGCACATGCACAACAAACTAGCAGACGAAAGAAGCACAGACGGAACAGCAGAGGATGCGCCAGCATGTGTCACAGGTGTGTATGCTCACATGCCTTGTTAACAAAGCATGTCACATACACCTCTGGGCATGAAGTGCTCTTCAACATCGAAACCATGACTGGTCGAAACTTGAGAGCATACAACTAAACAATCGTCGCACGCTGGAGCAAATGAGTTTCTTTATCATGGTTATTGAGTTGTTAGCTACTTAAAGGGACACTAAAGTGAAAAATGATTTCTTCTGCATCAGTAAATTGCCGTTCTACAACACCAAAAACACCACTCTTACAACGATAAGACGTTTGGTAAGCCAGAAAAAGCGCAAGAACGAAATACGGGTGGCAATGCCTACTCAAGTTCCCGCGCCTGGGGGCTGTGACGTCTTGGATTTTGATGGCATCTTCTAGGGCCTACTAATTATATATAGCGGTACAGATTGACTACATTGTGTTCTAAAGGAACCAAATATTAAACATGGCAAGTTTCGGGAACCTTTATTCAGCCAACGTGGCCCAAATGCAAAAACATACTTTGGAATCCCTGACGTCACGCTGACGTACTGGCACTGGAGATTCAGCGTGAAATTCAAATACTGATACTTGGACCTTCATTTTCTCATCCAATAATCAAACAATTTTTTTTAAATGACTGCCTGCAGGGTTCTCAAACAATGCTTCATTAGTCTAAACTGATTTATTGTTTCGCTTTAGTGTCCCTTTAAGGGCAAAACAGATAACCTCAAAACTTTCCGTCAGTACTCCTTTAACATGTTGCACCCTTGTTTCTTCATTTTTTTTTATGCGAGACAACTTTATAAGAGCCAATGCACAAAAAAAACATATTGCTCAGCCTGCCACAGCTGCTTCTACATATCCACAAGAATTTAGCATGAGCTCGGTGACCTGGAGTCGCACTTTCTGCTTAGAAGTTTGTGGCTTAACCCTTTGATGGTCAATGACGTAAATATACGGCGCCGCGAACAAGTCCGAAAATGGTCGATGCCGTATATTTACGGCGCCGTCAGTACGTTTAAAAAGCGTGCCAATTTCCTAACTTTTTCTTTTCTGTCATGTGCTGCCACAATGTAGGGATACAGGAAATTTTTTTTCGCTCGCCTCCCTCTCTCGGTTTTCGTTGCATGGTTTGTTTTAGCGCTGGTTTGCTCCCGCGCTTCTATATACTACTGCTCGCGCATTGGCGTGCGCGCGGGCGGGCGGCCATTTGGATTTTGTTTCGCGGGCAGTTTCGGCTTTTTGTGCTTGCGAAACTGATGGCTATCTCCTTCCTAATCACTCGAAGGGCGACCGCTTTTCTCATTCGTTAAGTGCTCACAGGGGTGCGCATTGGAAGGATGTCGCTGTGCATGCGTTTCCGTTTGTTTTCTTTTTTAAAGCTTCGCGAAAACTAATTGCCCTAGCTGGTTGGCGATAAGATGAAGATTAGCGGAAGTTTGTCACACAGTTTTCTTGAGTGCGCGCATCTACGCAGTTCGATTATGCTATGGACGTACGTATTAGTGTAAGAGCAAGAACATTTCAGGCTTGTGAACTATTTTCGTGTGCGGATTTTCAAAGCCTTGAACCATGTGCATAAAAATGCATCAAATTTTAAATTCTGATAAGTTTATTTCATCTTTTATTGTTGTTATTCATGAATGAAGAGTGCATATACACCAACGCAAAATATTTTTTTCTAACTTTACTGTCACTCTAGAAAAATAACGGTAAATCTTTTTCGAAATAAGTCCCTAAGAAGAATTCGAATCTGCAATAAAAAAAATCGACCCTGGGCGGTCATATATGTCGAAAAAAATAGACCCTCAAAGGGTTAAAAGCCATAGATACAGTCTTGCCATGTCAAGAATCTAAGAAAATGCATGTTTGATTGTTCCCAGAAACAAATTCACATATAGAGCTATATTTTCAGTGTGGCCACCCCATCACTTCCGAACATTAGCTAGCTGTAAATCAGGAGGTTTCATACAATGATGTTTTGATATTTATTCTAACCAAGATCGCACATGCTGAGTCATAAAACGCCTATCCGTGTGGGCTTAGGTCCTTGTCGATTATCTTGAATGTGCTGCATGCTGTTTAGCGCTGTTTACATGAGACGCAAGAAGAGTGATGGCCCAAGTTAAGTGCTAACAAGTTGAAATGTTCACTACTTCATATATCGCATCATCTCACAAGGCGAAGCAGTCTTTTGAAAATAACCCCAGATGTAATAAGAACTGGCAGCAGTTGACTAAGCAAGGTGAATGTCCTAAGGAAGATCAAGTGTCCATGTTACAATCGTCATGTCCCTACAAAGATGGCAGCGAGCGCTCACCACCTCTATTTGTAATCTGCTAGCCAGAAAGCTTCCAGAGAGCTGCCAAACCAAAATCACCCTGGCAGGATCTGGCAGCCCGTGGGTAACCAGAACCGTCCAGCCAGAGAAAAACGAGCGTGTGGATATGTACCAAGAGGTGGGAAGAGCAATCCGAGAAAAACTAACTTACAGCTGCGCACTCCACCAGCCCATGACTAGCCAGAAGTGCAAAGCTTAAGAGGCACAATAACAACTTTTCTTTTGTTGCATTATTTTAAAATCTGCTAGTTCATCACTTTGTTTTTGGTTCAACAAACACTGAATTGACAAGGCTCTACTGTAATCTTCAATGGTAGTAGTGTAACTACTAAAACATGCTAGGAGGTAGTTTCATAAAATGATGCCTTTACTGCTGTCAAACGTATTTCCGAAAGCCTTAATTCCATAAGACCAGCGATCAAGAAGCATGGCACACCTGTAACCGTGATGCAGTGCTGGTGGCACCATTGGGCAACACTTACCACAGCGAACAGGACTGAGCTGATGAACCAGAAGAGCATGCCACCATGGCCAAACAACTCAAAGTTCTTGTCCGGCACATAGAACTTGCGGTCTGGAAGCACCAACTCCAAAACACCCTGCAAGTAACGACATGGCTACTTAGTGAAGCAATTGGGTCATCTTGTGGAGGTGAGAACAACACCCTGAATTTAAATTTGGGATGTATGTTGTAGAACATGAATAGTACTAATGCATCACTGGAGCTATATAGCGTATTTTTACAGCACAAAAAAGGAAAGATGGCTCGCAACTCTATCAGTATTCACATAAATCTTATGAGCCAAGGAGTAATAACAAGCATAAGCAACAATGCAATGGCAGGCACGCATCATGTCCTTTCCTCACATTATTACACTGCTTTCTTAATCTATAATTCAGCCAATAGATCATATGACTTGCATACTGCTTGAAGCAAGAAACCGGTATCTCGTAAACCACTGCTCTTTGCAATTCAAAAAATCTGTTCAATATCGTTTTGTTTAAGTTTTTAAAATCAGCAGTACACTATAGATAACTTGATTGCTTCCAACAAATAGCATCTAACACCTAACACATTTTATCAATTGCAATAAAACGGTAGTTCATCAGATACCTCTTTCCTGCTGAAAGCAGAAGGTTTGTCAGATGAGCTACTTACTGAATGATAGATTAAGAGAGCACTGTAATAATGTCAGGAAAGGACACGGTGGTTGGCTAGCACTGCACTGCAACACGCATGGATGCAAACCGTTTCTTGGTTTGCATCCATATGTGTTGCGATGCAGTTTGACATAATAGTTCTACGGAAGCCCGCAAGGTGGAGAGAAGTAATTAATAAAGGGAAAGTGAGACATCCACCAAAACGTAGTTAAGCGCTACAAAAAAAACCCATAAAGGTTCCTAAAAAAAAAAAAACCCATACAGGTTTTTTTTCAAGGAAGCCGTATGGGACAACCACGGTGTCCTTTCCTGATATTATTACAGTGCTCTCTTAATCTAGCATTCAAGCAATAGCTCATCTGACAAACCTGCTTGCAGCAGGAAACAGGTATCTGATGAACCACCGCATTAATGCAATTCATAAGACGTGTTAGATGTTAGGTGCTATTTGTTGCAAGCAATCAACTTATCTATAGTGTACAAAACCAAGAACCTTGATTTTGTTAAGACACGAAGATTAACAGCAATAACTTCTACCGCTGTATACGACATTTGTGATGCCATATATTCATTGTTAGCATTCAGTAGAACCTCGTTGACACAATCTAGTTAGCACGATTTCCCGGCGTGAACACTCGCAATCGAGACCACGAAAAATGACCCAATACAATTACGCTTCTTTTTTGCTGGTTGATGTGTTTTCTAAAAACAAGACCTTTCACTGAAAGGAACCAATGTTCAGCAAATCACTAAACTGTGATCGTATGATACGTTTTTTGGTCACTAGATCCCATGTAAACAAGAAAAGGCACAAGGTGTATGCAATCAAAAACAATAGCCGACCGCTGCAGCCGCTTCGCCGCACTACTCGCTCACCACCCGTTTACATGAAAACGCGAACGTGCACTCAGTTTCCTGTTCAAGTACCAGCAAATCTCCTTGTGGGTCATCGCGCACTGCATTCATGGCTATCACCAACCCCATCATGAAGAGCATCTTCACTTATCTGTTTGACAGTGCATGTGGCATAGTGCTGTTGTAAGCATACTGCATGCGTGTAATAGAGGATAGCTCAAATGTGCCACCATTCCTTGCCACCTCTTTTGAGTGGGACCTGTCTGAGTGTGCATGGCTTGCAGAAATGAAAGCAGTCGACAGTCACCACATCAAATGAACATGCTATATGCTGCTCTTGTGCATCACTTACAGAGCCAGGAATGGCACATGTTAGCTTGCACAACATCCATTCCAGTTTACTTGTTACAGACCCCCACATGAGCATGAATAAAATTCGTTCAGCACGGACACTGTAAGCCCACGCATCGCACAGCAATGAGATTGAACATCCATTCCAGTTTACTTGTTACAGACCCCCACATGTGCATGAATAAAATTCGTTCAGCGCGGACACTGTGAGCCCACACATCACACAGCGATGAAATTTGCAAGCCACTGCCGTAATTGTCCTGCCACAAAAACTACACCAAAGTGCAGATGCGGCATGTGATGGTCTTTCTTGTTAAGTCCAAACGGTACTGTAAAAATTCATTAAAGTCCGGTGGGGTTGGATTCATTTTGGCCCCTCATGGAACCCAGTTATTTGGGAACCCCATGTCTTCAAACACAAACAAGGCGGCCAGACATTTCCAGTTCCACACCATGTCCAAAGCCACTCAGTGAAAAGACCACGCATCACCCGTACTTTCTTGTGGAATGCATATCAGACCAAAAGGCCTTTCACTTTCTAGAAGCAGCGTGGCAATCCACTTAGCATATAACGAATGGCTGCAGTTTGCACAGCGAACGAAACTGGGACACACACCTTGCTCATTTTTTCTCCATGGCATGTCCTTCCCTTCAGATGCAATATATTGCTTCACAGCCTCTGCCAAAACACAGCCGTTTCGTTGGCATTGTACATTTATAATTGTGCAAGAAGTGACTGCGTCACATTAGGAGAATTGCACTTGAAGAGGTATATTGAACATACTGATAAATGGGAGTTGGATATGTGCCTACAATGGCACTATTAGCCCCGAAAACGAACTACAGGAGCGCTGCGAGCGCCGCTCGTGTGACGTCAGGGCAAGTACTCGCACTTGTCTGCTGCAGTTCGGGGGGTGTCAGGGCGCCTTCTGCAGTGTTTTCGTTTGTTCGCTCTCGTTCCCTCTGCTTGTATACTTGTGGCGGTCGTCTCAAATATATCTTTACGACGTCTTCGTTCGGAAAAATTTATTCAAAGAGCTTATTTTTTAGACGACAATACAGTTCTCAAAGGCAACGCTACAGTGCCAGCCGTAGGAATGCAGACCAGTCCAGTGCGCCTTTTTAATGCGCGGATCGACAACCGCAAAAACATAGCATATAAGAATCCAGTTATGATACCATACCAGAAGCGGTGCAACAAATATATGACAAACGCTGGCTATATATGACTTCTACAACATTTACCTTCATTTTAATCTGCTACAACAGGTTTGCTCACAACGAGTAGTTCATGGTATAATATCGAATTTTTGCGTTTCTTCACAGAAACGCTCGGCAGTAACACTGGGACTTAACTAACACTGCAATTTACATTATACCAGCCCCACTTGGCTTCTTCAACTACATCTCAAAATTAGCCGGTTCTTCACGTGTTTAATGGCGATAATTTGAAGTAAAGCTAATTGAGGCTAACAGCTGTTTGCCGAATACGAAAAGGAATGTACCAATATATACTCCTTTTACTGTGCTACACGTTCAACTTGAGAATTTACTGGTGTTTGTTGCTTGAGGAATATACATCACGAATCTGCTTGGCGATCTGACACAGGCCGCTCGGCCCAAATTTTTTAGTGAAATATGAATTTTGCACTGTATGGCTGCAGCCAGAAAGAAGCCGAACCGTCATTCATCAGTAGTATGGGACACATTGAAGATATAATTCCCCAGTGGAGGGTCAAAAATCAAGTGAAATATGTAAGACATGTTGTGTCTTCCTTACGAAGGTTTGCGAGGTTCTCTTTTATGTACTGACGAAGCAAATAGTTCTCCGGTTGCAGAGTTAAACAACGCTGGATCGAGACATGGTGAAGCAGAAGGTGCTTGAATTTTCCTTTTCTAGGCAGCCTAAGCTGTGCTGCAGTACTTGAGTATAGTTTAGGCATTGCAACTGGCGCTGTAAAAAACTGCTTTATGGTTTCAATTCGAGCTTGTACGGCACCGATAGCTTTCGCGAACAATGCGTGCCTCACCATAATTACAGTCAGTTGCTAACGTTGTTCGAGGTCTGCGTCATATTGTCGATATAGGCTACTGAGGGCCACCGTGAAACATTTCATCGCTTGCTATTGATTGGCTCTCGACCTTAACCACGATACTTTTCTTTCAGGCGATTGCTACTAAGGTGTTTGTGAATTAACTATGTAAATAATCTACATAACACGCCGTCGGGTTAGCAGCCATGAGCAATTTGTTTTATGGGGGCTTGTTTCAGGGAGCGGTGAAAGTAGCAGCAAGCTTTTTCATACGAAATGCGCGCTTAGCTCTTTCCTTTACGCATTAATAAAGTGCCCATATTTGACTAGAACAACTCACCAGAGTAATAAGAATCATGATGAGAGCTTCGCAGGGCAGTGTCTAACACGGACAACACGTTGACACCAAATACCAAGATTTCTCTTCCATGTAGAACGTCTCTCAAAGCCAAGTACTAAGGGAATGTTACGTATTTAGTAAAGCATCGTACACAACTTCGCGTATTGAATTTGCAGTCATTCTTTTTCTACGCAAAATTTATGGACAGACACGGTGCATAGATGCATTGCAAAACCAGTAGAGACATTCAACGCTACATAGCTTGCAATATCCAAGTTGCAAACTTTCTCGGCTCATGCGCTTTTGAAGGAACAGTGGTTCAGGCATGGCAGCAGAAAGAAGTCGACATACCCTTCAATAACTATGGCTCGAACCACCCATACCCCAAGCATACACGAAGGCAACGAGTGTGCGCGGCCGTCGAGCAAGCCGTAGCGAGCAGCGCCTTGCCATGACGTCACTCGCGAGAGGGCGCCCCTCCAAATTCTCGCCGCTAATACTTTTGCAAGGAATTTCCAAAGGGATCTTAAGATTGCTCAACATAGACAATAATTCGATACATTCGGGTTCGATACATCACCCAAGGTTGACTGTAGTTGATAGTAAATTTAGTGGAGGTAATTAAAAACTTGACAAAAGAAAGGATCATATTCTGAGAATGGCTCGTAATGAAGCCTCCTCCTCCCACCTGGGTGCCTGAGTAGAGCAGTGCCACAAAGGAGGTGACCAAGAGCACCCGCTGGATGCTGGTGCGGCTGTCCAAGTGGCCTACACAAAAACAGCAATGGTCAGTGCCCGCTTACACGAGCGCATGGCATGCACTCACCAAAGGCCAGCCCAAAGATGAGCACACTCATCTCAGTGGAGAGCAGGAAGAAGCGCACGACCACCCACAGTGCCTGCATATCAAATAAAACAGGTAGTACATCCCACTTTCTAAGACAAACTAGTACATGGCTTGCACTGCTTACAACCTGTCAGGAGAAAGTTCCGCAGCCTTTGGAGACTTCTGGGACTAGTTTGTAATCTAAAGTGGTCACAAAGAGGTGCTCAATCTATTTCACTTGAAGATACTGTCAATCCCCCACTGGGATTATCAGTAGTGGCCCAGCCAGTTTAGGATTTCAAGCAATTCTTGAAGCACAAAAAAAGCAGTTTTAGAGTAGGGACAGCCAGACCAGCCTTTCTGGAGCAGAAAGATTGGCCTTTTTGGAACATTTGAAGCATTACTGCAGTAATGAGTAGCCATTTGGTGTGGCTTGATATTACTGTGCAATAAGAAAATGCTGCTCGACAGTAAAAAAATGCACAAGTCAGCAGCAGTCAATTAAGTGTGCCTTCCCACGGGCAATATACCACACACGATACCCTGGTATATCACAACCGGCTTTCATATGGGCAGGTAAATAACCTGTATAAACAACTGTCATTTCCTGCTGTGAATAGCTGCCGACTCGCTGCAGTAGCTCAGTGGCTATGGTATGTGGCCACGAATTCAATCCCAGTCACAGTGGTCACATTTTGATGGGGGCAGAATGCAAAAATGTAGTCCAGAGTCCCCCACTAAGGCATGCCTAATCAAGTAGTAGTTTTGGCATGCAACATAATTTGATCTTAATAGCTGCAGCAGATGCATATCTTGCAGGACGCAGCTTATCCTGTGCACAAAAAAGCGTCATGGCATTAATGATCTCTTAATTCATGGATTTTGTGACAGCAAATGTGTGAATTTATTATTTCTGACCATGCAATTGAGTCCTACAGCAATGAAACATCGAACTATGTATTTATGACACCCCTCAATACGACTTCTTGTATACAAGAATCATCACCTGCATCAGGAAAAGGGTGCATTGTCATGCCCCACTAGTTTTTGTGTGTGTCATGATTGCTTCTGCGGGCTACAAGTGCTCCTACTCGCCAATGATATGCGGAACACACTTAGGACATCCCTGATAGTTGCAGATTCAACACACGCACTCCAATTATAATGTGTAACGAAAAAGCTTGAATAAAATATCGCACATAAATGTGGAGTGGGACGGCGCCTCCTGTCTCAAATTGCTGTGCTCTGTACAGGAGGTATGGCAGTCATGATTCTCGCCGCCTAATAAGCAAAGCAAAGCTCTCTTGTCTAGATGTATCATCCTTTCAGAATATACTTTCAAGAAGAGAGCTGACCTTGTTTTGCCAACAGGGTGTCTACCAAGTTGACATTTCCAAATTCCCTGAGTTTGCCAGGTTTTCCCCGAGTGTCTTTGCAACATTCCCTGAGTGATGCAGAACTATGTTTTATGTCAAGACAGGCTAAAACCATATCGCCCGATGCTGTCACTGTCTAGTAAGCACATGAAAAAATTAAAAAAAAAGACTTAATCCAATTTGAATACTAGGAAGTAGCGTTTATGTTATTGAAAAAGAGAATAGAAGAGAGGGGTTAGTAAAATGCACAGCAAACAAAATGTCTTCGAAAAAAATTGCAAATCAAGCCGGACATTCTCAAATACGAATAAAAAGGAGATGCATGGAGAAGCAAATATTTTTGAATGTGAGCTATTTCTATCAATTGATAGCAAGCTCAGAGGTATGAGGCCTGATCTTTGTCACAATTGAGATCCTCTCTCAACAGCTCGCAAGTCAACCTCAACTGTCCTGACATGCTCTCAGCCCGCGCATGACACTTCAATGTTGTCAGTAAACTTAAAAAACAGCAAGAAGTAAACAGTAAAAAATTTCCGGTTGTGTTTCACTGCTTTAAAGAGTTTATTTTGGTGTGGATAAGGGACACCTGCATCTCGGCATCAGTCAACACTGTTTTCGAGCTCAAGCTCCATCAAAACGGCGGCAGCGCGTATCCTTTCCATTTCATTCCTCCATCCATAGGTCCTTTCTGTTCTTGTCCTCCTTTCCTCACTTGTTCGCCCCAAGGACAATTTGAAGCATCTTCTTGGTCAGTTGCACAGTCCACATCCGATTTTTCTAACTCCCTAGGGGCCGCAAAAATGTCCGAAAAATGGGTCAGTTGGAAAAAATAAATGCATGTCATTTACTGCGCTTAAGGGCTCAAACTGCCACAGGCACATTTGGAAACGCTCTGAAGGCCTGTCAGTACACGTATTAGGCATATCAGTGCTCATACTGTGACAGGAGATATCAGGTGCACGCGTGTATAATTAAGGAATACATACTGTGTCTCATGGCAATAGCCCCTTCCCACACTTAAGTATATACTTCACTGCAATACTTTTGCGTATGCTTCACCAAGTAACATTTCTGTACAGAGACAAAGCTGACTTTCAGGAACCGGGATTATGCAACGCAATGTGCTTTCCAAGCTTCTAAGCCAATCGTGAGGACCACAAAGGCAGAGTCGGTGCCCCTGCTGACAGCAGCAGTTCTTTCAATGGAAAACACGGCACCGAACGGCAAAAAGCTTAGTAGCGAAAATCAAAGGAGCTAGGCCTAGCGTTGCAGCAGTGGTGGCTACGGCTGCCATTGGATTTGCGTGCGAGAGCATCGGTTCGTTTGGAAAGAAGAATGATTGGTGTAACGTTAAGGGATAAGAAAAGAGCAGATTGGGTGAGGGAACAAACGCGAGTTAATGATATCTTAGTTGAAATCAAGAAAAATAAATGGGCATGGGCAGGACACGTAATGAGGAGGGAAGATAACCGATGGTCATTAAGAGTTACGGAATGGATTCCAAGGGAAGGAAAGCGTAGCAGAGGGCGGCAGAAAGTTAGGTGGGCGGATGAGATTAAGAAGTTTGCAGGGACAACATGGCCACAATTAGTACATGACCGAGGTAGTTGGAGAAGTATGGGAGAGGCCTTTGCCCTGCAGTGGGCATAACCAGGCTGATGATGATGATGCATCGGTTCGAGGCGGCGAGGCAATCAAAACGGCAGTGGTGGTGGCTTTGATTAATGACGTTTCAGACCTTTGGTCACGGCAAAACGTTCGGCAAATCGGACGACGAAGGGTTCTTGCATCCAAAATTTCAGATACGTTTTCAGAGACATTTTATGGGGTACGTGGTGGTGCTGCGAAGTCCAAATTCTCAGGCATGCGGAAAGTCAGCTGTTGAATGGCAACTCCTCCAGCGTATGACACAGCATCAAAGACAATTCGTTGCGATTCCTCTCTCTTACTCGAGTCAGCACTACAGCGACTTTCGTTCCCTTTAAAAAGAATTACAGCTAATTTTCCCTGATAGAAGCACAAATTCCCAGAGTTTTCCCTGAGTATTTCCAGACTACTAAATATTCCTGAGAATTCCCAGTTTTTCCGGTTGGTAGACATCCTGGGCAATTATTGGAACAAAAATAAAAGCAGCAAGAGATACCAAACTGCAGCACACTGTGTGCTAAAGACCAGCACGCAGCATAGATAGTTTGCTTCTGAATATCAGCGCTTCCTTCACAGTACCTTGCATGACTGCAGGCAAGGGTGTGATGTTAGAAAAAGGAGCTTCACTCAATGTTTGGTTGTCGCTCACCTTGTCGGCTATGCCACCAGCAGGGGCAGCTGCGTTGACTGTCATGGACACGACGCACCGGATGACACTCATCACAGCATTCAGAGACACCTGCAGTGCAGCACACGAGAAGCCCATTGCAAATCGAGTCGAACATTTTCAAATGCGAATAAAAAAAGATGCATACAGAAGCTAATATTTTCCAAAATGAGCTATGAGCTATTTCTACAACTGATAGCAAGCTTTTTGGTATTAGGCCCGAACTTTGTCACAAGTGAGATTTTCTCAGCAACTGTAAAGTCAACTTCAGATGTCCTGGCATACTCTCAGCCTGTGCACAATGCCTCAATGTTGCATTTCACTGCTTTAAAGAGTTTATTTTGGTTTGGACGAGGGTCACCTGTATCTCGGCGTAAGCCAACACTTTGCTTCTTGAGCTCAAGCTCCTTCAAAGAAGTGCCACAGTTCCTTCCCCGATCATTCCTCAATGCGACGGTCCTTTCTGTTCTCGCCCTCGCTCCTCCACATATTTGCCCCACAGAACATTTGAAGCGCCCTCCTGGTCAGTTGTACAGTCGTCTGATTTTTCGGACTTCCTAGGGGCCGCAAAAACATCCGAAAAATCGGGCAGTCCAAAAAAAATGAATCCATGTCTTTTACTGCCCTTAAAAACTCAACATCGCCACAGGCACGTCCGAAAAAGCTCTGAAGGTCTGCCGGTACACTTATTAGGCATATCGGTGCATGCATGTATGATTATTCCTGTCCAATAACATATTACATGCCATTGAAAAACTGCATTTCAAATAAACGTGTGACCACATGAGTACTTTCATGCGTGTTAGCATGAAAAAAAAAACAACCTGTGTAAACTGGTACTGTAAATATTTCTCTCCTTTCAATTCAATCCCTTGCATTGTATGTTTGTAGAATGTGTTTTTTTATGTATTTATATCATCCTTCAATGTACCTCATATGATTCCATGTATTTCATATTTCATATGCACTTCTTTTCTTTGAACGTATTTAATTACATTACTGTATGAACGTATTCATTCCTGCCTGGGTCACAAGTTGGCCTGCAGTATTCTGTAAATAAATAAAAAATCAAATAGAGAGTACGACTGTCCTGTGACAATTGCCCCTTCCCACGCTTGCTAAGCTTCGCCACAATACTTCACATATGCATCACCAGCTAACATGGCTGTGCTGAGGTGAACCATATTCTCGTATTCTCATTCGGGCTCGAATGTGAGAGCGCATTACCGCTGAAGCATCATAGAAAGCAATCAGCTGAGACTAAAGAATGTGAAGACTGAACAAATATATGCGCTAGCGTGCACGAGACATGCTAATTTTCGAATACTCAATGTGTGCTACAGTGTACTCCAGCCTTAGTTCTGTTGTTCTAAGCGCAAGAAAACATCGGTACGAATGAGCTCGGTTCCAGCATTCACGTCTTGAACTTGGCGCAGGAAGAAGCACAGTGCCTACAAAGCTCCAGCATGGAGCGCTTATGAAGCTAAATTTGACATGTAACAACCACTGCGCATTTTTTTTGGAGCAAGACGAGCTAAACAACTACGTAAACAGATTTACAACAGCGTGAATCAGTTTACGCGTTTTTAGGCAATTGACGCTCTATCGTGTGTTTTTAGGAATGCCACTGTTGGTTATATTTTATTTATTTTTCTTGTTTTTGCATTTATGTCTTAGTTTGTTTAACAAAAATTTGCAAAACCGACACGAACCGCAACGATACACTTCAGCTGCCAGGTTGCTTCCTTCGGCTTTGAAGGGAAGCAGTACAATTTGATGCCAACATCCCCTTCACAGTTGTGACAATCGACACAGCAGTATCTGTGCTTGTTCTTTTTGTTCACACTCATCACATCATCACTTTATTACCTTAAAGACCCCGGTTAGGGGGTATTACATAAGGGGTGGGTTTACAAATCAAGGTTACAGAGAGTGATCTTCATGAGAAACAAATGCAGTTAGGTTGTCCGCAAAAGTTGATGAACATGTGATGGCTGCAATGTCACGGGGAAGGCCATTCCAGTCCACTGCTGTGCGAAGAAAAAATGAGGCTGCAAAAGTAGTGGTGCGAGTACGTGCGCGTGCGATTGAGTAAGGATGGGACGTACGAGGGAATATGCGCGCCGGTGGGATGATATACAGTGCCTGATTGAGTGGACTGTGAAATAATTTGTGAAACAAACAAAGACTGGCGATGCAGCGACGCACAGAAAGATTAGCAAGATCGGTTTTACGTTTTAGGGATGATATGCTTATGTCGTATGAATACGAAGAATGGATGAAGCTAGTGGCACGATTTTGTACAGATTCTAGTTCGTTTCTTAAGTATGCCTGGTGCGGGCTCCAGCCGGGCGCTGCATATTCTAGTTTCGATCTGATGAGTGATTTGTACGCGAGAAGTTTGATGTCTGATGGTGCGTGACGCAAATGACACTTTAAAAAACCGAGGGATCTGTTCGCGGATGATATTGACACGTGCACTTATCTTTATCGGGCAACCACGTTTCGCCGCCTAACAAATGTAATCGCACAGCCTGGGATGCGCCTGCATGTATCCGAAGTTTCTGGAAAGTTATCGATGCTTCTATCCGCTGTCTGTTGTCGCCGAACCTTATGTTATCTGATTTCATCACCTGACGCGAATGGTGTAGAACTTTGTGGAAGGCACGCGGGTCCGAACGATTAGTCTGGAACATTCGACAACTGTTCTTTAAAAGCCGACGCGCTTGACTCGCTGATCAGATTTCCGACGATCGCCGACCGTGTTCGCCGCTATCGTTGTGCTATAAGTGTAGCCTGTTGTTGTGGGCACAGGTTCGCCCAATAAAAGCTAGTTTGTATTCCACCGTATTGCTGCTTTCTTCACCGTCACTACCACGTGACAATATGATATTGCTGATGTGTGCGTTCCATGAAAGGTGGAGTGGGAGATTAGTGGGAGATCCACGACAGTGGATCTCCCACTAATCTCCCATGCTTTTGCATCTCCCACCTGCTTTTGCATTTAAGCACAGTCTTGACTTGACGAAGCAAGTCAGCTTGAGCGTCTATGAAATGCGAAAGCCGACTAGGGTATTTTGAAGTCTGCTTCTTGCTTCGGGCCATCTTCGCCAAGTCAAGTTCAAGCACGATCCAAGTTAGATCTCTGCATTTCGGGGTTAAAGAAACATAAGCTTAGCGTCGAGCAGTCTAATAGGAATCTAGGTATCCATGTCAGGGATTGCCCCTCTAAAGCTTGCGCCGCAGATTTCAGACGCTGTGAAGTGCTGAAAAAACACAATGACAAGCTGGTTTGAGATAATTGAGGCAGCTGAGATTGCCAGACTTCGTAACCAATGCGTTAGCATGCCATGCTTTTTACTAACAAAAAAAGAACTTGAGCTTTTGCACCTACAACCACTATCATGAGTGCAAAAAAAAAAAAAGAGAAAGTGCGTGTTTCACATGATGTGCAATCACGTGACTGCGACACGTGTGGGCAATGGTATAAGAAGCCACGTTTCTTTCAAATAAACGTTGTTGAAAGTCGGCCCTTGTGGTGTTGTCTTCTCATCTCGTGGCCTGTCTACGTTTTGCGCTGTTAACACCAGGAACAAAAGTAGTGTAAGTGAGAAGAATTCTGCGTGCGCATCGGCCACATGGTATGACGGTCGATTCGGCTAGCAAAAGATTGGGTGGCTACTCAGATCCTAAGTTCACGTGAATGTAGCTCGCTTCCTTGAGTCGAACGAGTTATTTAAATTCGTGCGAGGCTAACTAGAATGAGGGAGGCAAAGTGCAACACCTCAATGCCACGGTCCACCAGGTTGTGTCTCTCCATATGCGACGGAGCTTCATAAAGCCTTAGGCCTAAAGCGTTGCTACCTTGACAACAACCGGCATCCGAAAAAATAGTACCCAAAAATAGGTGCAAAACAGGCAGCGGCGAGGAGACGTCAGCTCTGTGAGGTGGTCCTACCCCGCTTGGTGCACACAGCGTCTGAGTTGATGGCGGCCACCGTCCCAGATGGTGTCAGAGGGCCCGGTGCCAGGCCACAATACCAGTCAACCTGTAGCGGCACCCATCGCCCGCGGCCACCCGGCTCGCAGAGCCATGACTTCATCAGAGTGAAAGAGATAGAAGAGGCTATTTACATAAAAAATTTGGACCACCCACGAGGCTTCCATAGTCACTCACTTCAGGCGTGCCAATGCTCCGCGGGTGCTAGGCCTCGCTCGCCCAGGATGCAGACCATGTTGCTCTCCTACCGACGAATGTCGTTACACTTGCGAAGAGCGTACCTGCCAACCCGCCCGATTTGCCTGGGAGACTCCCAATTTCTGACTGAACTTTCCGAGTTTACGATCACTGCCTTATATCTCTCGAAAAGTGGTCTCTGTTCGCGCTATAATGATTTTTGTTAAACCGGCACTGCGGAATCTACAGCAACCGTAATCGTCAGCATCACCAACAACGGCCGCACCAGCACCATTGGTATCATCGACTAAGTAGTCTACTACGCTGCATAGTAAGCCAACCAAAGCCAGAGCCAATGTAGCGCTTGCATTTCATGCATGCCTTCTTCTATGGTGCATCTTGTTGCTGCTGCTTGTGTGTTTGATTAGTGTTGGCTAGGCTGTGTGTGTGTGGTGCACCATGTAAAGTTAGAATCCTCGCGTGCTTGATGCCATAGCGATATCAAAGCCCTAGAAAAAGTATTTGCAGCAGTTTTTGCAATCTTATACTTCTGAATTTCTGTGCTTTTTGACATCCTAAAAAGGAGAACATTTTGCATCTTGTACAACGTGTGGATGCAGCGTCAGCATGTCTCACGGTGACAAAGGCGACTTGAAACTGTATGTTTCCACAGTGAAGCATCAAAGCTATGTTCGCACCGCTGATCAGCCAGGCAACATAGTGAACTTTCTCCTTAACAACTGGGATGACAGTGTCATACTTGTGCAGTGCCTATTTACGGGATTCCTCATCCAACACAACCTACCCCTTAGTGTCAGCGACCACATTGGGCCTCTTCTACGGAAAAACGTTTCCGAAATGCGACTAGGCAAAGTGTTACGGATGTGGACGCAACTCTGAAGAATGCGGAGGTGGCCAACCTGAAATTTATTTCACAGGCATAGCTCTTGAGTTTTCGTTTCTTTATTCAGAGTTTCCCTCAGCTGCTGACCCGAGATTCCAATGAATCTGCTGAAGACGCTTTAGCTTCTCTCGAAGCTTAGTTTACCACACCACAGGCGTACAGTCTTCCGGAGGACATTCTGAATGAACAAAGGTGGGACTTGCAGTGGTTGGAAAAAATGAAAAACAGTGATGGAAAACAGGTTTCACCGAGTCACTGAGGTGATGCCGGATTTACTCGTGATACTGCATAGCAACGCAGAGTGTGAGATTTTTAGCATGGCGCGAAAAACTAGGACCGAATTTCGCTCATTAATGTGCAGCAGAACCCTCCAACAACTGCTAGTGAAAGACCGTCGGTCTGGACCATGTTTTGAGCAAAGCTACTCCGACAAATTTTGGAAGTAAGCAAAGTTTGCTATGTCAAGGTCCCTGCAAAAGGACTCAATGAACACACCTTGAAAGTTTTAATGACCCCCCGCCCCCGTTGGCGCGAACAAGAAGTCTCCAGATTTTTTTATCTTGCCAGGTTGCCGGTATGGAAGAGGCTTAGCACGTTGAAAAGTTCAAACACACTACAGCAACCATCGCCTCGCTTAAGAAAGCACGCCGCCAACGCTAGCGATCAAAATCCACGCTAGCCCTACGCTTTAGTTCAAACAAACGTCTCAAACGAAGCAAAACTGTTAAAACCATCGTCCGATGCCCCGAGAGGTCCACGTTGGGCAGCCAGATGTGGGATCCTTACCCGTGCTCTTGGGACAAAGGAACGACAACACAGTAGTGCGAACGATCACAAGTGCATTTATTGCACCTTTCATAGACTAATGCCTGCTAGCCGAGTTGCTATCCACAAAACATGATGGGTGCGCGACAAATTTAGGAAGTCCGACTCACCGCGACCGGATAGCGAGTGAATATGTTCGCCCCATGCTGGACACCAATGCCTGGTCATTCGCGCGTACGCGGTCACGTGAACGGTGGCGCATTCGAACGAGGTCTCGCGAGACGGTCTCGCAGAAGCATGGATCGGCGCACGCGTGAAACATCCGCGCCACTTGCCAACCTCGAACCAAAAAGGAAGCGTCTTCTTTCCATGCCCAAGTAACCCCGCCGTTAGGTGGCGTTAGCAGCGCAAACTCGTACTGCACTTGAACCACACCGACTGCCACGGTTATCAAGCCATACGACGATGCTAGATCGCAGGAGACGGGAGCTATGCGGGAAAACATATCAGGGGACGCGTGAGAGTCGCGCATCCCCACAAGTGTCAGTGTATCTTCACACCAGGGACAGTTGTCTTCGTGTCTGTTGGGGTACATATTGTGTAGCCAGTGCAAGTTAGGTAAGGTGTTCATCTGTAGTTCATCGCCAGTTCCATGCCTGCACCCTGTTGAGCTTCGGATGGGGAGGAGCCTTTGTTCGTCGGCCGAGTCTGTGCATCTCCAGTATTTTTCTCGGCTTGCCGGGTGTGTGTGTGTGTGGGGGGGGGGGGTCCGTTTTGGCGGAGTGATCCGTGGCTCGACCTGTCGTATCTCGAGCCAGGTGGTCCACGCTTTTGTTTCCGTTCATTCCGGCATGTGCTGGGCACCAGGTGATCTGATGGTCTTGTGTTAGTCATGGTCCCAGGATGCGCACGATGGTGGCCAGCGAAGTATCCGCAGGTATAGTTGGCCTGCGTCCTGAGAGTCCGTTGGTACGCGAACCGATCGGCCGTTTGCTTCAGTGGCTCTTACGGCTAGGGCAGTGGCATCAGCCTCCATTGTTGCGCTGGACGAGGTGTGCAAGGACATAGCCACGACCATGTGTGCCCTATCTGTCGCTACCGCCACGAAAGCGGGGCTCCATGTTGTTGTGCGGGAGTATAGACTTGCGTCCGCGAAATACACGTCCGGGTGACCCTGCCTTTGTAGCAGGGCTGTCACCCTGGCTCGTCTTCGTCTTGCATGGTATGTCGGGTGCATGTTGCATGGAATGGGATCCACGTGTAGCCCTGTTCACAGAGCAAGTGGTATCAGTTGAGTCACGTCCCTGCAGATCTTGTCCCTTTGTTAGCTAAGAGGCACTTGGGTCGTCCATTTTTTACTGGCCAGGTTGGTAAAATTTGGTGCTGAATGTCTAGTCCCAGTGCCGAGGCGCTGGTTATGGCAAGGTCTTTTCGAGCCAGAGTTGCCACCATTGGGTGCTCCGGGTCCATGTATGGGCACCGTGCAATGAAGTTTCCCTGCGCATGTCGCAGCACCTACCAGCGGCGGTGAGCACCTGCGGCTAGGCCCTCACCGTCATTTCACCATTGTCTGTGGTGCACTCAGGCCTGCCTGAAAGCCTGCTTTTCCAATTTTTCAGTGGATTCACCGCGGCCTCTTGGCAGCTCCTTCGTGAGAAGGAGCTGCCAAGATTTTGTTTATTTGCCGACGACTGTGTCATCTATCGCACAATTACAAAGATTTCTGATCAAACTGCACTCCAACATGACCTTAACCTTGTACAACAGTGGTGTGATCTTTGGTTAATGAAGCTTAATCCTACTAAATGCAAGCTCGTTTCCTTTCATCGCAACCTTAATCCCTTATCATTCTCATACCTAATCTCCCACTCCACTGTCGTGGAGTGGGAGACCCACAAGGTCCCCACGCAAGGGTCTTTGAGATTCCTTGATCTCAGACTCGAGCCTCGAGGGGGAAGCTCTGCTGGGCCTTTTGCAGGAATGCAAAAGCACTCCCACTCCCACTCCCACGACAGTGGGAGTGGGAGTGGGAGTGGGAGTGCTTTTGCATTCCAGCAGACCTTGTGGGTAACAGCAAGCAGCTGAAGCGCATGACTAAAGCCTGTTACTGCCTCCGAAACTGCGTCATCTGAATTCACACCAAAGCTATCACACAGAAATAGGTAATCGTCAACATAACGAAAGACTTTCTGGACGCTCGTTGTGGTTAGGGCGTTCAGAAGTAAGCTACCTTTCTGGGCAATATACAAATCACTAAGTGCTGGCGCAATACATGACCCTATACAGACGCCTGGTTTCTGGAGGTACACATTCCCCCCCCACATAACATGAGTTGACTTCAAATATACAGAAAGGAGTTCCAGGAACCCACCAGTCGAAACCCCGCAGGCATTTTGAAAAGCGACAGCACCGTGTGCATTTATACATTTTTCCACGCACTCCGAAATGTCATCTTGGGGGATCGAATAATATAAATCTTTAACGTATACAGAGCATGGTGCAAAGTCAGTGCTAGAATTGTCTTTTAAAAGCCTTATTACATCGTCTGAGGATTTCACCTGGAATGAATCATCAACAGTTAGTAGTTTTAGTTCTTCCTGCAAAAACAGGGCAATTGTTTTCTGCCATGTGTCCTTCTCAGATACTATAACCTGCAGGGGCCACTCAGGTTTATGCGTTTTTACAGTGAGAAACATGTCAAGGGATGATTTTTTGCTTGTTTCGATGCTACGCACAATGTGGTCAAGCTTGAGGTTTCTGCATAGCTTCTTTGCAGCTGACTTTGCTTTTCGCAGAACAGACTTTTCATGACTGATAAAAACAAAACTTATGTCCTCTAACGCCTCATATTGGCAGCCGTCTTTTGGCATCACAGCGAAGCACCTCCTCCTTGTCAGAAGTAAGGAACGAGAGGGAATGTTCTTTCAAATACATCAAGACTTGTCGCACAGGTAGGTTCTTCGTGTGCATTTTGCAGCACGCGACCACATCAACTCCGTCAGACACGCACCTGGCACTTTCAGACTCTGGCCCTGCACGCGTGACTCATTGCACCATTGCCAGTACTTCCGGTGTAGAAGTCCTCGGCTCAACGGCGAATTTCGGTCGATGACGTAGAACCTCCAGGATCGAGTGAGGCAGAGCCTCGACTCCGCTGGTATGGACACTGCTTCTAGATGTCCGTGTTTCTGCTGCTCTTCTTTTCAGGGTAGTGTCGGTGCACAGCTTCGTCAAAGTGACTCTCCACAGAGCCTCGGTAGACCTGTCGATGACGCGCAACGTATCCCGCCACTGCCGGGTGCTGCTGGAGAGACGGAGGCATAAGCAATCCCTGTAGATGGGCCTGGCAGTACCATTCAGATTTAAAATCTTCAAACAGCTTCGCCCGTGGCTATCAGAGGGTGAATGCCCTCCAAAGAGGGCAATCACTTCCGGCGGAAGAATCTTCATACGGGTGCAGAGCGACATGGTTCTCGCTCGGCAGACAGCATTGACAATGAGGACAATGAAGGCTGAGAAATCGAGAGTGAAACATTTGTAAGGAAGTTTCATCAATTGCAATGAAGAAAGGAAGAGAATGACATACCGATCATCATCAAGAGCGGAGGGCACGAGACCGGCGCTCGAACACCACCATCTTGTTCTCCCTGCTCACTGTTCCGAGCTACTGCCCGTTCGTTGGACTTGCCCAATAAACTTCCTTACATTTGGTGGATCGTGCTGGGTACGCACATTGCCGGCACCCTGGAACTCCGATCCCACACGTTGCAGTCGACCATGCAAGCTGACGCAGCCCAACAGCTGCCACCTCTCCCGGCCACCGTTTGTCCCGGCCCGGTTCGCCAGCGAGACCCCCCAGTATTTTCGGGTACGGAAGACCAGGACGTCGAGGACTGGCTGTCGTCCTATGAAAAAGTTAGTGGACCCAACAAGTGGGATGACGCTGCTAAGTTGAGTACCGCGAACTTTTACTTGGCTGGCATGGCGAAGCTGTGGTATACGAACCACGAATCGGAATTTGAGAACTGGTCTGCTTTCAAGGAGGCAATATCTGCCGTTTTCGGTCGCCCTGCCGTGCGGAAGTTATGCGCCGAGCAACGGCTGCGCACACGGGCACAGAAACCGAATGAAACTTTTACCGCCTATATTGAGGACGTAATTGATCTCTGCAGGCGCGCCGATGCCTCAATGAGCGAAAGTGCCAAAATACAGCATATTATGAAGGGCGTCGACGACGATGTCTTTCAGATGCTTCTTACGAAGTCTCCTGGCACTGTTTGTGAAGTTGTAACTCTTTACCACAGCTATGACGAGTTGAGAAGGCAGCGGGCTCTCACCTGATGTTCATCTCAGACGTACAATCAACCGCTCGCTGCACTGGACATCATGCCTGACCAGCCATACCTTATTGCACAAATGAAAGAATTTGTGCATGAGGAGGTGGCCCGTCAGTTGTTGCTCCTGCCGTTTGCTCAGCGTCAGGAGCTCCCACAACAGCAGCAACTGCAGCGACCAATCCCGTTGGCCAATCCCGTTGGCTCCCGTGCTTCGACACGTCATCCAAGAACAGATTTCCGAGGCCATGCCGGTGCCCATTCAGCAGCAACCTGTCGCCGCGCCTCTTAGTTACGCTGAGGTAGTAAAGCAGCAGCAGCTTCAACAGCCCTCACCGATCCATGGTGTGTCGTATGCTGCAGCCCCGATTCAGCCATCCGTGACATGGGCTGCTCCCATCCCTGCAAATCCCTGGCGAACGCGCGACAACCGGCCGATCTGTTTTGCATGCAGTGGCCCTGGTCATATCGCCCGGTTCTGCCGCCGTCACGTGCTAGGATACTCAGACGCCCGTTCACCGAACTACATGGATCGTCCCCACTCTCATTATGAAAGTCCGGGTCCCCAAACAAGCACGTTTTCACGTGACTATCCGCAACCCACGTCTCGTCGCCGCTCCTTGTCGCCCATGCGTCGTCGACCAACCCCTGAAAATGAGGGAAACTAGCCCCCGCAGTTCGTGAGGCAAGAACTGCGCTGTCGAAATGCTCAAGTCCTCGAACTTTGGCGTCGAATATTGTCGAAGTTTTCGTAGAAGGCACCCGTGCATATGCTCTTGTCGATACCGGTGCTGCCGTTTCTGTTATAGACGCCACACTTTGCCGCAAGCTTCGGAAGGTGACCACGCCTCTTGAGCTGATGTCCTTACGTACAGCGAATGGAGATCCTGTTCGGCCTATAGCTGCCTGCACTGCTCGACTTATTATAGCTAAAGAGCACTACATTGTTGAGTTTATCGTCCTTTCATCCTGCTCGCACGACATCATACTTGGCTGGGACTTCCTATCGTATAATCACGCCGTTATTGATTGTGCCAGATCTGAACTTGAGCTCTTCCCTTTGTGTGATCAGTCCTACAACCCCGCTCATCAAGCCGCACACAAAATAGTCGTCACAGAAGACACACAGAAATTCCGCCGACAGCAGCTGTTTTGCTCCCCGTGTTCTGCAACAGCATATGTGATGAAGCTGCATTCTTTGAACCATCACGCCTTCTTCTAAGTCGGAAGCCACTTCTTTTGCCTTATTCGACCCTCTCTATTTCGAATGGAACAAGCGCTCTCTGCCTCACAAATCCTCTTCCATATCCCATCAGACTGCTTAAAGGTGAATCCCTTGGATGCGTGCAACCCATTGATATCAGCCAAATTTTTTCCGTGCAGCAAAATTCAGCTCGACGCGACCTCGACGTCATCAGTGCTCTTACTCCTTCTGATGTACCAGCTGCCGACTTATTCGATTCGTCGATCGCAGACGGACTGTCACCATTTGAATGCTCTGCTCTTCTCCAGCTGCTCTACCAGTTCCGCGACTCTTTCGATGTTGCCCAACGTGCCCTTGGCCGAACTTCTACCATTGTTCACAACATCGACACCGGCTCCAACTCGCCAGTGTGCCAACGCCCTTACCGCGTCTCCACCGCGGAACGTCAAGTTATTACCGACCAGGTTGACGATATGCTTAAACGCGACGTTATTCGCCCTTCACAAAGTCCGTGGGCATCCCCTGTGGTTCTCGTTAAAAAAAAGGATGGATCGATTCGCTTCTGCGTGGATTACCGGTGCCTAAACAAGGTCACTCGAAAAGACGTGTACCCTTTACCCAGCACCTCCACCAAATGTAAGGAAGTTTATTGGGCGAGTCCAACAAACGGGCGGTAGCTCGGAACAGTGAGCAGGGAGAACAAGATGGTGGTGTTCGAGCGCCGGTCTCGTGCCCTCCGGTCTTGATGATGATCAGTATGTCATTCTCTCCCTTTCTTCGTTACACATTGAAAAGGGCCTGAGGTACTAGAAATGTATTCTATTCTAGGGAACTGCTTTTGTGTTTGCCGAGTGCATTGAGTGTACGCAGCATGAGTGGAGTCACCCCTGGTTTGCTGGCACCTGTACATCGTCTGTACTACGGCTGCCCCAGCAGTTCCTTCTTTTGTTGTCTTGCCTTGGCAGTTAGTGCTATAAACTGCTCTTGCCTTGCACTTAATTTAGCCTTGCAATCATTGTTAAGCTGGTAGTTAGGCAGCTTTCATTCCCTGATGCTGCGCCTTTGCAGATATGCATATCATGCGCTTCCTGTAGAGTGCTTATAGCATCTTGAATAGTTGTCACCGACCCGCCACCCACCTGCTTACCCAGCACGAACATCTTCGAGTGCATAGCACCAGCACTGTTTGCAGTGAAGAATACAGCCTTTTCCACAGTCCCTTCACCTGAGAGCGAGTCGAGGGAACATGAAGTAAAACATACTCCGCCTGCGTCGTGAAGTTCATGTAGCATCCAGCGCTTCCCAGGCACTTTGACGTTCATCCCTGCAGTGAGTCACGGCCGCACAGACTTTGTTGTCAACCATTGCAGCCGTAGGTTCGTCAACCTCTGTCGCTTCTGCAAGCTGCCCTCGTGCCTTTTTTCATGGTGGGACTTCGTCATCACCCTTCCTTTTTCTCTCGTTCCTCTTGGGATTAGGCTGCTTGCTCAGATAAGCTGGTAGATTTGGCAAAATTTCGGGGACTGAGTCTGGAGTAAGCGTAGGTGTACCGCATGGGATGCGAACTCCCTCACCATTTATACGGTGCATATAGTCCCTAACAATGAAGCGCTGCTCAAAATGCAGTTCACATACCGCACAGTCTGTGGTTAGTGGCTTGTCGACTCTATGTAGTTTTCTCTCCCACGTGCACCTCCGTTCTGGGTCTGCAGGCGCTTTGAAAAGAGATGGCTTTTTCGCACTGTTAGTTCGGGCGTATCCTGTGCTACAACCTGGAGCGTAGCAGTGGTTGAGACACTGCTTTGCACTCAATGATGCAAGTGGCCACATTTACATGAGAACGCTTGCGAAACACAACCGCACAGAACAAAAAGCCACAACCAAAACACACCACTGAAATGCAATGGTTGTGTGTGCCCACACCAGTCGCCTGAAAGAGTGGTCAACGGCAGCACCACCGCTTCGGGTGCCACTTCTGGTGACGCGCCGCAAGGCGTGGCCCCCTCCGCTCGTTGCAGTGAATTGCTTCTAGTTCACTGTACTGTGGTGATGGCGTAATATGTTGCAACAGCGTCCCACTTGTTGCCAGATGTCGATAGAGGGAAAAGGCCAAGTAAGCCCACGCCAACGCAAAAGAACGGCTCCAAAGAAATGTCAAGCGGTTGAAGGCACACGGTAGGGTGCTTCGATGGTGTTTTTCGGCGCTGGCTGTTGGTAAGTCGTGAACTTCTTGGAGAGCATCTGACCGGAGGTGCTTAGGAATGATGAGGAGTAGGGCAGGACTGTCGGGGCATACATTGTGGCGGTATAATAGACCATCTATGAGAACAAACAGGTGAAAAGATGAATCAGAAGGCGAAGATTCCAAGCCACCAATGATGGTGCGCAAGGTGGCATCAAGGCGTTGCTCGTCAGCAACATGTAGCAGCTGAGAAACAGAAAACGCAAGCGTCGGCATTGGGGTCAGGGTCGGCGGGTGGTTCGTCCACTGGATAGAGTGATAAACAGTCTGCGTCTTCATGTAATCGGCCAGACGTGCAAGTTGCTGCATAGGAATGTTCTTGCAGCCACAGAGCCCAGCGAAAAAGCCGGCCGGTAAGATCCTTGAGTGAGGAAAGCCAGCAGAGCACGTGGTGGTCTGTGGTTACAGAGAAGTGCATGCGGAATTTGGAAACCGCCCAGACGAGAGCCAGCTATTCGCGACCTGCAATCGAATCGTTGCACTCCGCAGCTGTGAGGAGGCGGCTAGCGTAGGTGATAACACGATCTTGACCCTGTTGGCGCTGGGCTAAGACAGCTCGGATACTGTGACCACTGGCATCGGTACGCACCTCTGTAGGAGAGGACAGGTTGAAGTGGGCCAGTTTACGTGGCACGGGGAGAATGTTGGTGAGGTAGGCAAATGTGGCAGTTTGGTCGGGTCCCCACGTAAACGGCACGTCCTTCAAAAGATCAGTAAGTGTTTAGGCGATTGCTGCAAAGTTTTTAACGAAGGGTAGGAAGTAGGAGCAGAGTCCTACAAAACTTCGGACGTCTTTGACAGACTGAGGTACAGGAAACGACGTGACAGCACAACTTTTCTCCAGGTTTGGTTGAATACATAAAGCGTCAACGAGGTGGCCAAGCACTGTAATCTGCCGACGACCGAAGTGACACTCTGATGAATTTAGTTGGGAGCCCAGCCTCTCTGAAGACTTGAACAGCTGATAAGCGCTCAAGGTGTCTCAAATGTAGGTGAAAATACGAGAACGTCATCTAGGTAGCAGAGGCATGTTGACTAATTGAACCCTTGAAGCAAAGAGTCCATCATACGTCCGAACGTTAGTGGGGCGTTGCCTAGACCGAATGGCATAACTTTGAATTGGTATAGACCATCAGGGGTCACAAAACGCGGTCTTCTCTTGATCCTTTTCATCCACAGAAATTTACCAGTAACCAGACCAAAGGTCTATTCATGAAAAGTAGTTGGCACCGTGGAGACAATCGAGGGTGACGTCAATACGAGGCAAGGGGTAGACGTCTTTCTTGGTTATGTGGTTTAGATGACGATAATTTATGCAGAAACGCCATGTGCCATCTTTCTTTTTAACAAGCACCACGGGCGCCGCCCAAAGGCTCGACGAAGGTTCAACAATGCCTTTGGCAAGCATCTTGTTCACTTCATCTTGAATAACCTTATGCTCTGAAGCAGAAACTAGATATGGCCGGCGATGAATAGGACTGGCATCACCAGTATTTATGTGATGCTTAACAATTGAAGTCTGGCCCAATTGGCAATTGTTGAGGCCAAGGACGTCGTTGTAGGAAACCAAAAGGTGACACAGAGCTACTGATAGTTTAGGCAATAGGTCCACAGCAATCATGGGACGAAATGTGGCGTCAGTGCAAATGGCGTCCTGTACACATGCTGATGTCTACTTAAAACGTCGTGATGTGGTCATCTCCTATAGCATGCAGTGTTGCAACCGATATGTCTTGGGGCAGAACTCTTTGTCAGGCCAATATTGACGAAGGGGAAGCATGTCCAGTTATTGGCGACGGTGACGATGGAGTGGGGCACAGTGATATTGTGCAACAAAAGGATATCAGGAAGAGGTGTGGCGACATAATCACCACAGGGCACAGGACAAGATGATAGCAAATCCACAAAAGTCAAGGCTTTAGGCAGCAGGCGGACGAAGGCGACCGTAATTGAGTTGTTTGGCAGTTCGGCATGAATATGCGCAAGTAGAGGAAGTTCGAGGCAAAGGGTACCGGCAGAACAGTTGATCAAAGCTGAATGCGCCGTAAGAAAGTCGAGCCCGAGGATTAGGTCATGGGGACAATTGGTAAGCACAGTAAAAACAACAGGAACGTGGCAGTCGGCAATACTTATACGGGAAGTACACATTCCGGTGACGTCAACAGCGCTGCCATCGGCCACGCATACGGCACATGTAGTAGCAGGAATGAGAACCTTCCTCAGTCAACGACAGAGGTTACAACTCATTGTGGACGCCTGGGCTCCAGTATATATCAACGCCATAAAAGGGACACCGTCGATGTGAACATCAAGTAAGTTCTGGTTTGTTGGGAGCGTCAATGGAGGATTTTGACAGGACAAAAATAATGCAGCACTACTCCCAGGAGCTGCATGGTCTAGTTTTCCGTCCGGGAGGGTCCATAATTAGTCGGCGCCGAATAGTGGCTTGGCTGGGGCGATGGGGACTGACGGCACTGAGGTGATGGTGAACGAGCAGGACGACTGTCATTGACAGATACATCAGAGGTAGGAGGCACATGGTGAGGGCGAGTAATGGCGCGGGCCGGCATATGGGTGAGGAGACTGGGAAAAGGAGCTCGAATACGGCGACATCCAGGAGGTGAGGCAGTGGCGAGAGATGTGGCCAATGCGGAGGAAACGGAAGCAAATGGGCTTGTCGTCTGTAGTTCTCCACTTGGTAGGGTTGCGGTATCTGGGAGGGGAATATAGATCGCTATGAGGCGTAGATGTCGGCACCGGTTGGGCTTCTGTTTGGGAGACGGAGCAGGCAGCAGGAAAACCTAGGTTTGCAAATTCTTGCTGCATAACTGCCCAAATGAGGGAGATCACTTGGGCTGGTTGGTCAATGGTGGGGTCAAATGGGCATGGATGGAATGGCGCAGGAGTTGTAGCCTCAAGCTCTCGGCGAACAATACGTGTGACATGCTCATTTAAGGGTGGTGAAGCGGTAAGGTCGACGCAAGACGTCATCGCAGCCATGTTAGGGAGCTGGCAGAACTGTGGAATGACACGGCGGCTTTTGGCGAACCCAAAGCGGCAGCATGCCTTGATAATGACATCAATGGTGGATGCATTGTTGAAGACCAACAAGTTGAACGTGTCGTCCATGATCCCTTTGAGTGTGTGGCCGACATTGTCAACCTTGGCAATGTTCTCGTCAACTTTCCCGAAACAGCGCGCATGTCTTGTATGTAGGAGACATACGGTTCAGTAGAAGACTGAACTTGGGTAGCAAGCTCTTTTCTAGCATGCAGCTGCCGAGCAGTGGGATTTCCAAAGAGGTCACTGAGCTTTTTCTTGAAAGCATCCCAGCTAGAGCTCTCGTCCTTGTGTGTCCGGAACCAGACACAAGGAGTTCTGCCCAAGCAGAATAGGACATTCGCTAGCAGAATGGTAGGATCCTAGCGGTCATTTCGGCTAACACGCTCATACAGGCTGAGCCAGTCCACGTAGAAATTATCTTGGCCAGAGGATATGCCAGGATGGCAGAGATTGGTAACTGTAATGTGCGTTGTTGTCAGGGTCACAGGAGTAGAAGCAGAAGAGGTGTCGTCACCGGGAGCCAAGGCAGGAAGCAGGATGGTGCGGCCGCTGTGGAGCTCCGTGGCAAGGACAGCGAACGGCACCCTCCATCAAAATGTTACGTAAACGAAGGATTAAGAACTTGTGGGGATGCGCGACTCTCACACATCCCCTGATATGTTGTTTTCCTGCATAGCTCCCATCTCCTGTAATCTGGCTTCGACGCGTGGCCTGGTGCCCGCAACAGTCGGTGTGGTTGAAGAGCATTGCAAGAGATGGCGCGAGTGTGGCTCTGCTAACGCCACCTAAGAGCGGGGTTACTTGGGTGCGGAAAGCAAAAGGCTCTCTCTCTTTGGCCCACATCTAGCTGCCCAACGTGGGGTCTCTTGGGGCATCGGACGATAGTTTTAACAGTTTTGCTTTGTTCGAGACCTTTGCTTGAACCGAAGCGTAGGGCTAGCATGGATTTTGATCGTTAGCGTCGGCGCGTGCTTTCTTGAGCGAGGCAACTGTGGCTGTAGTGTGCTTTAAATTTTCAACATGCTAAGCCTTCTCGCAAATAATTTTTTTAATGACATTCGTCGGTACAAGAGCCACGTGGTCTACATCCTGGGAGAGCAAGGCTTAGCGCCCGCGGAGCGTTGACAAGCCTGAAGCGAGTGAGTACGGAAGCCTCATGGATGGTCCGAATTTCTTATGTAAATAGCTTCTTCTATCTCTTTGACTCTAATGAAGTCGCGGCTCTGGGAGCTGGGTGGCCACGGGCCACAGGTGCCACTACGGACTGACTGGTATTGCAGCCTGGCACCGGGCGCTCCAACACCGTCTGGGACGGTGGGCGCAATCAACACGTCTCACCGTAGCTGCCTGTTTTGCGCCCATTTTGGGTGTTGTTTGGATGCCGGTTGTTGTCAGGGTAGCGACGCTTTAGGCCTAAAGCTTTACGAAGCTGCCTGTCGCACGTGGAGAGACACAACCTCGTGGACCGTGATGTTGAGGTGTTGCACTTTGCTTCCCTCATCCCAATTGGCCTCGCACGAATTGAAATTACTTGTTCGACTCAAGGAAGCGAGCTTCGTTCACCTGAACTTAGCATCTGAGTAGCCGCCCGATCTTTTGCTAGCCGAGTTGAACATCGTACCACGTGGGCTATGCACATGCAGAATTCCTCTCCCTTGCACTACTTTAGTGTTTGCTGAGTGTGTTGAGTGTCTGCAGCGTGAGTGGAGTCACCCCTGGTTTGCTGTCACCGGCACATCATCTGCGCTGCTGCCTCGGACTACGATCGAGCCACCCTGAGGCCACTTCGGCGGCCACCTGTATCCAGCTTGCAACCCTCGGCGTACCGACTACTGCGTCGCCGTTTTCGTAGTCCTGGCCAAGAATCCGTGCCGTCGAGTCAGCAGAGCTGCTGCTGTGACCAGTGGACACTAGCGATCTACCCCCAGGACAATTTCGACTCGCATGTTATGGACAGCATGTGGACATCTCCTCGGCACGGCCACTGTTGCATGTACCACCTTGTTCGCGAAGCATGCGTTGATGTTAGACCATGTGACATGTTTCGCCGGAATATGTAGTGATTAAGGGTTGGGGGATGTGGGGATGCACGACTCTCACGCATCCCCTGATATGTTGTTTTCCCGCATAGCTCCTGTCTCCTGTTATCCGGCTTCGCCGCGTGGCCTGGTGCCTGCGGCAGTCGGTGTGGTTGAAGCGCATTGCGAGAGATGACGCGAGTGTGGCTCTGCTAACGCCACCTAACAGCGGGGTTACTTGGACGCAGAAAGGATAAGGCTCCTCCTCTTTGGCTTGGAATCGGCAAGCGGCGCGGGCACCGATCCATGCTTCTGCTAGGTCGTCTCACGAAGCCTACCCCGGAATGGACAAACACAATCGTTCGAACGCGCCACCATTCGCGTGACCGTAAGTGCGAACGACCAGGCGTTGGTGTCCAGGATGGGGGCGAACATAATCACTCATTATTTGGTCGCGGTGAGATGGACTTCCGCAATTTCTCGCGCGCACATCGGCATGTTTTGTGGATAGCAACTCGGCTAGCAGACATTGATCTATGAAAGGTGCAATAAATGCCCTTGCGATTGTTTGCCCTACTGTGTTGCCGTTCCTTTGTCCCAAGAGCATGGGTGAGAACCCCACAAACTGCAGACTATATACAAAGTATATTTACAAAGGATAACTGCAGCGCTGGCCAGGTCAGCCAACAGCTTGAGAGCCAGAGAGCGTTCGTCATCTTCGTCGGGGCGCCCGCTTGGTTCCTCCACAAGGAACATGCAATATGCATGTATCAATATTAACATGCGTCGACCGTTTTACTCGTCGGCCCGAAACTGTTCCACTTACAAGCATTACCACAGAAACAGCTGCACAGGATGTTGTCGAAGTCTGGATCAGCCAATACGGCATACCCTCTACTATAACCCCTGACCGTGGTCATCAGTTTGAGTCCACAGTTTTCTGTAACATCTCGAAAACACTTGGTAGCACACACATTAAGACAACTGCCTACCATCTGGCATCTAACAGAATGGTCGAACGTTTTCATCGACAGTTAAAGACTGCCTTAATGTGTTCCGACAATACCATGCCATGGACAAAAGGACTTCCTTTTGTCCTCCTCGGTCTCCATACTGCACTAAAGAGCGACATGCAGTGCTCTATGGCAGAACTTGATTTTGGCACAACACTGCGTGCCCGGAGTTTTTTGGTCCGCAGTCATCACCTGTACCCTTTGAAATCACCAACTACGCAAGCGGACTCCGAGCAATGATGGACACTGTTGTTCTGCTAGCTGTTTGCCCCACTCGTCACAACTAGTTTGTAAACCTACACCTCAGCAACTGCACACACGTCTTCATACGCCGAGGTGTAGTCTGTGCTCCATTACAACCACCATATTGAGGCGTGTATTCTATGCAGACAACAACAACGATATGGACATTAACGGAGTTCATCTAGAGAGTCAGTGAGATTTGGCTAGGACGAAGAAGACGTGTCTCTGTCCTGTTTGTTTTTGAACAGGTTGTCCTGCTGTTATCAATGAACGTTTCCTGGTCTTCTATCAGCGTTGTACTGCGACAGTGGTGGAGGTGCAGGGTACTGACCGCGCCTGATGCTCCGGAGTCCTTCTGGGAGTCGTTCATCTAGCCTGGACGCGTTACCACCAGTTGCGACACTTGTGCATTGCTTTAGTCGTCGACTGCTAGGCCTTGCCCCAGAGTTTTCCCCTCTTCAAGCACCTCTCTCCAGGAGCTCTACCCATCTTGCAATGGCCGAAACCAGCCCACTGCAAGCACTCCAAAGCAGCCAGTTTTCCAGTCCACAACAAGTAACCGTTCTGCATTCTCTGGTTCCCGATCGCTATCGCGGTGCAGTCTTCGAAGACAGTAAAGATTGGCTTAACAAGCATGAACGCGTCCCACAGATTAACCAATGAAGTGAGCAGCAAAAGCTCTCCCACGTCTATTTCACCCTTGACAACTGTGGCCATACTTGGTACGAGAACTGCGAAGCTAGCCTAACAACATGGAAGGACTTTCGTCAGAAAATCATGGATACTTTTGCAAGTGCCAACCAACGCGACTGCGCCAAGCAGATGATGGAGCTATGGGTACAACAACCTAATGAGTTGGTCACGATGTTCGCTGAGGACATGGCCCGCCTCTTTCGTAGAGCCGACCCGAACATGACTGAAGAGAGGAAGTTGCGCTACCTCATGCAAGGTGCAATTGCTCGCAGGTCTTTTGCGGAATCCACCAGTCATCGTCACTGACTTTATCAAAGAGGCTATGGCTATTGAGCGGGCCCTTTATCAATGATGCATGCAGTACGATCGACTGTCCACCAGCATCACAATCAATGCCGCTGCAGTTACTGGCGAGTATCAGAACCCCTTGCGTGAATTGATCAGAGAACTCGTCAGAGAGGAAATTCAAGAGATTCTGACACCGACAGTGGATAGACCCATAGCATCAATCGCCGGAGCAGTGCGCAGCCACGAGGCAGGCGTTCCCGGCAGCCGACTTTCAAGATCACCAGCATTCCATGACTTACGCCATTGCTGTCCGATGTCCACCACCCGTTACAACCACACCGCTGTACTACCAGCCTCCGACAGTCGCTCCTTGGTCGCCGCCGCAAGAGGAGGCTTTGAGGCACGCACCCGTTATGCCGCTACAGTCATACCACTAGCCGCCGTTCACTGCGCCTTGGTCAACACCGCAAAATGACGCTACGGGCAGCCACAATTTCGAAGAACCGACGTATGGCGCGCCGTTGATAGGCGCCTACTCTGTTTTCACTGCGGAGGCGCCAGCCACATTTTGTGTCATTGCTGGCATCGCGACCCATCATTTCGACCTTTTCGTCCGTGGTCCTATGGTCCACGTGCAAATGACGACTCCGTGCTGCGCCGTGATGACGCTGCTTTTCAGGGACCTACAACAGTGCACCCAAGTGACGAATCCGTGCCCAATGATCGGTCCAATTTTAGCCGTCGGTCGCGCTCTCCAACCCTTCCACGTCAGATGCCTTCCCCTAATGGACGTACTTTTGCTGACCTGCGAGGATAAAGGTCGCCCAGCCCACGCCGGGGAAACTGAAGGCGGCGACCTCTGGGGGTAAGGTTGCAGGTCCGCCACAACACAATAAAAAGCCCCCAACACTCTCGCCGCAGAACGACATGAAGCAGATAAACACCGACACCGAAGAAATTGTGAGCGCTGACAGCGATGTTTTCGTGGACTGGCACCTGGTGACAGCGTTAGTCAATACTGCTGCCGACTTCTCTATAATGAGGCAGGAACTCGTTAGTTAGTTAGTTAAATGGGGTTTATTGGCACAAAAGCGGCTAAGGCTATGCTGCGCCAAACACGAGGTGTTTTAAAATCCAGTTGATGAAGGAAAAAGCTTTGTTAATAATCTAGATTTTATGTAAAAATCCAGTGTCACCTAGAAATTTACGGACGTCACATAATGGGACTAGCGGATCATCGCCTAAAATTAGAGCAGGGTGTAAAGGTATGTGTACTTGATATAATTTGTGCAAACATGCTCCTCTGTGTGTTTCAATATGCGTACATGTCAGTAATATGTGTATAACTGTCAGTGGCTCTTGACATATCTCACATGTTGGTGTGTCCTCTTTCGCAAGTAAATAATTGTGTGTGAGGTGTGTGTGCCCAATGCGTAGTCGTTATAAAACTACTTCAATGAACTGCTCATGATGATAACATGACTTCCACTCGCCAACAATGGGTTTAGTGAGATGTAGCTTGTTGTCAGAACAACGGTCCCATTCGCGTTGCCATTTCGCTGTTAAGGCTTTTCTAATCGCATGGATGCTATCTTTGTATGGAAGTGATGTGTTTGTTATCTCTTTGTTCGCTGCCATCGATGCACACCTATTGGCTGCTTCGTTACCCAGTATCCCAACATGGCTTGGAATCCAGCAGAAACGAATTGACCTCCCGTATTTGGTAAGTGCCACCATGTTTAAAATGTCTCCTATCAAGGGTTCACACTCAGATTTCAGCTGTAGAGCCTTCAGCGTGCTTAAAGAGTCAGTGTATATGAGTGCATTTTTGTGTTTATCAGTGATAATCTTTTTAACAACCCATATAGTGTAAACTTCAGCCGTGAAAACAGAGGCGTGTTGTGGCAATCGAATACTTGTTTCCGAATTTTCAGTTACGGCCCCCACACCCACGTGATCTTTTGCTTTAGAGCCATCAGTGTAATATTGCATGTTATTTTGATATTTGTCCTGAAGTGCACGGAATTCTTGTATAATGTGTTCGTGTGAGACGTCTCTTTTCTTTAGATGTGTTAACGTCCAATCACATAAGTGTGTGAAATCGTACCACGGGGCCACCTGTTGTGGTTTTTTGGCAACCTGGAGGACTTCGTGGGGAATGTCATAATCCCGACAGTATTGCTCATACCGCAGGACAACTGGCCTAATCATGTTCGGTTTATTTGTATAGTGTAAGCGTGAGTTGCATGGTGTGAGGATGTTGTAGCATATGTGTTGCAGTGATGACTGAATTTTGAGTACGTAAGAAAAAGTGAGTAATACTCTGCGCTGCTGTAAGCAAGGTTCATTTCCCTCGACATATAAACTTTGAATAGGTGAAGTTTTGTAGGCACCACTTGCCAGTCGCAGTCCAAGGTTATGTACTAGATAAAGTCGTTGGATGTAGGACTGTCTGGCTGAGCCATAAACCACGGAGCCGTAGTCTAAAAGGCTACGCAAAGAGACCGGTAAACACGTAAAAGGCATGCTCGGTCGGAACCCCAGTGCTTATGAGACAAAGCTTCAAGGACATTTAGAGCTTTATTTGCTTTAATCTTTAGTGCTTTTATGTGAGTTAGGAAGTTAAGTTTGGCGTCAAAGGTTACTCCAAAAACTTATGGTCTTGTTTCACCGGCAGTATGGTGTCATTCAATTTTAGGACTGGATCGCTGTGTAGCCCTCGTTTCTGTGAGAACAAAACAGTAACTGTTTTCTGTGTGGAGAAACAGAAACCATTTTTGTTAGCCCATTGTGTAAGTTTATTTATTGTCATTTGAAGCTGCCCTTCACAGGTTGGCAAACTTGAGGCGCAGCAAGCCACTTGGAGATCTTCTACGTAAACAGAGTGCATATGAGACGACAGTATAATCTTATTAACCGAGTGCATTTTTACTATAAACAGTGTCCTGCTGGGAACACAGCCTTGTGGAACGCCATTTTCCTGCATAAATGTATGAGAATGTACTGTACCCAGACGTACCTTAAATTTTCTATTAGACATAAAATCAGCTAGGCAATTCAGCATTTTACCACGGATGCCGAGGTCAGCCAGGTCTCTTAAAATTCCATATCTCCATATGGTATCATAGGCTTTTTCTAAATCGAAGAAAACTGCAAGACGGTGTTGTTTGTGTAAAAATGCATATCGAATTTCATGTTCTAGATGGACTCTAGATGGACAAGATGGTCAGTAGCTGAACAACCTTTTTTTATATCCACACTGGTGGGGGTCTATAAGGTTTCTTGATTCTAAAATAAATGAGAGTCTTATATTGATAATGCTTTCATAAGATTTTGCCAAACAGCTTGTGAGGGCAATGGGTCTGTAGCTGCTTGCGGATGTTGGAAATTTACCGGCTTTTAGAAATGAAACTACTATTGCCTTTTTCTACTCTTCCGGCATTATACCAGATTCCCAGATTATGTTGAAAAATTTGAAGAGGGCATCTACCGATGCTTGAGACAGATGAGCGAGCATGGTGCAGTGAATACGGTTGTGACCTGGCGCTGTGTTTTTCCCTGCAGAAAGGACTGTTTATTTCTTGTTGTGTGAGGGGGGAATTGTATGGTTCATTTGACGTGCCAGTAGTGAGCAGCTTCTGTTTTTCAGCAGACTGTTTGTACTGTAAAAATTCCTCTGTATAATTCCCTGAACTGGATACATCACAGAAATGTTCGCCAAGTATATCTGCCTGTTCTTGTATTGTTGTTTGTGTGTCTGGACTTGTAAGTAACGGTATTGTGTAAGATGAGTAATCTCCCCGAAACTTTCCAACCTGTACCCACATGCGTTTAGACGTGACTGAACTGTTTATGGAAGATACATATCTTTTCCACGATAATTTTTCTGCCTGCGATCTGATAAATCGTGCCTTGGCTTTGGCCTGTTTAAAGCATAAAAGGTTGGTGTAGGTGGGATGTGTTTGTAACATACCCCAGGCCTTATTCTGAAGCTTTTCTTGTTTTTGTGCACTCAGGAGTCCACCAGGGGAAAATTTTCTTGCACAAAAGGCTGGATGTTTGAGGTATTGCCTTTTCTGCCGCTGAAATTAAAACCGCAGTGAACTTCTCATTAATTTCATTTACACCGAGTTCCTTTAAAAATACTTCCTCGAGTTTTGCATGTTTCATAAAAAGCGGCCAGTTGGCAAGATGTATTTCCCAGCGACATGGCTTAGAGTTTATGGTAGGTAATGTGGATGATAGCTTGATAAATGCCGGCAAATGATCACTTCCATATGAAGTGTCGAGGACTTCCCACTTAAAATCGCTAAAGACAGACGGTGAGCACAAGGCTAAATCTACACAGCTAAATTTGCGTGAGCTTGGCGAAAAATATGTTGGTAAACCCGAGTTTGAAAGACATATTGCTGTTAGACAAAATAAAATCAATTACTTGCCCTCTTTGGTCTGTTCTATCACTGCGCCAGAGGGTACAATGGGCATTAAAATCTCCTACTAAAATAAAAGGCTCTGGCAACTGGTGTATTAGATTTTCCAGTTGTCTAGTAGTAAAATGAGCGTGGGGTGGAATGTAAAGTGAACAGATGGTGATGACTTTATGTGATAAAACGGTGACGGTGACAGCCTCGAAAGAAGTGTTCACCTGAACATTTCGTGTAAGGCTGCCTCCCTGAACGACTATGGTGACTTCTCCTGACAAACTGCTAGAGTGTTCGCAGTCCCTTTGAACAACGGTGAAACCTTTGAGAATTTTCCTATTTTTTGGACCAAGATTCATTTCTTGAAGACACGCTGCAACTGGTGAAAAAGTGTTGATAATGTCTTTGATGTCACCTATATTGTGTATAAGACCTCTGCAATTCAAGTGTACAATGAAAGCCATGGTTGTAAAATGAAAAATATTGGCACGCACTAGTTATGCTAGAAGTCGAGGAAGAAGAAGTGTGCGTGGTAGCTGCTGCAAAAACGAACTGTAAACGGCTGTTCGCTTAGAACTGACTGCTTGCCTTTTCCTCTCGCGACAAACTGGTGGAGGTGCAAGGTACGCATGCACCGTATGCCTGCAGGTCCTGAACCAGAAGCTACTGACGCCAGCACCTCGGGGATGGCAGAAATCTGTCGAAGCAGCCATCGCCTCCAAGGTCTACCACTGCAATACAGTGCCCTGGCAAGCTCCGTGAGGAAGATGTCAACAACTACCGCAAGCCAAACCGAGGGGATCCCAAATGCTGCCGTACCATGCATTCTCAACGCGCCTCGCACGCCTAGCCCGTTCCATGGCGACGCCTTCGAGGACATTGAAGACTGGTTGGACCATTTCGACCGGGTCGCCGCCTTTAACGACTGGGACGATCGCCGTAAGTAGAAGAACGTCTACTTTTCCCTTATAGACGTGGCGAGAGTATGGTACGAGAATATGACAGAAGTGATGCACGTACCCGCAGCAAAGACAGGTGTTTAGTACCGTACAGGCGTACAAATTACCTCATGCAGTCGCTAAGACACACGCTACCTTCACTGTTCAATAAATTTGGGAAAGAAATTGTTATGACAAATAACTTGACTTGAAAACAGCTTAGAGCATATTTTCGTAAAGAAATTTTTGAAATGTGATCTTTGTAATTATTGTAAATGTAACCCATTGCATTGTATATTGTATTTGTATTTGTACTGCTGCCATGTGAGGGCCTTCAGGCACATTCAAGCTGTATGTCACAGCTTTTCGCCTGGAGGACCCCCAACAAGTTTGTTGGAAATAAAACATTTTGATTGAACCACGAAGCCTCATTTACCAGCTGGCAGGAGTTTTACCGACTGCTTTGCAAAGCCTTCAGCACTCCCGAAAGGAAAGAAAGAGCCGAACAGGCACTGTCTTCGAGGTTCCAAATGCAAAGCGAAACCGTTGCCATGTTCATCGATGACATGACGCGATTGTTCCGACGGGCCGATCCACTAATGCTAGAAGACAAGAAGGTGCGTCTGTTAATGCGAGGCGTAAAGGAACAGCTTTTCGCGGGCCTCGTGCGCAATCCTTCTACAACAGTCTCTCAGTTCGTTCGTGAGGCAACAGTCACGGAACGTATGCTTCGGCAGCGGCCCTCGCAGTATGAACGCCTCACCACAATGACTGCTGCATGCTCTCTCGTACCTGCAAATGATGACAGGGAGTCCCTTACCGAGCTAATACGACAAATTGTTCGAGAAGAACTGCAGAAGTCCTATGCATCGGCTCCGGCACCTCCCAGTGCCGCGGTTCTTACGGATGTCATTCGGGAAGAAATCGGCAAAGTGGTTAATCCCTCGCCACCAACACGACCCGAACCTCCCACGTTCTCGTACGCAGATGCTCTTCGGGCTTGTGTGCCGTCGACGGGCTGTTTTTCACAGCTGCCTGCTGGGGTTTCTCGACGCTCCCGAAGTCCGATCCACCGCACGCATCCGCAAGCACCCTTTCATCCTGGTCCGCGCAAATCTACAGTATGGCACGCCCCTGACAACAGTCCGTGGTGCTATCACTGCGGGGAGGCTGGTCACATGTATCGCAACTGCCAGTACCGACGGATTGGTCTGCGGGGATACCATCCGGACGCCCGTTGCCCGCACTATGGCGAACGCCCGCACGAAATCGAGCAATACTTAGAAAGTAACCGGCTTCCTCCTGCCCCACAGGAAAGACAGTCACGGTCGCCTTCACCGCGTCGGTACGGTGCTCGACCCGCCTTTGATTCCGCTGGAGTCAACGGTGGAAGCCCGCGCCGGGGAAACTGACAACGGCGACCTCCGGGGGTGAGGCCACTGTCATGCGAACCGTCAAATATCCTCCGCCGACGCCATCCCCTCACGATGTACCGCTGACGCCTTCATTCGAAACTGCAAAAAGAACTTCTGCTGCTATTACTGCTTCCATCGACGGTTATCCGGTAACTGCACTTGTCGATACGGGAGCTGACTACTCGGTTATGAGTGCCTCATTGGCCACTCGGCTACGCAAGATGCTGACAGCATGGGACGGCCCACATCTGATTACAGCCGGAGGACACCTCGTGTCACCCATTGGACGATGCACAGCCAGACTTGCAATTTCTACTTCGACTTTCGTAGCGTCTTTCCTTGTGCTGCCCAAGTGTTCTCGGCTAGTTATACTGGGCAAGGATTTTCTCCAAGAATATGGGGCGATCATTAACCTTCGTGACTTGTTCGTCACTTTTTCTAACTATGTTTCTTCGAATTCGAGTGTGGAGGATGAACATCACCGTGCGGCTTTACACGTGGTTGATGACTGCGTGACGTTACCGCATCGAAGTAGCATCTTCGTCCTCATTGAATGCCCCCAAGACCAACTAGGAAGAGGCATCGCCGAAGGTAACCTCACCGTATTGCTGGATCGCGAAGTCGGCGTGGCACGAGGTCTCTTAGAGCTCCAACATAGGCAAACCACGATTCTAGTTACCAACTTCAGTGGCAAATACAAGCACTTTGCGAGGCATACCACCATGGCCTACTTTGAAACGGTGGCTGAGTCCAACACCTGTGCTTCGGTAACGACAATCTCGATTCCGGAACCCAGCGATGTGGACTTTACCAGTCACATCAACGTCAACCCACAGCTAGACCAAAACGAGAAGGAGAGGCTCCTCACTCTGCTATCATTTAGCGACTGTTTTGCCACCACGTCGAAGGTCAAACAGACTCCTTTAATCAAACACAGAATCATCACTGAACCGACCGTCCAACCTGTTCGCCAACACGTTCATCGCGTGCAGCAGAGAGAACAGGATGCTATTCGTCATCAAGTTAAACAAATGCTCGACGATGATGTCATTCAACCATCGACACGTCCTTGGGCTTCACCTGTTGTATTAGTTAAAAAGAAAGACGGTTCACTACGATTCTGTGTTGATTATCGCGAACTGAACAAGATCACGAATAAGACGTTTACCCACTTCCTCGAATTGACGACTCCTTGGATCGCCTGCGACATGCCCGTTACTTTTCTTCAATGGATCTCCGTAGTGGGTACTGGCAAATTGAAGTTGACGAACAGGACCAGGAAAAAACGGCGTTTATTACACCCAACGGTCTCTATCAATTTAAGGTCCTCCCTTTTGGATTGTGTTCCACTCCGGCCACATTTCAAAGCATGATGGACACAGTTTTATCTGACCTCATGTGGAACTCGTGTTTAGTCTACTTAGACGATGTAGTTGTTTTTTCCACCACGTTTGAACAACACATCCAGCGGCCTGAGGCGGTTCTTCAAGCTATCCGCGCGGCCGGCCTCTCCCTGAAGCCCGAAAGATGTCACTTTGGCTACGAGGAGCTCAAATTTCTAGGTCATATTGTCAGCAGCACCGGTGTGCGCCCTGACCCCGACAAAGCCATGACAGTTGCTCTGTTCCCGATACCGAAGACAAAACACGATGTCCGCCGATTTTTAGGGCTTTGTGTGTATTACCGCCGTTTTGTACCCAATTTTCGTGAAATTGCCGAACCTTTGCAACGACTCAACAAGAACGATGTCACATTTGTTTGGGGCCCGGCACAATCCGACGCCTTCCACGACCTTCAGTGACGTCTACAGACACCACCGATCCTTGGTTACTTTGACACCGAGGCTGACACAGAAGTGCATACTGATGCTAGTAACGTTGGTTTCAGAGCGACACTCGTACAGTTTCAAGCTGGTGTTGAGCGTGTTATTGCGTATGCCAGCCGAACCTTGTCTGCTGCTGAAAAAAACTACTCAGCAACTGAAAAAGAATGTCTGGCAGTCATATGGGCTATCCAGAAGTTCCGCCCATACCTGTACGGACGCCCCTTCTGTGTCGTCAGCGACCACCACTCTCTGCTGGCTGGCGAATCTGAACGATCCTTCAGGCCGTGTCGCAAGATGAAGCCTTCGGTTGCAGGAATTTGATGTGACCATCGTCGTATAAGTCTGGCCAGAAACACACTGACGCCGACTGTCTCTCCCGCGCCCCTGTCGAACCCGCGACACTAGATAGTGACGACGATTCTGGTTTTCTTTGTACTCTTCCGTCTTTAAACCTTGCTCAACAGAAACGCCAAGATTCCAAGCTCCAGCCCTTGATTGAATACCTTGAAGGAAGCCCACAACCCCCACGGCAGTTCGCGCGTCACTTGTCCTCTTTCTGGCTACGTGGCGACATCCTATACAAGCGGAACTTTAACCCTACGGCAACTGTTTTCCTGCTCATTGTTCCCGCTACTCTCTGCGCCGACGTTCTACACGCATGCCACGACAAACCAACGTCCGGGCATCTTGGTTTCACGCGTACTCTCGCGAGGATCAAGCAGAAGTACTATTGGCGAAAACTCACAAAAACCGTGAAGCAGTACGTCAGAAGTTGTCGAGATTGCCAGCGTCGCAAAGTTCCACCACTGAAACCAGCCGGTCTGCTTCAGCCTGTCCGACCTCCTTGTTGACCTTTTGAACAAGTCGGGATGGATTTACTCGGCCCATTTCCCAAGTCTTCGGCTGATAATTGCTAGATCGTTGTTGCCACCGATTACCTCACGCGATACTGCGAAGCACAAGCCGTTCAGCGAGCTACTGCTTCAGATGTTGCTAACTTCTTTATCAAAAATATCGTCCTTCGACATGGTGCTCCCGCTGTCGTCATCACAGACCGTGGTACGGCCTTCACTGCCCAGTTGGTCCGAGATATTCTGCAGCTGAGCGGAACAACGCACCGTATGGCAACTGTGTATCACCCGCAGACTAACGGTTTAACTGAGCATCTCAACAAAATGATTGTGGATATGCTTTCCATGTATGTTGCCACGGATCATAAAAATTGGGACGAACTGCTCCCGTATGTGACATTCGCGTACAACACTGCCGTACAAGAAACCACCGGGTTTCCTCCTTTTCGTCTGGTCTACGGACGCGACGTCACCACTATGCTCGACGTGATGCTCCTACCAACTTAGTCTCAACCTACCGCACCAGATACAGACGCCTTTGTTCAGCGTGCCGAAGCAGCGCGGCACCTTGCGCGGCAACGAATTCTATCCCGACAAAGTCAAGATGCTCGTCGATACAACATATGCCATCGAGACGTTGCATACAACCCGGGAGATCTTGTATGGGTTTGGACCCCTATACGTCAATGAGGCCGGTCAGAAAAATTATTGCGCCGATACTTTGGCCCCTACATAGTTTTGCGTCGTCTAAGTCCTGTTAACTACGAAGTTATTCCAGCCGACACTTCGCACCACTCCCGTAGACCACGTTCCTCTGACATTGTTCACGTTACCAGGATGAAGCCCTACCATTTGCGCTGACTCTCATCCACAAACTTTGTGATGCGGCCCCTGTCGTCACGTCCGTTGTCTTTCTCACTTCTTTTATTTTCTCCTTGTGGCATTTAACATCTCCCCAACTTTATTTATTTATTTATTTTTTTTTTTGGAGGGAGGGGTAATGGCACGCACTAGTTATGCTAGAAGTCGAGGAAGAAGAAGTGTGCGTGGTAGCTGCTGCAAAAACGAACTGTAAACGGCCGTTCACTTAGAACTGACTGACTGGCTTTTCCTCTCAGACAATATACTGATGTTTGCGAACTTAAAAATTAAAGGTGACATGCGATATGGGACAGTACATGTTTAATGGGCGGTAACCGTTCAGGTTGGCTGTCCCTTTTTCTGTATAGTTATAAGGACCTTGTCCTTCTTAGAGCGCTCAGAAGAGCGCTGTTCTTTTGGCGTCAATGACGCTGAGGTTTTGGTATCGACCTCCATCGCCTTCTCTGAAGTGCTGGATGATCGAGAGCTAGGCACCGAGACACACGCCTTGGGCCTTGGCGTTCTGGTTAGCCTTGGGACCTGCGGAACAGCTGTCTGCAGGGCCGTCTTGGATGATGGTCGAGCAGCAACAGCTACTGCCACCGAGGGGGCGGATGGAGTTGCTACAGGACCACTGACTGTGACCCCTGTAGACTCCCGAGACCGATGTGATGCTGCCCCCTGCCGCGCCACATTGGCATAGCTTATTTGAGGTAAGAGTGAAAGCCTCTTCCTTGCTTCGAAAAATGAAATCGTCTCTTTTACTGCGAGAGCAATCACTTCCTTCTCCATCTTCCAACAGGGACATGATCGTGAATACGCTGGATGATCCCCTTTGCAATTTACACAGCGTGGGGGAGCGTTACAGTTTTCAGGTGGGTGATCGTTGGCGCTGCATTCCGCGCATGCTTCTTTGCCTCTACATGATTGTGATGTGTGGCCAAACCTCTGGCACTTAAAACACCGCCTTGGGTTCGGTATGTATGGTCTGACATTTATCTTAGGTATTCTGCGCCGAGAGAGGTGGGAAGAATACTAGTACCAAATGTGAGGATCACATGTTTGGTGGGGAGTTGTTCATTGTTTCTTCGGATTGTAATTCCTTGCACTTTCATCACATTTTGTTCTTGGAACCCCCTCGAGGAATTCCTCGTCACTCAAGCTGAGAAAATTTTCCTCAGGAATAACGCCCCTGCAAGTGTTTAATGAGCGATGGGGAGAAATTGTCACTTTGATTTCACCAATGCTGGCGAGTTCGGACAGCTTTTGCACTTGCTCTTTGTTCTTCAACTCAATTAACAGGTCTCCGCTGGTCATTTTCGAGGCTTTGTAGTCTTTTCGAATTTTTTCTATGAGGCATTTCGCCACCAAGAAAGGGGATAAATTACGCACACTTAGTGTTCCTTCACTATGCAAGACGTGGAAAGTTGTCTAGATCGTTTCAGAGGGCAAATTGAAAAGGTGCATCGGTGCGGCCTCTTTTCAGAGGCCGATCTGGTAGTCGCGGGAAAGCTTCTGCCATAACATGGTTTCAAAATTCGGCAGTGGTGGTAGCCACCCACCACCGAGCCCAACAAGGAGACGCTACAGGTTCTGAGCAACATGCACAGGCCAGCTATGCACTGCCACTATAACCTAATGCATATAACCAAGACTGGATATACTACACACGGTTAACCCTTGCCACCAGGAAATTTGGAAGAAGTGAAAAGAAGAAGAAAAGATGAAAAGGCTAGAGAGAAAGACGAAGTTTGAAGAGGAGGACAGGAAAAGGCTACTGCCGATTTCCTCCAAGTGGGTCAATCTGGAGGTGCCGTCTATGTGAAGCCGAGGCCGAAGAGGTGTGTTGCCTCCGCCGGGGGGCCTTAACGGTCCAAACACCCAGCATCGGCTCAACCCCCAGGATACACGGCTAAGCCGCGCACGGCTACACGCAGGAGGGTCCAACCCTCGTGTGCTCGGGTACGTGGTGTTGCAACACACCAAATGCCTGCTTACGCAGACGCCCCTGTGGGGTGCAGGAAAAAAGTAAAGACGCAATGGACGGGACCTCACATAAGGACGGCAGGCGGGCAATTACTGATGCCTACTGAAAGATGTACTGCTAGAATTAACATTGGGGATTCTTCCGTGGCCACTTTCACTGTTCTTCCTGTGTGCTATAAAGATTTGATTATTGGAATGGATTTCCTGAAAGAGTATGGCGCCGTAATTAACATCCCAGACTGCATGGTGACATTTTATAAGAGCCCTGGTTTAGTCCATTGCTTATCGCTGCAGCGCAACTCCTTTCATCTAGCAGAAGACGACGTCATCCCACCTTGATCATGTACCCTTGTTTTGGTAGCATGTGATGCACCATTTCCTTGCGAGGGAGTTGCCGACCAAATAACCACACTGTTGCTTACTCGTGGCATCTCGGTCACACGAGGAATAGTAAATGTCACCAACGGGCGCACGAACCTGTTGCTAACCAATTTTAGCACAGAGCGACGGTACCTTCTGAAGAGCACGGCTGTGGCTTATTTTGATGGTGTTGCGAATGTTCGCAGCTGCTGTTCACTACTCGAAGAAGTGTCTACGCAAGACCCAGCTCCTGCACTTGACGTCAGCCCTGCTTTGTCGCAGTACGAATGAGAACGGCTTCTTACACTATTGTCCAAGTTAAACGATTGCTTTGCGTCGATGTCCAGCATCTGTTGGACACCTCTAACGAAGCATCGCATAATTACAGAGGATACGGTCAGACCAATTCACCAAAATCCTTTTTGTGTTGCTCCCATAGAACGTGAAGCCATACAACAACAAGTGACAAAAATGCTGGAAGACGACGTGATCCAACCATCAATAAGTCCCTGGGCATCTCCTGTAGTTCTAGTCAAGAAAAAAGATGGCAGCTTGCGTTTCTGTGTGGACTACCAAAAACTAAATCAGGTCACAAAGAAAGACGTGTACCCGCTTCCCTGTATAGATGATTCACTCGACAGGCTTCGTCACGCACGTTACTTCTCTTCAATGGACTTAAAAGGTGGATATTGGCAAATTGAAGTAGATCCGAGAGACCGTGAAAAAACTGCTTTTGTGATGCCAGACAGCCAATATGAATTTAATGTCTTGCGTTTCAGCTTGTGCTCTGCCTCTGTTACGTTCCAACACCTCATGAATGCTGTGCTTTCGGGTCTGAAGTGGAAAACCTGCTTAGTGTACCTCAATGACGTCATCGTGTTCTCGCAACGTTTGAAGAACACCTCGAACAGCTTGAAGCGGTTCTGCAGTCCATACAATCTGCCGGCCTCACGCTGAAGTCGGAGAAGTGCCACTTTGGCTTTGCGGAACTAGTTTCCTGGTCACGTCGTCAGCCACGCAAGTGTTCGCCCGGATCCTGTGAAAATTGCCGCCGTAGCACAGTTTTCCATACCATTTGATAAAAAGGCTGTCAGGCGCTTCCTCGGCCTCTGTGCCTATTACCAGCGGTTTATAGCAGACTGCTCCCATTGCGTCACCGTCAACTCTCCTGACGAGAGACAACATTGCTTTTGTATGGGGCAACGAAGAGCAAGGTGCATTCAATGACTTGCGGGAACATCTCCAGACACCTCCACACCCCCAGTGCTTGCTCACTTTGATGGGACTGGTCCTACACTGCTTCACACTGATGCCAGCAATGTTGGCTTAGGAGCTGTTCTTGTGCAGTGGCAGGAGGGCACAGAAAGAGTGCTTGCCTATGCAAGCAGAACACCCTCACGCACAGAGACTAATTACTCTACAACTGAGAATGAATGCCTCGCCGTAGCATGGGCGGTTATGAAATTTCGCCCATATTTGTATGGCCGCCACTTCACAGTTATCAGTGACCACCATTCACTGTGTTGGTTGACAAACCTTAAAGATCCTTCAGGACGATTGGCGCGTTGGAGCCTACAGCTGCAAGAGTTTAACATGACTGTCATGTACAAGCCGGGGAAATGACATACGGATGCTGACTGCCTGTCTCGATCACCAATAGAGTCATCTGCTTCACCCAAAGAAGACTCAGCATTTTTTTGTGTTCTGGACACATCCACCATCGCGCAACAACGAGGTGACCCTGAGTTGCTTGAACTCATCAATTACTTAGAGGGCAGATCTCTGAAACCGCCTAGAGTTTTCGCAAGAAGACTGTTGTCGTTTTGTTTGCGGGCCAAAGTCCTTTACAAAAGAGACTTTTCTTCGAATGGGTCCCCCAATCTGCTCGTCATTCCTGCAGCTCTTCGTATGGAAGTACTTCAAGCCTGTCACAACGAGGTGACTTCTGGTCACTTAGGCTACACGAGAACATTAGCCAGAGTGCAGCAGAGGTACTACTGGCCACGACTTACCACCGCTGTGAAACATCATGTTCGCGCTTCCCTCGACTGCCAGAGGCGCAAGTCGCCTCCGTCAAAACCAGCCGGTCTCTTACAACCCGTCCAGGTTCCTCGAAGACCATTTGACCAAATTGGAATTGATATATTGGGCCCACCTCCTACTTCTACTGCAGAGAATCGCTTTGTTATCGTCGCAACCAACTATCTCACATGTTACGCTGAAACAAAGGCAATCCAGAGAAGCACAGCAGCCGAGGTGGCGCATTTTTTCATTGAGCATGATTTGTTGCGATACGGCGCACCAACCGTCGTAATAACAGACTGAGGAACCGCATTCAGAGCTGCACTTTTACATTACGCCTTGCTGCTAAGTGGAACAGCTCATCGGAAGTCAACCGCCTACCATGCACAAATCAACGGATTAACACAGTGCCTAAACAAAACAACTGAAGACATGCTCTCAATGTACGTGGATGTTGAACATAAAAATTAGGATGACATCCTACATTATATCACCTTTGCATACAACACGGCAAAACAAGAGACGACGCGCATTACTCCATTCACCCTTGTTCAGCGACGGGATGTACGAACGATGTTGAATGCGATGCTTCCACACGACTTTGACGACACTGACACAGATGCCGATGTGTTTACGCAACGCACAGGAGAGGCTCGACAGCTCGCACACTTGCGGATCTGCCAGCAGCAAGACTATGGCACAGGGCGGTATGATCTTCATCGTAGAATGGTAACCTATGACGTCGGCGACAGAGTGTGAGTTTGGACACCCATACGGAAACGAGGCCTCCCCGAGAAGCTGTTAAGGCAATACTTCGGACCACATCGAGTATTGCGCCGACTCAGTGATGTCACCTACGTTGTACGCATGAAGCCGTGTGTGAGCGATTAACTATGGGAGAGACCCTTACTTCCGCAAGTGACACTTCTGGTCTAGCATCGGGGCGATGCTGTCTTAGGGAGGGACAAATGATGCATGTATTCTATGCAGACGACAACGACGATATGGACATTAATGGACTTCATCTAGTGGGTCAGTGAGATCCGGCGAGGACGAAGAAGACTTATCTCTGTCTTGTTTGTTTTTGAACAGATTGTCCTGCTGTTATTGAAGAACGTCTCCCGGTCTTCTATCTGCGCTGTACTGTGAATACATGGTGACCCTTCAGGGTACTCAACACAAATACCGTACAGTGATGAACAACTGGTGCGGAGACACTGTATCCATTGACCGTCTTAAACTGCCTCATATAGACAATGAATCGATAAGCACAGACACCACCACAAACTGCTTCGAACCTACTTATCGCCATCCTCGAGTGCGTTTTGCTACAGCTATGACCTTCATTTCTTCCTTTCACACAGCTATGCAGCCTCATGGCTTTGCCTGCGTCCCCCTATTGCTTCGCAAAGCTTCTTCAAAGGCGACTGTCTGTGAAAACAGGTGGGACACTCTCAGGGTGTCTAACAAGTTGACATTTCCAAATTCCCTGAGTTTTCCAGGTTTTCCCCGAGTGACACAGACCTTTGTATTATGTCAAGACAGGCTGACACTATGCCACCCAATGCTGTCATTCTTTAGTAGGCAAGTTAAAAAAATAAAAATAAAAATACTTAATCCAGTTTGAATAGTAAGGAGCAGTGTTTATTTTATTCAAGAAATAAACAGAAGAGGGAGGTTAGTAAAATGCACAACGAATAAAATATCTTCGAAATGGTAAAACCCCTTGCAAATCGAGTTGAACATTCATTCCTGAATGCTTAGGTCCTTTGTGTTGTCATCCTCCTTCCACCGTGCGTTCGCCCCACGGACCATTTGAAGCATTCTCTTGGTTAGTTGTAGAGTTAACGTCTGATTCTTTCGGACTCTTTAGGGGCCACGAAAGCATTCGAAAAATCGGGCAGTTCGAAACGATGACTGCATGTCTTTTACTGCCCTTAACTCTTTCCTTACCACGGCACTCGGCATCGTTCACCGGTGAACGAAGTTTTTGAGCGCGCATTTAAAAAATACCACTACGCCCCTGTACTTGTAGCGCCATCTCGGTGATTGTACACAAAGTAGAGTTTGTTTCTGCATGGTTCAAATTTTTACCGCGAGGTGGCGATTTTTTAAGTGCGCATGAGCTCAAAGGTTGATGAGCACTTGAGCGGCACGATGGCATCGACATCCTGAACCGCGCGCGCTTGAAAGATCGCAGTTTCACGCGATCTCGACGAGCCGGCAAGTGATCTTTTAGACTCATCGAGCACAGATGACTCCGACATCGATGTCGCGTCGTCGGAGTTCAGCTCAGATGCGGAAGATGCTGCCGATCAGCCGGGAACATCAGCTGTTACCCGCAGGTAAGTTTCGAATTCGCCGTCCGCTTTGTTTATGGATATCTAGAGCCGGTTCGATTGCCGTGTTGGTGTCCAAACTATTATTTTCTTTATTTATAGAGTGTCCACTTCATTTGGGTAAGATGTGCTTCCACCAGCTCAAAGAAGTGTGGAGTTTCGACCCCAGAGAGATCCGGGCAACGACCTCGGGATGATGCTCCGTAGCGGTCCGAAGCGGCTGTCGTGAGCGCTCGATGTTTTTCACCTTTTCTTTACGGTGGAGGTCATTCACGCTATGTGTGCAAATACCAACAAGTATGCATGGATGCACATCATCGAGAAACCGACCTATAGCGAGAAGGATAGTTCTTGGAAAGAGGTAACCCCAGCGGAAATGATGAGGTTCATCGCCCTACTGTTGTACATGGGAGTACTGGAACTGCCGCGGCTGCATAGGTATTGGAGTACAGCAAAATTGTTTTCCGGGCTCCTCCCTCCAAACATTATGCCAAGGCGACGTTTCACTGCTGTCCTGGCCATGCTGCACATTTCTGACCCAGATACAAACAACGGCGTTGCCGCACAGAAGCTAGACAAGGTGTCGTGGCTTCTTGAGCACATGAACGACTGCTCCGCGTCATTGTTCCAGCCTTATCGCGAAATTTCAGTCGATGAAAGGATGGTAAAATCCAAAGCGCGGTCTGGAATTCGGCAATGCATTAGAGACAAAGTTCTGAAATGGGGCTATAAATTATGGGTTCTTGCGGACCCGAAAACCGGCTACACCATCCAATTCATAGTGTATACAGTGAAGCATGAAAAACCTAGTGCCAATGGGCTGGCCTTTGATGTGGTCACTAAGCTTTGCGATAAGTACCTTGATCGTGGATACATTATATATATGGACAACTTCTATACTTCGACCTCTCTTCTTGTGCACCTCTTGGAACGCAAGACACTAGCGTGCGGCACAACACGAAAAGATCGCCGGGATTCCCTACAGTGCTGAAAGGCATCACTTGGGAGAAGACAGCTAAAAGAGGAGATGTCCGTTGGCTGAGAGACAAGGGAGTATAGTATCTTCAATGGAAAGATCGATGTGTTGTGCATATGGTTAGCACTGCACACACAGCTAACTCGCACGTGCTTGCCAAACGGCGAGAAAAGAAGGACGGGAAGTGGCAACAAATCGCCATAAAAAAGCCCCAGCTCATTCACAAATATAACGTTGGAATGCTTAGAGTCGATAAATCGGACCAGCTCATTGCCACGTACAATGTTTTGAGGAAATGCGTCTGCTAGTGGAAAACGTTATTCTTCCACTGCATCGACATCGCAGCTGCGAACAGCTACATTATTTTTCAAGCACATTGCACGCAGCATCCCCAAGCATCCGAGCTTTCTAGGCCTTCTCGGTATGACCAGCTGGCCCTCAGGACAGAGCTGATTGGACAGCTCCTAGAGCTAGAGGACACAGCACCAGTTCCTGTCCCTCCCTCGCCAGCTGCACCACGCACAGCTGCACAGCACAAGCCTGAAAGAAAGGACGTCCGCCGAAACTGTAAGAAGTGCTATGAGGAAAACAAAGTTCAACACAAGACGAATGTGTTCTGTCGCACATGCAATGTGCATTTGTGCTTCACAACGAGAAACTGTTTCGGCGACTGGCACACCAATCTGGCTGAATGAAACATTTGTGGCTCCAAAAGTTATTGATCTGCAACTTTCAATTTTGCTGTAATATTGTGCTATGGAGTGTTAACTATTTGTATATGTCATAAGTTTTATAGAATTTCTTGCTCAGAAAATACAAGCTAATCATTAAGAATGTTTGCGGTGAATTTCATTAACTGTTTGTGTTTGCTCATTTTTATTACGCATTTTGTTATAACAGTCTTTTTTTCGAAATGTGCTTTTGCAATGTGCATTTAGTACATGCGTTTTGGTATATAATATTGTGCCATAAGTTAATCTTTTCCTTGAAAAAAAAAAAATCGTAAGTAGGACCAATCAAGAACTTGAATATTTCACTATGCATCATGTAATTTTTCATAACACGTAGAGTACTTAATGTATGGGTGTAATTTTTTGAACAAATGTTGCCTAGTGATATACCCCCAATCTTTATATTTTGAAATTGCACAAAAAAAATTTTTTGCCAGAGATATTACTCCTTACTCAAAATTTTTTTGAAATTTTCTTGCTTTTTTTGTTTAAGAATTTTTTACGTAAATAATTTTTTTATATGATGTTAAAATAAATACTATTTGAAAGCACGTTCATTTACCTTCCCTTTTATGTACTGCATGACACTTTAAACTTAGTAGCTGTTGCACAAAAAATTCTTAACTAAACCATAAAAAAAAAAGAGCCAATTTCCCCGTGGTAAGGAAAGAGTCAAGTGCTCAAATCGCCACAGGCACATCAGAAAAAGCTCACAAGGCCAGCATACCTATTGTGTCCTACAATTGCCTCTTCCAACTTTTCGTATGCTTCACCGCAATACTTCATGTATGTTTCACCGCGTAACACTGCCATAGTGAGGCGAAGCTGACTTTCGGGAACCAGCATTATGCAACGTGTCGTGCTTTCCGAGCTTCAAAGCCATTGGCGAGGATTACATAGGCGGCGGAGTTGGCGCCATTGCTGACAGCGGCAGATTCTTTCAATGAAAAACACAGCACAGATCGGAAAGAAGCTTAACAGCGAACGTCGAAGTGGCTAGGCCTAGCGTTGGTGCAGTGGTGGCTACAGCTGTCAGCAAGCCTGCGTGCGAGCATCGCGGCAGCGAGGCAGTCAAAATGGTGGTAGTGGTGGCTTTGGCTAATGGCGTTTCGGACCAGCTGTCGCGGCAAAAAGTCCTGAAATCGAACGGCGAAGGTGTCTTGCGTTCGAAATTTAAGACATTCTTATACATACTCTATGGGGAAGGTGGTGGTGCCGCAAAGCCGTCCAAATTATCAGGCCTCTGAAAAGTCGGTCGTTGACTGTACACTGGCAACTCCTCCAGTGGAGGACACAGCATCAAAAGACGATTCGTTACGATTCCTCTCTGCTACTTGAGCCAGCACTAGCGTGACTTTCGTCCACTTTCAATAATATTACAGCTCGTTTTCCGTGATAGAAGCACAAATTCCCCAAGTTTTCCCCGAGTATTTTTATACTATTCAAGATCCCTGAGGATTCCCGGTTAGTAGACACCTTGACTCTGTCCAATATGCTTGAGCTGCTGGTTGTCGCTCGTTGCCACACCGTCATGTGCGATGAAGGCCAGTACTGTGCCTGAAGTCAGACGGCTGAATGTGCCGTAAGCGACTAGTGCACGTGAATGCTCACTGTTGTAATGTTGATCGTAGCCAATGTATAGTGTATTGCCTGAACCTTATGCAGTGATTGAATGCAGTCTCATTTCGCTGCTGTCTCACTTGGTCGTGGTCGCCGTGTTATGTTTCTTGGATATGGCAGCTTGATCAGTTGCATTTGCCTGAAGTCGAACAGCTGAATGTGCCGTAAGCGACTCATATACATGAATGCTCACTGTTGTCATGTGGATCTTAGCCAATGTATAGTGTATTGCCTGAAGCTTATGATGTGATTGAATGCAGTCTCGTTTCACGGCTGTCTCACTTGGTCATGGTCATTGTGTTGTGTTTCTTGGATGTAGCAGCCTGATCAGTTGCATTGGGCAACAGTCTCTCGAGGTAAGCACCTGCTCCTGCATTCTGCACAGTGACACAGACACTCCTATTAAACACACCGTGATTGATGCTCCCCATCCTTCTCCTGCTGCAGCCATGGGCAAAGTGTGCTTGTGGCCTCTGTTGGCCAGGATTTAGAGTGAACTATGACTAGCATACATGCCTACATGGTCCGAAGTGAATAACATTGATAGCCACGTGGGTGCGAAGGCCCGCAAGAGTGGCTGCTGAAGGTGACGCCCACGAAACTGACCATGTCTATATTGAGAGAAAGTGGGGAACCAAGTGTGAGTGACAGATTAGCGGTCCCAAAAGACAAAAAGAAGCGTATAGGTTGGAAAGGATGTAATGCTAAAATGCCGGGTAGTCCATGTTGCTGTGTTAGGTGCGGCAGCAGATGCCTGCGTCACCCAAATGTTTCGCAATGCAAGTAGCTAATCTTCAACGGTGACCACCGGTGCAAACAGGTGGGACACTGTCCAATCTGCTCGCACTGCTGGTTGTCGCACATTAGCAGACCGCCATGCATGACTACAAAACTCAGCACTTCATGAGCTCGTGTTAATGGTTTCAGCGTCTCAACATGCAAATTTTATTTCTGCTTTTTTATGATAAGGTGCGCCGCTTGTCTTCTGCCAATAAAGTTGCACAACCTGTTCATCAGTTGTGGTTTGTTTGTGTGGGCATCAGTAGAGGCTCTTTGATCTCTTGAAAATTAGAACGCACCAGCTACGCGGCAGCCAAGGCACTGAGGCATGCCGCAAAGCCAGTATGGCAAGCACCGCGCATACCAGCATATGCTACCGGTAAAAAGGGGCCATATTGAATTTTGCACTATGCACAAAAAATGCATTTCCACTTCCTGCTTGAGCCCCGCCATATGTAGGGTACCCTGATAAGTTCCATGCACTGCTGCTTCTTATTTTTGTACCACTGTGGAAGGTACAGTTTCGCTTCTGTAAAGCTTGTTCTTTATTCTGTGGCCAGCTGTAGAAGAAAATGAAGGCACAAACAGTAGCACGAGTGCGAGAGGCAGTATGGGAACGCTGGCATGATGAGCATCAGAGCCAGCTGTGGAAGATGGCGGCGAATGTGCGAGCAGTGGCAAAAGTGCGTTTGCGCGGTTACACCGAGGGGCGGCAACGCTCAACATAACGGGTGCTTAAAAGCTGTGCTCTAAAAAGAATTATTACTTGCTGATTAGGTCTACAGCACAAATGTATCACTAGTTAAGTAGCAGTATTGTCGAGCTTTACACGACGAAGTACAATCAACATAAATAATTAGCAATAGTGACAAGAAAAAATTTTTATAATTTTAATGGTTACTTGTTTTATATTCATGTTTGAATTGGTTTTGCAGTACAAGAAACAACACAGACAACATAGAAGCACACATGGACAGCGCTGCCGTGTGTGTGCTTCTCTGCCGTCAGTGTTGTTTCTTGTGCTGGAAAAACCAATTCAAAAATGAATCAAGACCAACTAACCTGGCTGTCAGTTCTGTTCTCTATTTCATATACTTGTAGGTGTTATTTGCCAAATCATATTATTGCGGTCCAATTCTTTGCTTTGTGTATACACACACTTGTATTTATTTTTCAAGTTTTGTTTGGTATTGCTACATTATTATTATTTCATTATGTTTAATGAATACTGCATTTAACGTGCAGCTTTGTTGAATAAAAAGTGCATTCAAATTTGCATGCACAGTACAATCGTAGCTAACTCTACTCAAAATCAAAAACGAGACATTCTTACTAAAATAGAAAGCTAAATGCAAGGTACCTGGCCACAATGCCATGGAATGGATGTTTATTTATGCCTTTGTTTGGGGTCACCATTTTCCAGTTCGCTGTACGTGTGGCATTTATAAGAAATTAGATGGAACTGAAGATGACTTTCTGTGGTCGGTACACAGCAAAAAGAGGTCGTCAGACTCCAACAGCGACTGGCTTCTAAGATTCAGCTGTGTGCAAGTGTGTGCCTTTGTATGTTCCATAAAGTTGTTTCCACACATTATGCATTGACTCAAGTTTTGCTACTTGGTGTGCACAGTAGAATCGGCAGCAAATTATTTTTTTTATATTTAGGCAGTAATAGTACTGTGCGTTACTATCGGGGGCACGGTAGAATTGTGCAAATATGTTAACTACTTAGCCCTGCTAAATTTCTGTCTAGTATATAGTGGCCTCTTTGTGCTGTTGTATCAGTTTGCGTATTCCTTATTTTATTTTTTCCAAAATATGATGTCACTGCTTTGCAGGTAGTGGGAACTGGTCAAGCTGCTAGATTGTGCTATTTACTCACACCATTCGTTACGTATAACACATGAACATAAACATTCAATTTAATGTTTGCATGCATGCTTACATTCTATATGAGAAATGCCACAGAAATTGCATGGAAGAATCGTGCACAGAATGCATGCGTTCAAGTTGATGACTCACAAGGATGTAAAAAGTGGAGAAGATGGGACTGCTGGTAGCACGCAGCTTGAGCCGTGCCCGGTTGAAGCGCAGTGCCATGAACAGCAGGAAGACCACATTGGGCACCAGGATGCACAGGTCCCACATGCGCACCCTAGGGACACCAGAGGATTGCTGTGGTCTATTCACATTTTGGGACACCAACAAAAATTTCAGGCTTGTTTCAATATGTGTTCCAAGTAGAATCCCAATGGAGGCACACTGTTGGCCTGCAATCTGGCAAGCACAACAGTGCAGTAGTACACGAGACACACATTCCTATGGCACAGCTTTAAAACAAGTATTCTTGAGAACATCTGCTCAGTTGCTAGAATACAGGTAACTTTTATGTTGAAATTTAATTCAAAATGGTTCAGCAGCACTTCTGTGTTTGACATGCGTCCAATTATAGAGAATGACAAGAGTGGGGGCTTGTACAGAAGGTTGCAATGACGTCCACACATCCATAAAAAAAAAAAAAATCAAAGCTTTGAGCTGAACTAATGTTATGATTCAATCACAGTCTTATTAATTTTCAATCTTCATTAGTGGTACAAAGGGCACTTTATCACATTGTCACTGTGACTGGTCGGACATAAATGGCGGATAAAAAAGGAATAAAACGAAGTGATCATTATCTTTACATTTCCTGCCCCGATCACTTATACTGTCAAACTACGAACTGTCTTCTTTCAAGTGCCACTGCTTTTCGCCTATGTAGTAGTGCTGCAAGCAAGCCTGGGCTCCTCGCCCTTTCAGCAGAGTTATGGTTGGCAAGTACAAGAACCATTGACAATGCTCAAGGAGCTGTGGGCTAATGAAGACATCGACATTGAAACTCGCACAGTTTACATGTGCCTGGTCGATCAACAGAATCGCCTCAAAAAGACGTGCAAACTCGCCCATGATGAACTGAAGAAGGCACACGCGGTACAAGACCTCCTACGACCTGATGAGGCATCCCTGCAAGTTACCCATCGGTGACAAAGTACTTGTTCCACAGTCTACTGATTCCAGGAAACTGCTGATTCAACAGAAGAGTCTATTTGAAGTAAACAAACTGAATAATGACGAGGAAGAAAATATTTCACAGTGCGATGAGGTTTATTCTCGTTCACAACGTTGTGCAACGCAAGGTAAATCAAGGCACTGCAAGGGCTGTCCGAAGCACGGGGGTCGCTCGAGATCACGGCACGGCCCTTCGTCTTCCTCTTCAGACGGCACATACACAGGGGCGCGTCTGCTTCATTACAATGCCCCAGGAGCGAAGCGTAGCCATTCTGGCGATTCAGGGCGCGGAGAAGATGAGCGGGTCGTAGTACGGTTTCAGGCGGTTGACATGTACTGTCTCTCGCCCACGACGACGCAGGTCTGGTGACACTGTGAGTGGCTCGACGATGTAGTTGACCGGTGAAGTGGCCTCGATTATACGGTATGGACAGTGATAACGCGCCAGCAGTTTGGAAGAAAGGCCAGGAATATGGGCTGTTATCCAAAGCCACACAAGCGAACCAAGAGCAAAGTTGTGCGGTGGTTGATGAGCACGGTCATGTTTTGTCTTTTGACGTTCTTGAGTCTCACTAGTCAGGGCACGTGCCAGCTGACGGCAATCTTCAGCATATTTGGCAACTTCGGAAAGCGGAGTATACGCTGTAGCGTCAGGTTGGCACGGCAGTATGGTGTCCAATGGGCATGAAGGCTCACGGCCATACACAAGGAAAAAGGGGGAAAAGCCGATGGTCGCTTGCGTCGCGGTGTTGTACGCGAACGTAACAAAGGGGAGTACGGTGTCCCAGTTGGAGTGGTCGGATGAAATATACATCCGCAACATGTCGCAAAGTGTGCGATTGAAGAGCTCGATCAGACCGTTGGTTTGGGGATGGTACGCGGTCGATTTGCGATGAATTATCCTGCACTCAGCGAGGAGGGCTTGGATGCCCTCCGACAGGAAGACACGGCCCCTATCACTCAGTAATTCTCGGGGAGCACCGTAGCGAAGAACAAAATTGTGAAGGATGAAAAAACCGTCACAGGCGGTCGCTGCTGGCAGTGCTACAGTCTCAGCGTAGCGAGCAAGGTGATCTACGCCGACAATAATCCACCAATTTCCATGCCCGCTGCATGGAAACGGGCCATAGAGGTCGATGCCGACGCGGTCGAACGGACGAGATGGGCATGGTAGCGGCTGCAACGGTCCTGTGAAACGCTGTGTAGGTGTCTTGCCTTGTTGGCATGTAGTGCAAGACTGAATGTACTTTTGCACAAAGTTGTACATGCCTCTCCAATAATAGCGCTGACGCAACTTTGTGTAAGTTTTGAGGACGCCGGCATGAGCGCTTAGGGGGTCAGCGTGAAAAGACCCGCAGACGTCAGAGCGCATATGACGAGGTATAGCGAGGACCCATTTGCGTCTGTCGGGCATGTAGTTTCGGCGATATAGAATGTTGTCCCGCACTGAAAAGTGGGTTGCTTGGCGACACAGTGCTCGTGTCGAAGGGACATCAAACGGAGCAGCAAGGTAGTCAAGTAACATTGCAAGGGATGGGTCCTTGCGCTGCTCTGTGAGCATGTCAGTGCTGGTGAACGGTGACAGGGTAGATGAGGAAGCTGACAACGACGCCAAATCAGGCGTCAGTGGGGAGCGAGAGAGCGCATCAGCATCGGAGTGCTTGCGACCGGAGCGGTACATGACGCGGATGTCGTACTCTTGCAAGCGAAGCGCCCAACGTCCTAAGCGTCCAGGCGGGTCTTGCAAGGAAGAAAGCCAACAAAGGGCATGGTGGTCAGTAACAACAGCGAAAGAACGGCCGTAAAGGTATGGGCAAAATTTGCTTAGTGCCCAGATGATCGCCAGACACTCCTTTTCTGTGACGGAGTAATTTAATTCTGCTTCCTTTAGAGTATGGCTCGCATAAGCGACGACGTATTTATCATAGCCAGCTTTCCGTTTCGCTAAGACTGCGCCAAGGCCAACTCCACTGGCGTCAGTATGGACTTCCGTGGGAGCATCAGGGTCGTAGTGGCGAAGAATCGGAGGTGAGGTCAACAAGTGGCGCAACTGCTGAAATGCTGCATCACATTCAGGTGACCATGCTGCTATGCCGTTACTGGCGGAAAATAAACTTGTCAAAGGCGCCATGATGGATGCGAAATTGCGAACGAAGCGACGAAAATAAGAACATAAGCCAATAAAGCTTCTGAGGGTTTTGATAGATGTGGGCCTTATGAACTCTGCAACAGCACGGAGCTTGTCTGGATCCGGGAGGACGCCGTCTTTTGAGATAACGTGACCCAATATGGTTAGCTTGCTTGCAGCAAAGCGGCACTTCTTGAGGTTAAGCTGTAGACCGGCAGAGGCGAGACAGGTCAGAATGTCATGCAGGTGAGCGAGGTGTGTCAGAAAATCGGCTGAGAAGACGACGATGTCGTCGAGGTAACATAAACAGGTCTTCCATTTGTGGCCACGAAGGATGGTGTTGATCATACGCTCATAAGTAGCAGGCGCGTTGCACAACCCGAAGGGCATGACGTTAAACTCGTAGAGGCCATCGGGTGTAATGAATGCGGTTTTCGGACGGTCAGGCTTGGCCATTGGAACTTGCCAGTACCCGGAGCGCAGATCCAAGGAACTTAATGTATTCTGCGCCTTGTAAACAGTCGAGAGCGTCATCGATTCAAGGCAGAGGATAAACGTCTTTCCTCGTTATCTTGTTTAGGCGTCTGTAGTGGACACAAAAGCGAATGGAGCCATCTTTTTTCCTCACCATTACGACAGGTGAAGACCAAGGACTTTGAGAGGGACGGATGACTTTACGTTTGAGCATGTCGTCCACTTGCTCCGTGATGATTCGGCGCTCTTCGGCAGAGGCACGATACGGGCGCTGTCGCAAGGGGGAGTGGGAACCGGTGTCAATGATGTGAGAAACACCGGTGGCACAGCCCAGTGACGTCTGATGACAGTCGAAAGAAGAGACAAACTTGTGACGTAGAGCGAGAAGTTGGCGGCGATGAGATGGGGAAAGTGCAAGGTCGATGGCCTTGTCAAAACCCACTGAAGGTGATGAGCCGGAGACCGAAGCGATGGCGTCAACGTGACGGACGGAGTCGGCAGGAACATTGAGGTCGTTGACGTAGTCAACCACTTGGAGGTATCCTACTGTCTTACCACGCAGTAGGCTGATCGGGTACTGGTAGTAGTTGGTGACCAGCATCACAGTTGACCCAGATGTTACAGTAAGCACGGCAAATGGAAGAACAATGCCCTTGCGTTGAGCAAACACATCGGACAGCATGAACACTACGGTGGCGTCAGATGCGGCATCAGACGACAAGACAACAGCCATCGACGACTCAGGAGGTATGGTTGTGTCGGCATCAACAGCGAGTTTGTCGGCAAAGTGAGGAGAGCTGGTCGGCAGTGATTCACATAGCGGTAAAAGCAACACTTCTGCACGCGAACAGTCAATGACAGCATGATGACGTGATAGGAAATCCCAACCAAGGATGAGGTCGTGAGAGCATGATGGTAGCACGAAACACTAATTATGTACAGAACGTCGTTGATGACGACACGGGCCGTGCATACAGCTGAAGGGTGAATTCGCTGCGCACTGGCAGTGGCGACCACCAGGCCAGAGCGAGCTGTAGTCACTTTTCGTAACTTGCGGCAAAGGCCCTCGTGAATGACGGAAACTGCTGCTCCGGTATCGGCTAGTGCCACTACTGGTACTCCCTCTACAAAAACGGTAATTACATTTTGCGGCAAAGATTGAGGTCTTGAGAACGTCGATGTATTTGCAGTTCTTGCCTCGGGAACTGCAGCAGTCAGTTTCCCTCTTCAGTGGGAACTCGACGACGCAGGGGCGAAATCGAACGCAGACGAGGGGAAGGGGAACGCCGAGTTTCCAACCGGCGATTAGTGTCAAGAGGTCGGAGTGATAAAGGAGGCGTGGCGGTGTATTGTGGTGTGTAGCTGGGCGGGTCAAAGCTGGTACGCGCAGTTGAGGCGCGGCGGCGACAGAAGCGCGCCACATGGCCAGCAATGCCGCAGGCGAAGCAGATAGGCCGGTTGTCTTGAGTGCGCCACGTCTCAGTGGGACGAAAAAAGTGTGGCGACGGTCGGGCAACTGGAAATGAAGCCAGATGCATGGGCGATGAAAAGGAAGCTGTCTGCGCAGGTGGCCGTGCAACCACGGCTGCATAACTGAGCGGCAGCGACGTAGGGTGATTGGCAAAGTTGGTATGGGCCAGCGGCACACTCATAGGGTTGGGTGGGGGGGTTGTAGGAGCTGCAGGAAGCGCTTCAGATATCCGATTTCGGATGGCTTCCTGCAGCGTTGGAGGCAAAACTGCCGTAGGTGCGTCACTGTGAGGCAGCAGCGAGAGGTGCCTGGCCACCTCCTCACAGATAAAATCTTTGATATGCTGCGAGAGGGTCGAGTTGGTTATTTCGGTAGAAACCGCGATGCTCGAGACGGAATCGGCGTGCTGAATGTTCTGGCGGGCGATGGAATGTTGGCGGCGCAGCTTGTCAAAGCTCTGGCAGAGGTTAATGAGGACGGATACGCTAGTTGGGCTTTTGGCCAGCAACATCTGGAATGCGCTGTCCTCGATGCCCTTGAGGATGTCTTTGATCTTGTCATCCTCTGACATGCTGGGATTTACCCGCTTGCACAAATCGAGAACATCCTCGATGTAGCTGGGGAATGTCTCTCCAGGCTGCTGTGCGCGCTGGCGTAGACGCTGTTCAGCACGTAGCTTACGCACAGCTGGGCGATCAAACACTTCAGCAAACAGTCTTAAACGCGGACCAGCTTGTAAAGTCTGATTCGTGGTTGAAGAACCAAAGTTTGGCTACGTCGGCGAGGTAGAACGGCACGTGGGTCAGCTTAGACTGGTCATCGCATTTGTTATGGGCACTTACACGTTCGTACGATGAGAGCCAGTCTTCCACGTCGTGTTCGGCGGTCCCACTGAAAATGGGTGGGTCGCGTTGACGAGGGACGCCGGCGCAGATGACAGTGGCAGCCGGTGGTGCAGGCATCAAGGTGGTGGGATCAGGCATAGTGCACGGCGATCTTGTTGGCAGGGTTCGAGTGCGGAGCTCCAGGACGAGGCGAAGGATCTCAGCAACCTCCACCAAATGCGATGAGGTTTATTCTCGTTCACAACGTTGTGGGACGCTAGGTAAATCGAGGCACTGCAAGGGCTGTCCGAAGCACGGGGGTCGCTCGAGATCACGGCACAGCCCTTCGTCTTCCTCTTCAGACGGTACATACACAGGGGCGCGTCTGCTTTATTACACCAGCAATATTCTATAAATGCATGAATAATGCACCAATGCAGCGGGTCTCTGACATCGCCAAGATTAACAAGATCCTTCGAAAACTAAAGAGAAACCATCTACTACGACCTACTACAGATAGTTCATTTCCAAATACGCCATGATCATCAAGCCTTTGACAGATCTCGCAGAAAACGTGCAGAACAACAATATTGCATGGGCACCGGCTCAAGCGAAAGCTTTCACCACTCTGAATACTATTTTAAGCTTGGCGATGCTCCCATTTTGCAAGCACCCAACGTGCCAAAATTATTACTCCTCCGCCACCAGCACCTTAAACACTAGTCCTGATGCCATACTGCTCATGCTAGGAAATGATTAGGTCTTGCATCCTGTTGCTCAGCTAGCTGCAACCTGTTGCCTAGGGAAACATAGTATACCACAATACAATGGGAGTGTTTGGCACTTGTATGGGCAGTAGAAAAATACTATCTGTATCATATAGCAAACCATTTGTCATACAATCGGAACATAGACCTTTGCAATATTTGCACACAGCCAAATATCTAAATGGAGTTTTGCAATGCAACTTACTCTTTCAGTACTCTTTTCTTTTTCGTTGATTGTACGAAAGGCTGATAAAGTTGGAGCATGTTATCTGAGCCATATTCATTTCCTTGTGCTACCAAGTATAGGGTGCCCCAAATTCATGCAAGAAGCAATTTTGATAGAAAACACAGTTTATAAATAAATTTTTTAAATTTTGTATTGATTCAAAAATATGCAATAAAGGCTTATGTATGAAATAGCACAATCAGGAAATGGCCTTCACAGCTTTGCTGGCACATTATGCCTAAGTGTCGCTGAATTTCGTTGATACAGCACTGAATTTCCTCCTTCAAGGCATGGGTGATTGTGGGCTTGGTGGTATTAAGTTTAGACTTCAAAAAACCCCAAAGAAAAAAGTCCAATGGCGTTAAATCTTATGATCTGGGCGGCCAATTCGATCACTAAAATGGGAAACCTGCCAAACCTTCATTACTTTAAAGATATTGCTGAACAATAACGACACTTTGTTCTTCTGTGCAGTGCTCCATTTTTAATAATTCTGATCTATCAGAATTAGTTGTCATGCTGTCTTTTTCGCTCGCAACATTTTAATGCACAAATGGTGCCAAATTCAAACCTTGCGTGAATTTTGGGACAACCTATATATAATAAGCTAGTGGTTATTTGTTTAACCTTTGGTGTAATGTAGGACACAAAAGCATTCCTCCACATTTCTTCTTAACGGTGGTTGCATATGTATCTACATGGACCTTTGCAATTAATAACCTCTTTTGCAAGTGGACCTTCGTGCAACTGTTTTAGATTCTTTTTACAACTATTCTTATCTATTAAAGATGTTGTGAATTACTTTCTTAAAACCAGGGGTAATTGTCATAGTACATTAGGAAAACGTAGAAAAATGCAGCATTTGCAGTAAGGGGCCAAAAAATTGTTGACAGACTCATGATGTATGCTGGTGTGCTGGACTGCTTGACATTTGAGGCCTACCGCGCCAAAGACACATTGCCACACTGTTCTCAAACTATCAAGGGCTCCTGCTGGTCCAGACAACTAGGTGAGGTGACGACCACCCTTGCTGTCAGTGGTGAGAGCAGTAGCCGGAGCTACTATGCTGGTACTGCTGTTGCTGTGGCTGCAGGTCATGCTATGCTGTGTTGTCATCCGCAAGTCATTTAACACTTCATGTCCAGGAGATCGAGCTCAGTGCATCAGCAGAGTCCACATCAATGAAACACATGGCAAAAGGCATGGTCCATAGTTATGGTTTGGAGTTCACAGTTTTTGCTGACAAATGCTGAAAACTACCTGCTGATTTCCATTTTAGGAATTCGGCTTAAACTGAAAAGTGCCGAGTTTAGGAAGCACGCCACAATGTGACTAGACCCTTCCAAGTGGGCTTGGTGCTCACTCAAAAGCTTCCATGCATATGGGGTGACAGTAGGGTTTAAGGATGAGCAGGTCTTTTTTGCCAGCCTCACTCGAACTTCGCTCAAATACTGGGGGCCACGCCAACCATGTCATAACCCTTTCAGGCACCAATTAATTATGTTGATTGAAAACTTACTTTCATCACATTTCTTGCACCTTAAGACATTTTTTTTTAAATGCACAGCTGTAGAATATTCGAGGAATTTTTAGTTATTTAGTGAGCTTCATCAACTGCACAGATTGTGCCCTCCATGCAAGGACTCACTACAGGAACAATAGGTATAAGAGTATCAACTATTTCATGTCTATCAGGCTTGAAAATTACCTATCCAGCCACTTAAAAATTATGCCTGGTGCAACACATTGTGAAACACAATGTAGAAAGTGAACCCAATACTTACAACCATATATTCATGACTCAGAAGGGTTTGGGTGCGAGCTAGTTGGTACGGATCATTCATATTTAAAACAGCGCCAAAAACACGGACAAGGGAGGACACAGGACGAGCGGCGACTGCCAACAACACCTTTATTGAAGCCTGCGCAAATATATACAATTCGGCATAAAGAGAGTAAAAAAAGAAAGGGAAGGCGAGTCGTTGGTCAACTCCTGCTGCGCATGCGTCGATAACATTAAACAATACAAATGTAACCATACACATGGTGAACACATGCCAAACTGATTAACTTCTAAGGAACTTAAGTTCTTCAACACAAAGAGCTATGGAAGGGGAACTAACACAGGTGGCTCCTAACTGACACATTGAAAATGCCTCAAAGGTTTCTCTGGCCATCTGATTGCTGTACCTTTTCAACATGCGCGTGTTGTCCTAGGAGTGGTGAACAGCCCCACTTTGCACAATGAACAGCCAGATTACTGCCAGTCTTAATCTTGACACAGTGCGCATGCTCATGCAAACGATCATTGATACAACGTCCTGTTTGTCCTATGTAAGTGCAGCCGCAAGAGGTTGGAATGGAATACACCACATTGGTACTGCAATCTACAGGCTTGGCGACATGTTGCTTATTGCACAGTCCAGGTGTTCTCCTGCTTTCGTTGACTTTTTTGCACAACCTTCCCAACTTGTTAGGCGCGGTAAACACCACCTTTACACCGGCCCGGCCTGCGGCTTTCTTGATGCGATGAGACACACCATGTATATACGGGATCGCAACAGTCTTGGTAAAGTCAACAGCCGCTTTGCGCTGTTTCTTGGGGGAACGAACTTCTTGCAATAAAACTTCCGTGAAGGATGACAGCAGTTGTGCAGGATAGCTATTCATTATGCAAAAAAGAGGTGAGGTGTGCAGACAGGACACAAGAGTAGAGAAGTGGACAACACGAACGCCAACTATCAGCTGAAGAGAGCACTGAGGCGAGAAAAGAAAGAAGACACAAAACTCATCTGCGCAAGCTCAGGAATGGTATCACCACGTTTCAGTCGGGTACATGTGTCGGTCTACGTGAGAGACAACTGTTAAGGCACTTAATCTCTCCCTTATGTAAAGTAATCGAACGCTGACTCATGCAAAATAGCCACTTGCTTTATGCTGCTGGACTTGTTTGGAGAAGCTGCAGGGCATCGAGTGGAAGCAAGAGACCGCATTTCCAAGGGTCCCTAGGGCGATGGAGCGCTTCCCCACTTTTGAATGATTGGATGCGTAGAGGAGGTGCTTTTTGGAACGCGGAGCATACATCCAACACGTGTGCCCCTCCTGGAGGTGTAGTGCAAGGTCAACGAAGCAGATTTGGCCTTCTTCAGGCGATTCCTTTGTGAACGTCAAACCTCGAGAGATGCTCCTGAATTTTTCAAACACTTGGCCGAACAGGGTTGTGGCTTCTTTTCTTTTCCCTTCTTTTCTCACATAAAACCGTTGTCACAACGCTGCCCACTCTCAAAAAGACCCGGTAAGCCACCCACCCTTGCAGGATGCCACCACTTAGTCAGCCAACCGCTCCGTCACCCCTGTCGGTAAAGACACACGCGCTGAATGATGACGCACTTGGAAGTGTTGCGGCTCGAAGTGGCATTTGGGACAGGAATCCTCCAAGCCCATAGACGAGTACATCCAGTAATCGGACAGAAGGAAAAATTATGCAGATCCCACGCATTGTGGGAATCGATGTACGCGAAGCTTTCTGTGCTGTTTGCTTTGATTGACAATAATTGGTGGTGATGTTGATGGCGAATGTTTCATTTTTTCAATGTTCAGTCCAACGCGAGAGCACCGAGTTACCTTGCGTAGTACATAGAACACACAAGGAGAGGTGTTTGAGGCATGGTTGTGCGCCTAATTTTATAATGTCTGAGAGGATTGAGTATTGTCATTGCCCCACATGGCACATTGCATCATTGCAGAAGTACTAAACTTTAATTAAATTATGCCATTTTTTATTCCATCCCCATCAAAATGCGGCTGTCACAGTCGGGATCAAATCCGTGACCTCGAATTGTGACATTGCCACAAAGCTACCGCAGCAGGCATTGAAGTGTTGATTTGGTGTGCCGACGCTTCCGTGGTGTCGCCTAGACCCCGCGATGTGCTTTAATTAATGCAGCTCTTTTTCTGCACGACCTGCATAAGTTGTCTGCTTGACATATTTGCATGGTGTTTATTTTTCAGAAATAGCAGGGACGTATCTTACCGTACTTTGAACTTAAATTTATCTGGTTTCCCCACAACCGCTGTCGTCTCTATAGTAGTAGCATTTCGATGCCTTCTCATGTCATCTTTTCTCTATCCTCCCTTCCTGCTGAATGGGAACTGCGAGCAAAGAGTGGCAAGGCTGTTATTTACTCGTTAATCGACTGCGTCTGTTCTACCCCATCTCTGCTTCCTCTCACCCCCTGCTCTCTTGCACATTAACAGAAAGGTAGGCGCTAATGTTTCTGCAATGCTTTGGCGGGGGGTCATGGATAATTGCAGCTGTCAAGCTGCTAATGTGGCGACGCCCAGGGAGCTGCAGAGGGTATGTGCAGATTCGACGCGGTGCAAAGTCCAAGCGAGTTTCTCGCATCACCTTCTCTGCACCGCTACTGTCATGTATACACGCCCTCTGAATTTCCCGCCGTTTCGCCGAACTCTGCCTCCGATGGTATAAAATATGGGACCGCATAGCAATCTGGGAATCCAAGGTCAGCGCTGTTTTTCGGTAGCCGTCGACTTGGGCCCCTTTCATCCATTAGTTCAGCTTGTCATTTTCAAGTAGAGGGTCTTTACCTGACCCATCAACGGTCGGCGTCAAAGCTGTGTTGACTTCTGGATAAGCAGATGATGAATGGGGTGGGTTGCCTCTGGTAAACGTCAAGGAAATGTTCTTCGTATTGAGATGTAACAGGAGCTTCAGTGAGCGACGACAGCGCCGCAGTTACAATGACCTTGGGCCGCACCCTTCGCACTGTGGTGCAGCCGTCCCGCTCATTGCACTGACCTCTTCTAGTCTACTAGTTCCCTGCAGCGGTGGCACCAACCACTTCAGTCAGTTCGTTTGCTCGCCCCAAACAGTGCTCGTGTTGCGAGCAGAAACGCCAGCCTATCTCGCCACCGGAAGAGGCTCCAATGTGTGGTCGACATCACAGGACCTTTGGGTTGCCTTAGGATGTCGCAGAAAATGTCCATTGCCGACTTTTTTCTAATGCAAGCAAGCGTGCCAAGCAACAATGCATCCACACTGAGCTTCTTGCTTCAACAATGAAAAATTCGGAGACGCTCCATGAACAAGAAAATTTTCAGGGCTCTGTTTTGATTCCTCTTGGAGACTGAACAGCAACACTTCCGATGACCCTTGTACATCCTCGTCGGTGCAAATGGACAGCGAGTGCGACGAGCTTTCCGTATCGTGTGCAGCAAGGGATGAACTTGATTCCGCGACCGAATTCACCGCCTCGGATGTGGATGTGAACCATCCAAGCCAGTTGGACATTTCGAAATTTAAGACAGTCACCCACACGGCCAACACTGAACCCATTTCCATCTAAGTACGGCAAATTGAACAGAGGCTTCCACAAAGACTGGAACCACTTATTTACTTGGTTGGAGTACAGCGCGCAGGCTGACGCATCTTTCTGTTACCCCTGCAGAATGTTTTCTACTGGTGCCAATGAGGAATCTGCATTTGTCAATGGTGGATACAGTAACCGGAAAAAAGCCATAGAAAAAAATGCTGGTTTCAGAAAGTACGAAAACTCACTCGCACATAAGTCTTGCCAGACATCGTGGGTTTCCTACATGCAGATGAAGTGGGGAGGACAGACCAAGTCAGTTGCAACACATCTTAGCGACAGTGCAGAAACGGTGCAGATGGAAGGTGCAGAAATATCACCTCTATATAGCAAGTATATTTTGCGATTCACTGGCGTTCAGGGAATCGCTCAGAGGGGCCACAATGAAAATACCACAAGTGAAAACAAGGGAAACTTCGTTGAGCTCTTGAACTTGTTTGGCAAATATGACGATATTGTCGGAAAGAAACTGAACAATAGAGCAGCGAATGCGAAGTACATTCACCATTCGATACAAGACCACATCCTCAAAATTTTCAGCCATATCACATTAACAAGTGTAAAGGAAGAAATGAAAAGCTCCAAGTACTTTGCACTTATTGTTGATGAAACCAAGGACTTAAGCAAGACGGAAAAATTATCAGTCGTAGTAAAGTACTAAGCAAGTAGGGCTGTCTTTGACCGGTTTCTAGGATTCAACAGCACTGAGCACTTGGATGCAAGGTCGCTCCCAGGCTACGTAAGGGAAACATTGAATCGCTGCAGCAAAGATACTCAGCTGTGCATTGCTCAAACATATTGAGTGGACACGGCAGCACCACAGTGACTATGTCATCTGAAGTTTCGCTTCTTGTGCAGGTGTTCTATGGATGCATTTGTCTCGGATAGCTCACGGATGCTTCTTTCCCACCTTATGAACGTCTCTACAGGTACAGCGCGCCACTGCAACTGCGCACGGGTATCAGGAACCACGCAGCTGCAACATCAGACCGACTGGCCGGACAGCACGTGGATGATGCAGGTAACGCCTACCTTGCTCATGGAGTGACGTCAACAAATGCCCATGTGATCACCCGACCGACACCTTTAAAAGGGATGCCGACTTCATTCACCAGCAGTGGACATGACAGCACCGCCGTGACTATGTCACCTGAATTCCGCTTCTTGTGCAGGTTGGTAAAAGGAAATATGGTTTCTGCAGTGATTACATCTGCTTATTAGTGCTGCCGTGTCCACGCACTCTTGGTTTTTGTATCACTGAATGCCTATCCGTAATAAACCTACTACTGAAACTTTCTGGGGATATCGAAGAAAACTGAGGACCTAAGGATAGCATGCTTGAACAGCTCATGCTGTCTCAAAAAGTACTTGAGAAAGTGACGGAAATTAGAGATAAGCAGGCAACATCAGAGGCTTTCCTCTCGCAGGTTGACAGCAGACTTCAAGCTATTGAAAAGAACTTGAATCATTAGACGATGTTCATAAGCATCTTTTGGTGCTTGATTGTGCTCCAAGTAAATTGGACGGTGAGATGGGCAAGTTGGCTAAAAGAATTGATGATATAGAAAACCGCTCAAGGCGAAATGAACTTATAATTAGGGGTATAGCAGAAGAAGACAAAGAAACAGACAAAGATCTCATCCGCAAAGTAAATTCTGACATTTCTGAGCAAATACTGAAAGTGAAGTTGAACTCGATTGAACGTATTCACAGGCTTGGTAAGAACATAGACGGAAGAAACAGGCCAGTTAGTTTGCGCTTCGCTGATTTCAGGGAAAAAAAGAAGGTACTAAACAATTGTTTGAAACTTAAGGGAACACATTTCAACGTCCAGGAGGATTTTTCTATGAGAGTTAATAGCGCGCGCAAAGGCCTGTGGAACTCAGCACTCAAGGAAAAAAAGAGGGGTGCTAAAGTTAAGCTCATGTTTGACAAGATAAAAATAACATCGTAGACGCTTGGGATGACGTAAATCATGAACGGTACGCATGCTTGGATCCTTCAATGAGCAGGGATGCGCGACTTCAACCAAACGACCTTGCATGTTTAAAGATCATAAATCTTAACACCCGCAGCATACAGAATAAATTAGATGTGTTAGAAAGTATTCTACTCGAGCATGAGCCAGATATTGTTGGCATTACGGAAACATGGCTCCGCAATGACATTTCTGATGCTGAGGTTACTCCCTGCGGTTACACTCTTTTGAGAGAGAAAGGATCGATGCAGTAGAGAAGCGGGCATAGGATTACTTGTAAAAAATTCCATTAGGTACAGAATATTGCCAGATTTCAGAAATATCGAAGCTCTATGGATTAAAAAAAAACTTCCAAACCGTTCACTTTGCGTAGGTGTATTTTAAAGACCTTCTGGCTCAACCGACAGCGTAATGAAAAACCTTAGAGCATTTATGGAAGCAAGTTTTTGCCACACAGATAATATATGCTTGATTGGCGACTTTAATTTACCTCGAATCAATTGGGTAACAATATATCCTGGCTCATCTGAACCTTGATCCTGTGAATAACTGCTTAATTTGACCTTCTGCTTTAATTTATCCCAGATTGTCTCAGAACATACTAGGGTGTGTGCGGATACTTCCTCAATCCTAGATCTTGTATTTATTCCTGAGCCGTTACACCCCTATCTTTCTAGCTGCTCGGTTGAGGACGGAATGTCTGACCACAAAATGGTTATCACATGCTTTAGGCTTGATGCAAGGATCTCGGAGGACCGCTTGCGAAAGTTGATCCCGAATTTGAAAGATGCTAATGATGTATGCATATTAGATCACCTTGCCTTATCATTTGAAGACTTCATTACTATGCACCGTTCTGGTGAGAGCGTTGACAAGCTCTGGAATCATTTTTGCAATGTGGTTCAACGTTGCATAAAGTGCTTTGTTCCGGACCGTCTTAAGACCACTAGAAAAAGAAACCCATGAATAACCAGAGACATTATCCATGCAAAAAGAAGATTAGAGCTTGGGCGTCAGGTGCTTGGACAGTCTGGTAGCTCACATTCCATTGATGTTATCAAGACTATGAGCCAGGAATTCAAGCAACTTATTAAAGATTCAAAAACTAACTTCAACAACACCTTGGTATCATTCCTCAAAAATGCGCCTAGCAAATTCTGGAGATATGTCAACCCCTCGCTTCACCCTGACTGTAAGGATAATACTTTAGATAGAGCTCAGTCTCTTAAAGGGAAGCTGAAGAGTTTGTCGAATTCAATAAGACGCTCATATACGGATGCCGGAACCTTACCAACTGTGCAGGTAAAATTTGGAGGGCAATTAAATCGTCGGTTAAAATTGTGCTGTAGCTCCGCCCCCCCGTCGAGCGCCGCGCGCTGCTGTTGACGCTGACAATGCGAGCGGAGACCGGAAACCGCGGCGTAGTAACATCAGCACTGGTGTTCCGTTCCTTCGCAGTCTCCGCGACCGTGCCTGACCGTGCTTATTTCTGCATTCATGTCGTCCTAATCTGCTTCGCTCAACCCTACATTCCTTTGTTTGTGTGCATGTAGAGTGGTAGTTGATGTGCGCAGCATCAATTGAACTTGTAGGCCGATCATGCCGGCGTTCTGTGCAGCCTGCGGTTGCACGAACACCAGCGGCCACGACGATGTTCCGACGTTCCATTAGTTCCCGCAAGACAAGAAGCTTTCAGCAAAGTGGGAGGCTGCTGTGAAGCGAAAAAACTTCAAGCACTCACGAAACAGTGCTGTGCTCTAACCACTTCAGTGACGACGATTACTACCAGAGTTTATTATTAATGCGTGCTTTGGGTTCTCCTTCGTGTTAGCACGCTGAATGGAAGGTGCATGTTTATCTCCCACCCTTGATGCAGGTTTCATAGCCAAGTGCAGCGAACTTTAATTCGCACGTGTGTTGTAAAACAGCCTGCATGCAGCTACCATAACGCAGTGCAATTGTAAAGTTTACATGTGTTGGAAAGCTGGCTCACGCCAGGACGCTGCGCTCCGCCTTCTCTCGCAAACATAGAGAAACCGACTATCTCACGTAGCCGATGGAATTCGCCGGTTACGAGTAGCGTGCAAATAGCGCGCTGATGAAGGTTCTATACTACACGTGCTACAACAGCCGGTAAACTTTTCCCCCGTTTAAACCATCTGTGTAGATTGCCGACAGCGTTGGGGCAGCACACAAATGCCGAAGATCGCATCACCGCTTACGTTCTACGAGGAGGCATGCAGGAACATAACACTACAGTTGTTTGCACGGAAACATACTCACTGCATCGCTGAGTGCAGCTTGGCAAAAAACATACTCGCCAAAGAACATTTCCAACACGAGAAGATGCTAACACTTCGCCTGCGTTCGCGTGGAAAGCACTGCTTGCACCAGCATTTCTTGCTTCTTGGAGAGGCCGGCTCTTCGCAATCGGCTCGTACATGTAGGGAGTAAAGCATAAACCCCATACAAGGGATCTTGCACGCGACAGCGACAAGCGAGGCGATGGCTGTCACATTCACTCGTCGCCTACAAGCCGAACTCCACGCGAGCGACGGCTTTGAGCAACGACTTCCCGGTATGAGGGCAACAATATACGCGCTGAAACTAGCGTGACGCATGCTTTATCAATTTAAGTTGATGTATTTTACTGTAAAAAGTGTATATGAAAGTGTGTATGAAAGACTAACAGTACAGCTAGAATAGAACTGGCAGAACTTTCTAAGTTAATCAACAAACGTAAGACAGCTGACATAAGGAAGTATAATATGGGTACAATTGAACATGCTCTCAGGAACAGAGGAAGCCTAAAAGCAGTGAAGAAGAAACTAGGAATTGGCAAGAATCAGATGTATGCGCTAAGAGACGAAGCCGGCAATATCATTACTAATATAGATGAGATAGTTCAAGTGACTGAAGAGTTCTATAGAGATCTATACAGTACCAGTGACACCCACGATGATATTGGAAGAGAGAATAGTCTAGAGGAATTCGAAATCCCACAGGTAACGCCGGAAGAAGTAAAGAAAGCCTTGGGAGCTATGCAAAGGGGGAAGGCAGCTGGGGAGGATCAGGTAACAGCAGATTTGTTGAAGGATGGTGGTCAGATTGTTCTAGAGCAACTGGCCACCCTGTATACACAATGCCTCATGACTTCGAGCGTACCGGAATCTTGGAAAAACGCTAACATAATCCTAATCCATAAGAAAGGGGACGCCAAGGACTTGAAAAATTATAGACCGATCAGCTTACTGTCCGTTTCCTACAAAGTATTTACTAAGGTAATTGCAAATAGAATCAGGAACACCTTAGACTTCCGTCAACCAAAGGACCAGGCAGGATTCCGTAAAGGCTACTAAACAATAGACCATATTCACACTATCAATCAGGTGATAGGAAAATGTGCGGAATATAACCAAACTTTATATATAGCTTTCATTGATTACGAGAAAGCGTTTGATTCAGTCGAAACCTCAGCAGTCATGGAGCCATTGCGGAATCAGGGTGTAGACGAGCCGTATGTAAAAATACTGAAAGATATCTATAGCCGCTCCACAGCCACCGTAGTCCTCCATAAAGAAAGCAATAAAATCCCAATAAAGAAAGGCGTCAGACAGGGAGATACGATCTCTCTAATACCATTCACAGCGTGTTTACAGAAGGCATTCAGAGACCTGTATTGGGAAGAATTGGGGATAAGAGTTAATGGAGAATACCTTAGTAACTTGAGATTCACTGATGATATTGCCTTGCTTAGTAACTCAGGGGACCAACTGCAATGCATGCTCACTGACCTGGAGAGGCAAAGCCAAAGGGTGGGTCTAAAAATTAATCTGCAGAAAACTAAAGTAATGTTTAACAGTCTCGGAAGAGAACAGCAGTTTACGATAGGTAGTGAGGCACTGGAAGTGGTAAGGGAATACATCTACTTAGGACAGGTAGTGACTGCGGATCCGGATCATGAGACTGAAATAATCAGAAGAATAAGAATGGGCTGGGGTGCATTTGGCAGGCATTCTCAGATCATGAACAGAAGGTTGCCATTATCTCTCAAGAGAAAAGTTTATAACAGCTGTGTCTTACCAGTACTCACGTTCGGGGCAGAAACCTGGAGGCTTACGAAAAGGGTTCTACTTAAATTGAGGACGACGCAACGAGCTACGGAAAGAAGAATGATAGGTGTAACGTTAAGGGATAAGAAAAGAGCAGATTGGGTGAGGGAACAAACGCGAGTTAATGATACCTTAGTTGAAATAAAGAAAAAGAAATGGGCATGGGCAGGCCACGTAATGAGGAGCGAAGATAACCGATGGTCATTAAGGGTTAAGGACTGTATTCCAAGGGAAGGGAAGCGTCGCAGGAGGCGGCAGAAAATTAGGTGGGCGAATGAGATTAAGAAGTTTGCAGGGACAACATGGCCACAATTAGCACATGACCGGGGTAGTTGGAGAAGTATGGGAGAGGCCTTTGCCCTGCAGTGGGCGTAACCAGGCTGATGATGATGATGACTGTAAAAAGGAGCATAAAATATTTCTGAAGGTCTTGCACTAGGTTCTTATTCTTGCACGTGTAAAATTCAATAGTTTACTCGTTCCGTGCGACAAACAGTAGCATTTGAGTTATGTACATCCAGTTCCGGCTTCGCACTATTGGCTAGTCGCTCATAGCACTACCGGGCGACGAGCGACGAGTTCTAGATTTCTAGAAACGAGCGATTGAGCGACAACACCGATCAATCTGTTCAAGCGATGGCCTGTTTTGTCGCTCGAAGCCGTCGACGTCGAGCACAAAATCGCTCTCGTGGGGTTTGGACTTAACGCCAAACTCCTCAGAGAAACACAAGCTCTCGAAATTTTCCATGACCGTCTCAGCAAAACAGCACCAAACTACCTTGCACTGTGCTTCATGTGTAGCGGCAGCAGTCGGTCCGGACGAACACCATTGTTGACGTCACGAGGCGCCCGACCAATCACAGGTGGAAACGAGCCACGTGAGCTGCCCCGAGTCTGCTGCTGCACCTTTCGTCGAAATAAAATCGGTTTGCGCTTTCTTTCACTCAATTTCGATGCGATATTCGAATTCAGAGGGTTGAAAACCATGACGTACTGCTCTTCACTCATTTTTTTCTGGAACAGCTTTCAGCTTCCCTTTAACAGTTTTTTTTCTACCGTTTATACTAAAGACGATTGCTCCACACCTAATTTTGACGAAGTTCCAAATCAACCCCCTATGAATGACATTGAAGTAAATGAACAGGGTGTATTAAGTCTCATACTGAACATTGATAGCAAAAAGAGCCAAGGACCCAATAACATTCCTAATGAGTTTTTGTATAGATATGCAGAGTGGACCGCTAAATACCTCACAGTTATCTATAAGTCCTCAATTTCTACTGGCTGCTTCCCATCTGCTTGGAAGTGTGCGAAAATTGTTCCGATTCATAAAAGCGGTAATAAATTGGATGTTAATAACTATAGACCTATTTCATTAATTAGCACATGTGCCAAAATACTAGAACATTATCCATATACCTCGCCGATTTCAATATCCTAGATTGCTGCCAACATGGTTTCCGTAAGCAGCACTCAACAATAACTCGGTTGAATTAACACATGATCTCGCAAGTGCCTTGAATGAACGCAAACAAGTAGACATAAGATTCCTTGAATTTACCAAAGCTTTTGATAAAGTTTCCCACCCTAAACTGCTCCTAAATATTGATAAAATTTTCAAAAATCTGATCACAAAATGGTTTTTATCCCATCTCTCCAACAGAGAACAGTACATTATGCTTGAAAACTGTCGCTCCGATCCTCAGGGGTACTATCCGGTGTACCTCAGGGTAGCGTTTTGGGTCCGCTCCTTTTTTAAATTTTCATTAATGATATGCCCAATAATATCACAGTACCCATTCGGCTGTTCGCAGACGATTGTGTCTTGTATAATAAGGTAGAAAAACCCGACGATCAGACTCTTCTTGAATTAAACTTGCAAAAAATTAAAACCTGGTGTGACACATGGCAAATGGTATTAAACATAAAAAAAAACTGTTGTCATGACGGTTACGAGAAAAAAGAAACCTGTTTTATACATACTCCATTGAGAACACTTCCTTAACAAGTGTTTCCGCTCATAAATATCTTGGTGTTACTATTGCGTCCGACTTAAGATGGAATGTTCATATCGATGACGTGTACCAAGTCACGCAATGTACTATGGTCCTTAGGAAGATGCATTCACAGCGCAACTCTCAAAATAAAGATTCTGGCATACAAAACATTAATTAGACCAATCTTGGAGTACGTCAAAATAATATGGGACCTTTACACAGTAGCAAATAAATCTAAACTTGATAAAATTCAACGCCTCGCTTTAAGGTTTTTTTTACAATAAGTATCGGCGGCATGACTCCCCCTCAGAACTTAACAAAATTGCCAATCAACTCTCTCTAGAATCTAGAATTTCCCTCGAAAGACTAAAATTTCTCTTTCTTGTTATTCATGATCTCGTTAGCATAAATAAAAAATATTACTTTATCATCCAACCAGACACCTATTTTAGGCATAGACACAGTAAGAACATTCCCCCTCCCTCTGTCTTTATTGATTCTTTTAAATTTAGTTTTTTACCTAGGGCTATCAATGAATGGAACGGGCTACCAGACACTATAGTGAAACTATCATCAATAGGTGAATTTCAGGAAAAAGTTAAGTCTACATATTTTACATAATTTGTCCCCTGCGACCTTAATTTGTTCATGAGTATACCTCTATAGTGCGTCTTTCAGAAAGTGTTCGTTCATTAGAATATTTGCTCACCTATGAAGACAGTAAGAGAAGTGCAATGTTCCGATCCATACCGCATGTTACTTTTGCTAGGGTCTGAACACTCTTTGTGTGTCTTTCTATGCATCACCTTTGTATGCCACTTTGAGTGCCTTTGTGCACAACACACTTTCTTGATCTTGTATACCTAGCACCTGCTGTTTTCTCTAAGTTTTCATCTGAAAGAATATTCTTGTACCTAGAAAATCAACATTGACGTATGATGTTCCACTACCTGCCAAGGAATGTAACACTTTGTATGTTCTTTCTGTACTTGTTCCACTCCTGTAATGACCCATTGTGGGTTGACAGTATTAATAATAAAATATGATGATGCGAGTGTCATGAGCTGCACTTCAAGGGGCGTCCAGGAGTGGTCAGGCAGGAAATGCCGCCGATAGTGTACGTCCACTGTATGAACCACCGCCTCAAGCTAGTCACCGTGGATGTCTGCAAAGTGATAAAACCAGTGAGGGATTTTCTCTTTCTTTTAGAATGCCTCTATGTTTTCCTGAGTGGATCTGCAATTCACTCTCTGTACGTAGATGTGCAGAAAAGGTTGTCCTTGCCAGTGATAGAGCTGCAGCATCTCGGAATACACAATGGGCCTGCCAGATAGCGGCTTGCACAGCAGCAATGAAAAGCTTTCCTGCTATCCTTGTATGTCTTGCCGAAGTCATTGCTACAAACAGCAGGCGGGCAACGGAAGCTAATGGTCTGCTTGAGCAAATGAACTTCTCGTTTCTCTTCCATAGCTTATTTACCAGTACTCAGCCGCCTTAAGGTTCTTTCGGACTTACTGCAATGTAGACACTGCAATATTAGTTAGGCATGCCTCACGGCACGCACAGTCATTGACGAGTTCTCCGAAATGAGAAAATGGCAGAACGCATTTGACACTGCCTGGGCACAAACCTGCAGTGTTTCCGAGGAGAACAGGGTGTCCCAAAAAGAAAAGCGTACAATGATACATCTTCCGTTGCACTTAAAAAGTATGTATTGAGCGAAGGACGGCCCGTTAAAGAAGAGTCTCCAGATTCAAAAGAAATATTCAAAGTCAAAGTTTTTCTACACATTTCGGACCACCTGATTGCGGGGCTGACTAGGCGGTTCACAGAGAATAATGATGTACTCTGGGGAGTTAGGATCCTCCACCCATGGAGTGAGAATTTTATGGACATCTCCTTACTCAAGCCTTTCGCCGAGCACTATGCATGCAACATTGAAAGCATTGAAGTTGAGTGCAAGCTGATAACAAAACTTTTTCAGTGCATCGAAGCCGAAAGGAAGTACAAGATAACTGCTGCAATTAGTGACTGTCTTGAGCGAATATAAACTAGCCTTCCACGAACTGCACACACTAGGTGTTATTGCCGTGACGATACCTGAATTGTCATCACGTTGCAAGCGCACGGTTTTCGTGCGTTCTAAGGTTGAAGACTTATTTTCACAGCAAGATGATGAGTAAATGTCTGAGTGACCTAGCTGTGCTTGCAGTCGAGCTATCTTTTGCCAATAAGATAGATCTTCAGCGTGTTGTCGGCATGTCTGATGTTGTGCACAGTAATCGACATATATGTCTGCACTAGTATGCCACTGTAATGATACCCCATCATATCTCTGTGGCACTTTTGCGGGAAAATTATGCAGCGCGGACGTGGAACTGACACCTATACCGGTATCGGAGCACCCACTTCACCATCAAATAAATCCCAGCTGTGTTTTGTCTTGTACTGTCACAGCGCAGGCACTGGCATCTGCAGTTGTGATGAAACCTTCCTCTGTCCCTGTCATCGCATTGAAAGAGACTCCATATAGGGTGCTGTCCGAGGCCACGTCGGTAGCATAGCTTGCATAGTCAACATTGTATAGCCCGAGAGCTGCTATTTGCACTTGTGAAACCTGCTGCACTGTATGAACAAATGTTACATCGCCTGAAATTCCTATTTTGTGCTCTATTTTTGCAGTTCTCTCCTCTCTTCTATTTGTTTTTGTTATTCTTTTGCCATATACCTTTTTGTTAATCTTTTTCCTATTTGCAGCGTTTAGAATCACCAGTCAGTGCCACACGAGTGCATTAATTTTTTTTTTATCTAGCGCCTCTTTACCAAAGCTGGAATTGATATGCACTTTGCTTAGAGGTGTTAGTTCTCTCTCCTGTTGTGAAATATACCCCTCTGAAGCTATATTGCAATCAAGTTAACTGATGTTATCTTGTTGCTGCTGGGTACCTGTATTCTTTTTCTTTAACTGTTTTTCATGTATGTGCTTTAGCCATGTGTTATATAAATTCTCATTTTTTTAGCAGAAGTACTTCTGTGTAAATATGCTAAATTCTAATTTATATCTTACTGCGATGCTGAAATAGCTTATTCACACTGATGTGTTAATAAGGTTTTCAGCCAAGTTAATAATAGTCAGAACACAACACGTAAGTTCCCTGCCTCCCTGCCACCCCCCACCCTCCCCACCACCCACCCACACGAACAAACTACTTGTTGTGGGTGCTCTCCCAGTCAAGAAGTCCTGGTACCGCCCCTGCCGTACACATAAAATTGGTTTTGTCAGTTACTATCCATGCATACGTTTATTATCATCATCATCATCATCAGCCTCGTTATGCTCACTGCAGGGCAAAGGCCTCTCCCATACTTCCCCAACTACCCCGGTCATGCACTATTTGTGGCCATGTTGTCCCTGAAAACTTCTTAATCTCATCCGCCCACCTAGCTTTCTGTCGCCCCCTGCTACACTTCCCTTCCTTTGGAATCCAGTCCGTAACCCCTAATGACCATCATTTATCTTCCCTCCTCATTACATTTCCTGCCCATGCCCATTTCTTTTTCTTGATTTCAACTAAGATGTCATTAACTCGAGTTTGTTCCCTCACCCAATCTGCTCTTTTCTTATCCCTTAACGTTACACCTATCATTCTTCTTTCCACAGCTCGTTGCGTCGTCCTCAACTTAAGTTGAACTTTTTTTGTAAACCTCCAGGTTTCTGCCCCATACGTGAGTACTGGTAAGACAGCTGTTATACACTTTTCTCTTGAGGGATAATGGCAACCTGCTGTTCATGATCTGAAAATGCTTGCCAAATGCACCCCAGCCCATTCTTATTATTCTGATCTTTTCAGTCTCATGATCTGGATCCGTGGTCACTACCTGCCCTAAGTAGATGTATTCCCTTACCAATTCCAGTGCCTCGGCACCTATTGTAAACTACCGTTCTCTTCCGAGACTGTTAAACATTAGTTTAGTTTTCTGCAAATTAATTTTTAGACCCACCCGTCTGCTTTGCCTCTCCAGGTCAGTGAGCATGCATTGCAATTGGTCCCCTGAGTTACTAAGCAAGGCAATATCATCAGCGAATCGCAAGTTACTAAGGTATACTCCATCAACTTTTATCCCTAATTCTTCCCACTCCAGGTCTCTGAATACCTCCTGTAAACACGCTGTGAATGGTATTGGAGAGATCGTATCTCCCTGTCTGACGCCTTTCTTTATTGGGATTTTCTTGCTTTCTTTATGAAGGACTACGGTGGCTGTGGAGCCGCTATAGATATCTTGCAGTATTTTTACATACGGCTCGTCTACACCCTGATTCCGCAATGGCTCCATGACTGCTGAGGTTTCGACTGAATCAAACGCTTTCTCGTAATCAATGAAAGCTATATATAAAGTTTGGTTATATTCCGCACATTTTCCTATCACCTGATTGATAGTGTGAATATGGTCTATTGTTTAGTAGCCTTTACGGAATCCTGCCTGGTCCTTTGGTTGACGGAAGTCTAAGGTGTTCCTGATTCTATTTGCGATTACCTTAGTAAACACTTTGTAGGCAACGGACAGTAAGCTGATCGGTCTATAATTTTTCAAGTCTTTGGCGTCCCCTTTCTTATGGATTAGGATTATGTTAGCGTTCTTCCAAGATTCCGGTACGCTCGAGGTCATGAGGCATTGCGTATACAGGGTGGCCGGTTTCTCTAGAACAATCTGCCCACCATCCTTCTACAAATCTGCTGTTACCTGATCCTCCCCGGCTGCCTTCCCCCTTTGCATATCTCCCAAGGCTTTCTTTACTTCTTCCGGCGTTACCTGTGGGATTTCGAATTCTTCTAGACTATTTTCTCTTCCATTATCGTCGTGGGTGCCACTGGTACTGTATAAATCTCTATAGAACTCCTCAGCCACTTGAACTATCTCATCCATATTAGTAATGATATTGCCGGCTTTGTCTCTTAACGCATACATCTGATTCTTGCCTATTCCCAGTTTCTTGTTCACTGCTTTTAGGCTTCCTCTGTTCCTGAGAGCATGTTCAATTCTATCCCTATTATAGTTCCTTATGTCAGCTGTCTTACGCTTGTTGATTAACTTCGAAAGTTCTGCCAGTTCTATTCTAGCTGTAGGGTTAGAGGCTTTCATACATTCGCGTTTCTTGATCAGATCTTTCGTCTCCTGCAGTAGCTTACTGGTATCTTGTCTAACGGAGTTACCACCAACTTCTATTGCACACACCTTAATGATGCCCATAAGAGTGTCATTCATTGCTTCAACACTAAGGTCCTCTTCCTGAGTTAAAGCTGAATGCTTGTTCTGTAGCTTGATCCGGAATTCCTCTATTTTCCCTCTTACCGCTAACTCATTGATCGGCTTCTTATGTACCAGTTTCTTCCGTTCCCTCCTCAAGACTAGGCTAATTCGAGTTCTTACCATCTTATGGTCACTGCAGTGCACCTTGGCGAGCACGTCCACATCTTGTATGATGCCAGGGTCAGAGCAGAGTATGAAGTCTATTTCATTTCTAGTCTCGCCATTTGGGCTCCTCCATGTCCACTTTCGTCTAAGCCGCTAGCGGAAGAAGGTATTCATTATCCGCATATTATTCTGTTCTGCAAACTCAACTAATAACTATCCCCTGCTATTCCTAGAGCCTATGCCATATTCCCCCACTGACTTGTCTCCAGCCTGCTTCTTGCCTACCTTGGCATTGAAGTTGCCCATCAGTATAGTGTATTTTGTTTTGACTTTACCAACCTCCGATTCCACGTCTTCATAAAAGCTTTCGACTTCATGGTCATCATGACTGGATGTAGGGGCGTAGACCTGTACGACCTTCATTTTGTACCTCTTAAGTTTCACAACAAGACCTGTCACCATCTCGTTAATGCTATAGAATTCCTGTACGTTACCAGCTATATCCTTATTAATCAGGAATCCGAATCTTAGTTCTCGTCTCTCCGCTAAGCCCCGGTAGCACAGAACGTGCCCACTGTTTAGCACTGTATATGCTTCTTTTGTCCGCCTAACCTCACTGAGCCCTATTATATTCCATTTACTATCCTCTAATTTTTCCAATAACACTGCTAGACTCGCCACACTAGATAACGTTCTAACGTTAAACGTTGCCAGGTTCCGATTCCAATGGCGGCCTGTCCGTTTGTACATTTATATACGACCTTAAATATGAAGAAAATTGTCCATTCTGAAAATTTATTTAGAAAGATCATTTCTAGTCTGTTCTTGTTTTACTAATAACTTAAAAGTTTTACTGCATGCAAGCATTATTTCGAGACAAATATAGTCTGCAGTAGTGTGCATAGATGATAGATTTGCAACTAACTCAGTTTTGGCCGATGTTTAGCCGCTAGTTGAACATTCAGGCGGTCTATGTAAAAATATTGCTATGGCGCATTTGGACATGCCCAAGCACAAGAGGGAGACGAACAGAAAGTGGTAGACTGTCTACTGGAGCTGTAGCCTTTTTACCATCCTACACAATTACCCCTAACTTTTCTCCATGTAAAAGTTGCACATAAGTTTGTGCATTGGGTTTCCTCTTCATAACATTTGGTGGAGGTGCTGAGCAACGACTCGGAACAGAGCTTCACAGTGGCCACCACTTTAGTTCTTGATTGATGTCGTACGAGACGGTGCCTAGATCTACAATGCCCGTGTTGCATCCGCAAGAACAAGGAACCTTCTGTGGCACCGATAGTTCCAACGTCGATGACTGGCTGGAGATGAAAGAGCGGGTGAACCGCCACAACAAATGGGATCTAACAGTGATGCTGACGAACATAATTTTGTACTTGACAGGCACAGCATGTGTGCGGTTTCAAAACCACAAAAAGAACTTTGTGACTGGGAGACCTGCAAGCAGAAGCTGCAAGATCTCTTCGAAAAACCACTGAAGGCCATGTCGCCTATATACAAGATGTGCTGGCACTCTGGCGCAAGGCCAATGCTGAAATGCCAGAGTCTGACAAAGTCGGGCATGTCTTAAAAGGTATTGCCAATGCGCCTTCAATTTACTGACTCGTAAGAACTACACTTTGGCTAATGACATTATCGCGGAGTGCAAACATTTTGAGCAGGTGAAAAGTTGTCGTATTTACCAGACATTTGCACGGCTTCCCAATATGGCTGCAACATTGCCCTGTGATGACCGACAGGAGTCTACTTTGTGGCAGCAGCAGCCTTCAGAGCAGCTGACGAAAATTCTGTGGCGTGAGCTGGAAGCCATGTGTCCCGCAGCTCTGTACCCACCTGTCAACGATATATGGGCTCTTATGGTTTGCCTTGTTCAGGCTATTATGCGCCAAGAACTTGCCAATGTCGGCTTTCAGTCTGTTTGCATCGTGGCCAGTTCCCGGCTAACCGAAAGTCCTTTGCTTGTGCATACTCAAAATCAATGGATCCCTCGAGGTTCTTGCAACATGGCAGAGTGGCAGACACCGGATGACTTCCCATCTGTTCCCACCAGTGACCATGTGCTGACTCTTAATGCCAATGTTCTCCTGCTACGCGCAGTTACCTTTCCTCATACTATGGTGACTATCACCGACAACAATGTATTTCTTCCAGTTTTAAATTATGATTTATTCATGCAAGTTATCCCGAAAGGCACGTCGCTCGGCAACGCTTATCCAATCAACGATACCACTATCTGCAGTCCGATCAGTTCCGCAATGTCCAATTCCGGCATATTTTCAATGACGCTTGCTCATGACTTGCTTCCCAAACAGGCTGCAGATCTCTGTCGCGTGCTGGAGTTTTATGGCGACGTCTTTGACTTTAAGGATTGGCAGCTGGGACAGACTTCCGTTGTGAACAATAAGATTGGAACCGGTGATGCTAGTCCTATCTGCCGATGACCTTATCGTGTGTCTCACACAGAATGCCACATTATGCAAGCTGAAGTAGACAAGATGCTAACAAAAAGTGTAACTGAGCCCTCTTCCGAGTCCTTGGGCATAGCCGGCTGTCTTGGTCAAAAAGAAGGATGGCAGCTGGCGATTTTGTGTCGACTACCATCAACTGAACAAGACCATGAAAAAGGACATGTACCCTCTCCTGCGGATTGATGATGTTCTCGAATGCCTTCACGGATCGAAATACTTCTCTTCAATAGACCTCCGATCTGGTTATTTGCAGATTTCGGTTCATGAACTCGACCGTGAAAAGACCGCTTTCATTACACCTTCACCATTTTTAAGTTATGCCTTTCGGACTTTGTAATGCCCCAGCAGCTTTCAAAAGAATGATGGACTTTCTCCTTCAGGGCTATAAGTGGTCCACCTGCCTATGTTATCTGGACAATGTCCTCTTATTTTCCCCTATGTTTGACAGGCACCTCAGTAGCTTGGCCGCTATTCTTGAAGTCTTTAGGGAAGCTAGCCTTCAACTGAACTCTTGTAAATGCCATTTTGGACACCATGAAGTCAAAGTTCTTGGCCACCTCTTCAGTGCTGCCAGTATACATCTTAATCCTGATAAGATTTACGCAGTCAAGACTTTCCTGTACCCTGCTCAGCAAAAGATGGGTGCAGCTTCATGGGCTTATGCTCCTATTTTCAACAGTTTGTTAAAAATTTTGTGGACATCACCCAGCCACTGACCGACCTTCTCAAGAAAGACCAGTTTCTCACCTTCCTACCTCTTGTCTGGCCGTCATTCCACTCTGCCTTTTGACACCTTGCTCCTGCCGGTGTCCTAAGAAGCCACAGAATATGCCCACAACGCCATTAGTCAGGCTTGTATGGCTCGCCAGTTTGCCTGTGATTGACTTACAGCAGCTCAGGCATCACAAAATACTCGCTACGACAGTCGCCACCGGAACCTTCACTTCTCTCGCAGAAATCTCGTTCTTCTGTGGGCTCCAAATCGCCGTGACAGCCTGTCTGAAAAAGCTATACCGGACTGTACTGGGTATTGCGGCAATTAAGTGACTTAAATTATGAAATTGCCCCTGTTGAAGACATTCCGTCCTCATCCCTGCTACAAACTGACATAGTCCACGTGTCCCATTTAAAACCATATTATTTATCTAGTTCACCACCATTCTAACAAGTGCTGGGACGGCACTCCAATCCTCAGGGGTTATGTTACGGAGCATTTGGACGTGACCGTGCGCGCAAGAGGGAGACGCAGAAGAAGTGGTGGACTGTCTACTGGAGATGTGGCCTTTGTACGAGCCTGCGCGATTACCACTAACTTTTCTCCATGTAAATAGCTGTACATACATTTGTGCATCAAGTTTCCTTTTAGTAACAATATGCCGAATAGCACATTCATTAGCCCATTTCATTGCCAATGAACTAAGAAAGCTTTATGAAATTACTTTTTCGTTTAGGTGAGAAAGACATTCTCAAAGTTGTGTCGCACTGGTCCCAATGTTTGCACCAGGTTTCGTGTTCGTGGCAAAGTGTCCCAGCAGGAATGTCAAGGTCTCATGGTGGTAAACACGACACAGTAATCTTTTGGGCTACAAAAAGCCTTTACAAGGCATGAGCATCAAATAAATACATCCATCATCAATGAACAAACAATAAAAACCCAATAGGTAACTCTAATAAACAACAAACTATACACAATGCGAGTTAATTCAGCGCATTCCCTCGAGTCCTCACACACAATGCATTGGTAAGTTCATTGAGTCTGCTGGTGCTGCCACGTCACCACCGTTTCCAACGAAAAGTGGTTGGGCCCACTGATGCGTCGTGGACTCAACGTCGCTGTCTCCTCCGTCAAGTCCCATGGCCGATCTGGCCAGAAGGTCACGACAGTGGGACAACCGAAGCACCTAAATCACCCAGCTAACTTCGCTAGCCTGCAGATTTTAGTCACAGAGACTCGGAAATGATGCCATGAGCCTGTCGATGAGTTATCTGGTGGGGCGCCCACTCAGCTCATGGGTCACAGCTGAAGCACAGCCTATGCTCTATTGTCACTGTCAATATGAGTCATCCAGCACGTCCAGCCTGCAGCTCCTTCTCGTGCCCATCATCCCAGAGCATAGCTCGGCTGCTCCGTTTTGTTATGTGTCCTTTTGCAGCATTGGCCACATAGCTCCACATGTATTTTTCAGCTTCTTCATTCATATATTCATTTCCTCATTTTTTTGTTGTTGTTGTTCAGAGACTTCCTTATTTTCTCACATCTTCTTTATCTCTTCCACCTTGTGCTTTTTTGCTCTTTTCCCCAATTAATGTCTTTTCTGTTTCTTCTTTCCCATTTTTTTACCGACTCATGATAATGACCCTGTTTTTAATGACGCTGGCCACCAAGGTTGGTACAGTTGGCATGGAATGACCCTGTGACATCCACATGTAAACAGTGAAAAGATGGTTCAACAGACACGTGCTTCACTGCGCTTCCTGCACCAAGCATACAACACAACCTATACTTGAGTGCTCATCATTAACCGTTGGACAAATAAAGTTTATTCCTATCCTATCCTCATTCCTAAAGTGATTACATGTGCTATACTGGCATCTGGCAAACACAGTCAGACTGTTCACTGCAAAAGTATGGTGCACTGAAAAATGCTCATTATATCAGACTAATTTCAATGGGTCGTCTCAAATTTGTAGAATCTGTGAGCATTATATTACCCCTTCATCTTCTTTATCTGTATATATTCATCATCATGGCCAGCGTCATCAGCTTCAACGTGCGACCTGCTAAACAAACCGTTGAGGCTTAGCATTTGTCTCGCAAGTGGTGGAGGCTGTTCTCGATCCCTTGGTCCTCTACACCTTTGAGTTTCCCTGGAGCTTCGTTCAGGTCACCGCTTGCTCCGCCTGTCCGCCACCATGCCCCAAGAAGATCCACCAGGAGCCTCCGGCGTCACCATCTCTGCCCCACTGGCCGTTCCTTCATGCACCATAAGCAAGCGACAGCGCAATCCCACCATGTTCACTGGCCTTTGTAGTGACGACGTTGACGACTGGCTGGACAGTTATGACCGTGTGAGTGAGTCTAACCGGTGGGATGATATGCACAAGCTTCGCAACGTCGCATTCTACCTCACTGATGTTGCCAGGACTTGGTTTCTTAACCACGAGAGCACCTTGCCTGACTGGGCGGCATTAAAACACAAGCTTCGGCAGATTTTTGGCGCCCGCACCGTCCGCTCTGAGGTCATCAAGAAAAAGCTTGATGGACGCATTCAACTTCCCAAGGAAACGTACACCTCTTGTTGCTCTTGAAACTGGACACTAAAAAATCCGCTGGACCTGATGGTCTTCCGAATGTATTTTTGAGGCGTTATGGAAAAATTCCTTCAGATTGGAAAATAGCACGTGTGGTTCACGTATATAAAAAAGGTGATCGATTGTCAGTTTCAAATTATCGGCCTGTTTCCATAACATGCAGTTGCTGTAAGATGTTGGAGCATATTGTAGCCGGTTACTTGCGAAAGTTCCTGAGCGATCATAATCTTTTGTCTGATAATCAGCACGGCTTTAGGCAGGGGTTATCCACAGTTACTCAGACTGTTTTGTCTGTACATGAATTTGCGCGGGTGCTTGATATGTCCGGGCAAACGGACGTGGTTTCCTTTGGTTTTAACAAGGCCTTTGATAAGGTGCCACATTGCAAACTTCTCTATAAGATGGAATGTATGGGTATACCATTTTTTATCATTCGATGGATTCAAGCCTACCTTACAGACAGACAGCAATATGTGGAAATTAATAAGACCGCTTCTAGCGTTGTTAACGTTCATTTAGGAGTTCCTCAGGGAAGTGTGCTGGGACCATTGTTGTTTTTAATATATGTAAATGATTTAGTTACGGTTGTTCCTGAAGATGTCTCTGTTAAGTTATTCGCAGGCGACTGTGTTGTGTTTAAATAAATTTCATCAGAACATGACCACAGTTCTGTACAAAAAGCAGTTTTTGCCATTGAAGAATGGTGTCTGAAATGGGCTATGGAACTTAATAGTGAAAAAACTGTTCTCTTACGTATAACTAGAAAAAGGACTCCAAGTTTGCTTCCTTACTTTCTTCGCGGCAAGATGATTTTGGAAGTTGAGAAATATAAATATTTAGGTATAACACTTGACAATAAGTTAAAAATGGTCGGCTCACATTACTAATATTTCTACAGCTGCATTTCGAAAGCTATGGCTTTTACGAAAAAAGCTAAAAGCTGCCCCTACACACACAAAAAAATTGGCTTACAAAACTTGTGTGCGGTCTTCACTTGAATATGCTTCAGTAGTGTGGGACCCATACACGAAAAAAGATATAATGATCCTTGAAAAAGTCAATAGGAAAGCGGTTAGGTTTATATACGGAAAATACAAAAGGGAAGACTCCCTCGCAGTTAATGATCTCGCATAACATTCATACACTAGAAACCCGCAGAAAGAGTAATAGATTAATATTCTTGTTCAATAGTTTAACACAAAAAAATAAGCTCCAGCTTTCAGAGTGCATTAAGCGTCCTCTAGTGAGAAGGACTCCAAGCGTTCATGAGCATTCACTTGCTCCCCTCATCGCCAAAACTAACAGTTTTAAATACAGTTTTTTCCCTAGAACAGTGCAAGATTGGAATTCATTACTGGCATCTGTCTTTTCCTCACAAAATTTTTCTGATGCGTTACATCATCTACTTACCTGACATGTACGTTTTGTATCCGTGTGCTGCTAATATTGTATAATTTTATTCTTTTGGTTTATTCTTTTGGTATCTGTGTGCTGCTAATATTGTACAATTTTATTCTTTTGGTTTATTCTTTTGATATACATGTGCTGCTAATATTGTATAAATTTTATTCTCTTGGTTATGTAACAATGTAAATTAATTCCTGCTAGGGCCAAGCAATGGCCTGCAGTATTCTGAAATAAATAAATTATATCGAGGACGTCCTCGCTCTTTGCCGCCATGTTGACACCACCATGACGGAATCTGATCGTGTTCGTCATATCCTAAAGGACATTGCCCACGTTGCATTCAACGCACTGGCGATCAAGAATCCGAATACCATTAACGATGTGATCGCGACTTGCCAACACCTGGACGCAATGCAGGCCATTTGTTTACATGTCGCCACTGACGCGCCTCCTCCCTCGGATACAGACCTGCTGATGCGGACTCTCATACGCGAAGAGCTCCAAGCGTGTGGCCTGCTCAGTCCTCTTGTTCTCCAGCCTCAACCTTTGGTTTCTGGCCTGCGCGACATCATCAAAGAGGAGCTGTCCTCCACGACCTGTGCTGCGAGCTCTGCCCCTCCTTCGCAGTCGACCTCGTATGCTCATGTTGCGGCTATGCAACCAGCATTCGTTCGGACAGTGCCTCCTGCACCTGCTACTGCTCCCAACCATCTGGCGACTCTAGAACCCTGTCCACCTGCCACAGCATTTTACACTACCCGGCCTACACCCCACCCCATTTGTTATTATTGTGGTATGCGCGGTCACATATCGCGTTTTTGCCAAAGACGACAACAGGACGAACACCGTGGCTACGATATTTATGAGAGAGACCCGTTGCTTCCTCAGAGTCCTTACCAGCGCCGGCTCTCCCCACGCTCACTTTCTCCACCTCCCAAAGCGCTTCGCAACTACCGTCCAGGGCGCCGCCGCTCAAACTCCCTTCTTCGACGCTCGACGTCACCCCTGCAACCGGCCACCCGCACTCCTGTCTACCGATCGAAAACTAGATGGTGCAGTTTTTGGAGGGAAAGCTGCACGGCTCACATAGACTACAATTCCTCCAGCGCTCCCGGCCAATACCTTATTCGTGTGTGTAGAAGGTGTACCAGTTCTAGCATTGATTGACACGGGAGCAGCTATTCCTATTATTCACGCTGGCTTGTGCTCTCATCTACGCAAAGTTACTACACCTTACAATGGAGCTCTTCTTCGTGGTGCAAATAATGTTGTGATTCGGCCATCAGCGTAATGCACTGTTCGAGTTTCGATCGACGGGATACGCCACCATATCCAGTTCGCAGTGTTGACTTCCTGTGCTCACGTGCTTATACTAGGGTGGGACTTTCTCTCTTCGGCGTCGGCTTTGATCTCATGCTGTGAACGCCTCGTTAACTTGACAGAGACAGACAATTCCGACAACGTGCACGAACCGCGCCTTCGCTTATGAACTGCTGACGATTGTATGGTGCCCCCTGGTTGCGAACAACTCCTTGCAGTTAACTCTGACATCACCGATGGTGACGTTTAGTTGTACCATCAGCCCGTTGCTTATCCAAAGGGATTGCTCTGGCACTCAGCCTTGTTCGCTTCACCAATGGCATGGCCACTTTGGCTGTACTCAACACAACCAATGAGCCAGTCCTGCTTTCTAAAGGCGCCGTTCTCATGTGCATCTTGGACACTCAGCCTGTCTCTGCTTACCTCGACTACTGCTGTTTCACAATCACCCACAGCTATGGATCCGGTCCCTGCTTCTGATCTCGCTTGTACCATCAGCTCCGATCTAACGCCACAGCAGACGGGGGAGTTACTGGCGATGTTATCCAAGCATAAAGACTGCTTCGACGTCCACTCTCCTCTTCTGGGACAGACTTCTGCAACGGCTCATCGCATATACAAAGTTGGAACTACCATCGTGCGCCCGCAGCCATATCGCATTTCTTCCACTGAACGACAGATCGATACCCACGTTGCCGACATGCTGAAATGTAGCATAATACGCCCATCTTCAAGTCCTTGGTCGTCACCTGTCGTTTTGGTGCGTAAGAAAGACGGCTCAGTGCAATTTTGCATAGAGTATCGTGCCTTGAACAAAATAACCCACAAAGATGTATATCCACTGCCCCGAAACGACGATGCATTAGATTCATTACAAGGCGCGGAGTATTTCTCCAGCCTTGATCTACGCTCCTGATACTGACAGATCCCCATGCACGAAACAGACAAGGAAAAAACTGCCTTTGCCCCACCCGATGGACTTTACGAATTTAACGTAATGCCTTTCGGCCAGTGTAATGCTCCCACCACATTTGAGCGGATGATTAACACCGTACTACGGGGCCTAAAGTGGAAGACTTGCTTATGCTACCTTGACGACATCATCATATTTTCAAAACAAAACCTGGTCAGAACAACCAATGAATTGTCATTGGGCATGAGCGCCACCACTGGACGTGCTGGCGCTGCTGTCCTTTTCTTGTTGAAAGCTGGATCTTGTGACACCGCTTAGCCTCGGAAGCAGTTGTACAAACTGCAGTGAGTCGTCTTTTATGCAGTACAGGCGACATGCTTTTGTGCTTTTGCCCAGAACCTTTGTCCCTTGTCGTCATCAATCACTGAATAACATATTAGCAGAGAAAAAGTTGCTTCAGAACCTTCACAGCTCTGCATTCTATAGTATCCAGGGCCTCATCCCAAAGCTCCTGGAGTTTGCATTCAATCCTGGGACACATGCTTGATTTCATCAATACTTGCGCACTAGGTGCAAAAATACATTTTGCTGTACTAATTAAGGGTATGAAAATATTCAAAATTTCAAATAAGATTTAAATAGTATTTGCTATTCAATTTGCATGTGATTCAAGACTTCAAGCTATTTGAAGTTGTGGAACATTCGTTTCTATAAACTGCTATAAGGAATAACAATAGTTGTTGCAGTCTACACAGAGAAAAACCGATGCAAGTGGAGAATTGTCATAATCTATAATTACTTTGTTTAGCGCAAAACAACAGACACAAGAAAGACGACAGGACAAGGCGCTACACTCAACTGACATCTTCTTATTGCATCACTCCTTTATAGAGAGCAGAATCTAGAAGAAGATGCGCAGTGAGCACCATATGCAGGAACCACCACAACATCCAATCACCAGAGCACGCTGATGTGACAAAATCCAAAAAACCATATTCAGCACTGTACAAAGTTAAAGAAGGCACACTAATGCACTGCGAACCCAGTGACTGTATGAAAAAAGCTTCTGATAATTCTGGGGCGCTGGTATCACGGCTCTTTTTCAAAATCATAGTATCGTAAGACATAGCTTTGTACTTGCATATTTTAGAATGTTGAGCTAAATGGGAACCTGTGCCTGTCGGTATGGATCGCTCATGTTCTCTAAAGCACCTGTTAACACAGCGGCCTGACTGCCCTACATACACTTTGCCACATGACAATGGAATCTTATATACCACACCGACACTACAATCTACAACCTTCGTGTGATTCTTTTCACAATCTGGTTTTTTACTTGTTTTTGAAATACGGCTGCACAACATTAACAGTTTCTGGGGAGCAGAAAACACTACTCGGATTTGGTATCTAGTGGGGGCATTCTTCAGATTGTGAGCCACTCGATGACAATACGGCACAACTTCAGGCCTCTTCTTTTGTGTAAGACAATTACTTTTGTGACGCTTCCCTTTCAGTTTCTGAAGCAATACCTCAGAGACTAACGTAACCACTACACTTGGGTAACCCGCAACCTGCAGCCTATTTAACTGTGCTATGAAACTCTGGTTCGCAGTGTGATGAAACACAACCTGTCACCGCTGGATTTCAGGTAGTAAGTCAGGCTTCCTGACAAAGTTGCTGAATTGTTAAAGAATGGGCTGAAGTTTAGCCCAGAACCAAGAATTCTTACGCATGACCTACTGGCCTTGAACAGGCGCACCGCAAGGAAAGCAGGACTAGAAGACAGAGAACGGTGCCTCCTGGATGGAGTGGATTGCCTTCGTAGGACCATCAACAAGAATTCACCACCTTCGACAGCTGAGGTCAAGAGAGTAGTATCTTTCTTTTGAGACAATGAACTTCGGTTGTTACTGAGTGACAAGGAGGGCGGTTTCATGATAGCTCTGGCTACTGTGTTCAACAAAAAAGCCATTCAGGCTGTCGACAAGAACTTCATTCTGGCAAATGAGAAAGCTCAGAAGGTAAAATGCAAAGCAGTTTCTTTGTTGGAAAATACAGTCCTCACCAAGATTGTGAAAGATGTCAAACAATGTAAGGTGCTTGCTCTAGAGGTTTTTTTTCACAGCAAAAACCCACAAACTGGATGTACCATTCCATACAATCGTCAGTAAAAACAACTGTTGGCAGGTTTTGGTTAGCCCCTTTTTGCAAAAACAGTTAAAGCAATTAGCTATTTGATGGTTCTTTTTTGATTGCATAATGTAACTGCACAAACAACAACGGACTCACCGCGACCGGATAACGAGCAAATCTGTTCGCCCCATGCTGGACACCAACGCCTGGTCGTTCACGTGTATGGTCACACAAACGGTGGCGTGTTCGAACGAGGCCTCGTGAGATGGTCTCGCAGAAGCATGGATCAGTGCACGTGCGAAACGTCCGCGCCGCTTAACAACCCCGAGCCAAAGAGGAAGAGCCTTCTCCTTTCCGCACCCAAGTAACGCCGCTGTTAGGGGGCGTTGGCAGAGCCACACCCGCGCCATCTCTCATGATGCGCTTCAACCACACAGACTGCTGCGGGCATCAAGCCACGCGGCAAAGCCGGATTACAGGAGACAGGAGCTATGCAGGAAAACAACATATCAGGGGATGCATGAGAGTCACGCATCCCCACATCCCCCCAACCTTAAATCACTACATATTCCGGTGAAACATGTCACATGGTCTAACATCAATGCGTGCTTCGCGAGCAAGGTAGTACATGCAACAGTAGCCACGCCGAGGGAATTTCCACACGCTGTCCATAACATGCGAGCCAACATTGTCCTTGGGTACACCGCTAGCGTCCACTGGTCACAGCAGCAGCTTTGCAGACTCAACGGCACGATTCCAGGTCAGGACTCTGAAAATGGTGACGCAGTAGTTCGTATGAGCAAGCGTCGCTGTCGGTGACTGCCAGCTGTTTTCTCCGCCGCCAAGGGCTGCGAGCTGGATACAGGCGGCCGCCGAAGTCGCTGCGCCGAACTGGCCACAGCCTCACCATTGCCCGAAATGGCTCGATCGTAGTCCAGGGCAGCAGCGCAGACGATGTGCAGGTGACAGCAAACCAGGGGTGACTCCATTCATGCTGCGTACACTCAACGCACTTGGCAAACACTAAAATAGTGCAAGGGAGAGGAATTCTGCATGCGCATCACCGATGTGGTACGATGTTCAACTCGGCTAGCAAAAGATCGGGCAGCTACTCAGATGTTAAGTTCACGTGAACGACGCTCGCTTCCTTGAGTGGAAAGAGTAATTTCGATTCGTGCGAGGCTAACTAGAATGAGGGAAGCAAAGTGCAACACTTCAACGCCACAGTCCACCAGGTTGTGTCCTTTCACGTGCAACAGGCAGCTTCGTAAAGCCTTAGGCCTAAAGCGTCACTACCCTGACAACAACCGGCATCCAAAAAACGACACCCAAAATGGGCGCAAAACAGGCAGCCGTGAGGACATGTCAGCTCTGTTAGGTGGTCCTACCCCGCTCAGTGCACACAGCATCCTAGTTGACGGACTGTGTCGAAGCGTCCGGTGCCAGGTCGCAACACCAGTCAGCTCATAGCGGCACCCGTGGCCCGCAGCCATCCGGCTCCCAGAGCCGCGACTTCATCAGAGTCAAAGAAATAGAAGAAGCTATTTAGTAAGAACTTCGGACCAACCACGAGGCTTATGTACTCATTCACTTCAGGCTTGCCAATGCTCCGTGGGCACGAAGCCTTGTTCTCCCAGGATGCTGACCACGTGGCTCTCGTACCGACAAATGTCATTAAAAAAAAAAAAACACTTGCGAGAAGGCTTAGCATGTTGACAAGTTCAAACACACTACAGCCACCGTCGCCTCACTCAAGAAAGCACACCGCCAAGGCTAGCGATCAAAATCCACGCTAGCCCTACGCTTCGGTTCAAACAAACGTCTCGAACGAAGCAAAACTTAAAACTATCGTCCGATGCCCCAAGAGCCCCACGTTGGGCGCCAGATGTGGGTTTCTCACCTGTGCTCTTGGGACAAAGAAACGACAACACAGTAGGGCAAACAATCACAAGGGCATTTATTGCACCTTTCATAGACTAATGCCTGCTAGCCAAGTTGCTATCCACAAACATGCCAATGGGCACGCAACAAATCGCACAAGTCCAACTCACCGCGACCGGATAATGAGCGAATATGTTCGCCCCATGCTGGACACCAACGCCTGGTCGTTCACGCGTACGGCGGCGCGTTCGAACGAGGCCTCACGAGACGGTCTCACAGAAACATGGATCGGTGCATGCACAAAACGTCCGCGCCGCTTAACGACCCCGAGCCAAAGAGGAAGAGCCTTCTTTTTTCCACGCCCAAGTAACCCCGCTGTTAGGTGGCGTTAGCAGGGCCACACTCGCACCATCTCTCACAATGCGCTTCAACAACACAGCCTGCCGCGGGCATCAAGCCACGCGGCGAAGCCGGATTACAGAAGACGGGAGCTATGCGGGAAAACAACATATCAGGGGACGTGTGAGAGTCGCGCATACCCACAGCACTAAACAAAGTAATTATGGATTCACACCAACTAGCCCGCAAACACATTGTGCTGAACTTGTCAGAAAGTTTTGCTGCAGGAACTGCAGTTGCCATGCAGAGGCAACAATTGCCAACCAAACGCATCAAGAAGGTTACTTCTGCACAATAGTTTTAGTCATTATATAAGCAGGCCTTGCTTTAAGAATGTTACAAAACTGTTTCAATTCAGTCAAACTTTGCAATCTTCTATTTGGTCTGTGTAGACGACAAGGTCAGTTGGACCGTCTCCTTTTAGTCGTAGGTTTTAAAGCAGTGCATGGGCTCTGAGGAAACCAAGACAATGCCAGGGCTGACTCTGTGTCATTCCTCAGCTGGCCAAATTCTCTGCATGTGCCTCGCATTCTCCATAGGCTGATGGTAGTGGGGCTGTGACATTAGTACCCCGCTCAGCGCGATCTTGTAGGAAGCACGAGAAAGAAGCATGTGCAAGCAAATCGGAAATAAATTATGGCAGAAAAAGCATGGACGTAACATACATGAAATGAAGATGGCCGATAAAATGCTGATCTAATAAGGCTTCCTAGTTGCAGAGTTTGTGACGTGTACTGTGTAAGTATCACGACTATTTACAGTCTATATATACAGGCTATGCACAATGTCTAGCTTGTAACCAAAGTTAAGGAGGGACATGGTCTCTGGAATATGGACAAGCTATCTTTTTACATTCTTGAACCGAATTTGATAAAAATTGGCATGCCTGTTCAGTTTCTTTTTATGATTGTAGAAATGCACAAATTTTTTTCTGTAGGGTAATTACTTAATGAAATAACTTACAAATAGTTGCATGTGTGAAGAACGGAAGACAAGATGGCCTTGCACAGGAAGGCATCGTCACCCTGTGAGTGGTCTCTGATGTTATGCTCTGTGTGGTGTGTGTTTAATTCTGTTTGAGTAGTTGTGTGCAAAACAGCAAATTTACCAGGACAGTGTTTCCAGCTCAGCCCTTGGCATTGCGCCAATTACGATAGTTCACTGGAAGGTCTGGTAGTACAACCTGGGAACTTCCAAAATGACCCCAACCAATATGACTGTGCTACAACAACAATAATTGTCTGCACAGTTTCGCCGTGCATCTCGACCTGTAACAACTGTGCTGTTGCTGTAGCACAATACTTGTGAAGACATTAGAAATGAATAAGATCCCTTTGGGTTTGGAAAACTGTTGCAAGAAACTGTCAAAGGTGAGTGAATGTGCAAAGTTCTGGTTAAAATGGTAATGGAGGGCAACTATTCAGTTCCTTTTCAAGAAACATTTTCTGTGAAGTTTCAAATATCAAAAAAGCACCTAGTATAGTCAACTTCCGTGAATTGGATTCTGACTGAACCGACGAAACTGCTCAAACTGTCCAGCAGGCCGAAATAAACAAAAGGCAGAAAAAACTCTGAGACACGCCATTGATTCAGTTGGCAGTATTTGCCTTTAAAGTTAACTTCGTCGCAATACAGCTCTGTTAAGCGGTGAAGCATACTAAGCAAGGAAAGTTGCCACTGTTAAGGGACATACCAAGTGTTCTTTATTTTACACACACACATACACCACCTCCAGTCACAGTACGAGCACCAAGATGCCTATTATATTTACCAGCAGGCCTTCAGAGATTTAAGACAGACCCGAATTCTTTTGTGGGCTTTGAACATCCCTTCGAATGAGTTTTCTCACCTTACCGCCTTCCATTTCGCTAGCTTTCCTAAAACATCGCTGGTTTTAAGGCAAAAGCCTCACGTGCCCCATGAAGCGAAAAATCCGGCGTTCGGCGTTAACATCCAATGGTACAAAAACCCACATGAACGTTATGATGTCCCATTCCCAGTGCAGTGGACGCTGCTGCGGCTTGCACTGCGAAATACCACGGTGAAGTAAAGTGAATGAAGGTGAATTAAAGTGCATTAAGGTGGATTAAGGCTGGTACAAATTAGACCAAAGTGAATTAAGGTAGAATGTTAATTTAAGGTGATAACTATGCGAAGCCATAGTGTTTTTGTATTCAAATCAGATAAGAATACTTCAGTAACTGTCAACTTTTATTCGCTTCTAGATGCACCGCGCGTGCGCGCGTATATTATGGAATGCGTACTAGGGCCCCCCGTTAACGGTCTCACATAGGAGACATGCATGATGGGCGGAACAAGGGTTCAAATCGCCACAGAAAAGTCAGAAACAACTCCAAATGGCTGCAAGTATGCTTATTAGGTACCTAGGTGCTCGTACTGTGACGGGAGACACATAAGAAACACGTATTATGTCCCGTGACAGCGGCCCCTTTCCATTCTTGATATGCTTCACTTCCAACTGTATTGCGGCGAAGCTGACCAATCAGGTTCGAATTCTCCGGCGAAGGACAATTTTGAGATAGAAATAATGAAAGTTGGGTCCACAGAAATGTATCGACGCTGGCAGGGGCCTTCGGCCGTGATTGAATTAACCAAATATTCAAATTAACGGAATTCTTCTGTATATGAGATGTACACAACATCTGTTACACAATTCTGCTCTAATTCTTGATAACATCATGCATAATTAAAGGGCATACGACAGAGCACTGTGCTTAATTAAGAAAAGTGCTTGGTCTGTTTTTAAAGCGAAAGCCATAAGTGGCTCGTTGCAATGGCTCATATACCCTTAAGGCAGCGTCTAGTTGAGTGGTACAAAATTATCACCATCAGCAATGGCTCATACCCCCCTCAGCAAGCAAAAATGCAATGGCTGATACATTCATTGAAATCATCCATACAACACACCGAACAAATGGATGAAGTCAAGACTATAACCAAAGCCTGTCTAGTCGGAATGATGTGTACTTAAAAGGAAGAGGTCCGGACACCGACCACGTTGCCTGACGTGCATGATCGATGTGCATGATCTAGGTAGGCTACTAAAATTGTGCCTATCAAATATGTATTTCACGTTCCAGAAGAAATTTTATCGGCAAGTCCACGGAGCGGCAATGGGGGCGTCGATTTCGGTCACAGTAGCTAACCTAACAATGGAGGCTATCAAAGCTCAAGCATTGTCCTCATTTACACCGGCACCAAAAGTCTTCAGATATGTCGACTGTTTCAGTACAGTGGAACCCCGTTCATACGTTCTTCACCGGACCGAGGAAAAAAAACCTAACAGCCGGGAAAACGCAACAGTGAGGAAAGCTCCGAAAATTAATGAAAAAAGTGCAGCTTCAACTATAGACAATTTATTTCCACAGAGTGCCCTTAGAACTTAAAGAAAGTCTAGAATGGTGGCTTGCCGTTTCTTTCGCTCGCTAGAAATCACCACACGTTTCTCAATAGCCTGGAAGGCCGCATTGCTGTCAGCGTCGCTGTGAGGTGCGACGTAGCTGTGGAGGAGGTCCATAGCCGCGACGGCTTCTCCAAAGCTAGGATTTGGCAACTCCCCGGCATCATGCGGCTCGTGCTCCTCGTCGTCACCACGCCACGGCAATGGCAACGGATGAAGGAATATCCGCGGGAAATTTTGCCCTCTTTGGCGTAATCATGCTAACGTGCTAACGATTGTTTAGTATTGCTGCGGAGCGCGCGCGTCCGAGCAGCCCGGTTGCGCGCAGCGCGGCGTGGTTTTGCGAGAAATGTAAACAAAAGAGAAGAGCTAGCCCGATAGTCGGAGCAACGCCATGAGCAACGCCAACTTCCGGCTTCCCTTTAGCTATAGCTTCACAAAGAGTGACGTCAGGGCCTCTCCCGAGTTTCCTTCCTCCGTGAGTCGACCCGTCCAACAAACCATGCGGGGACCGTAATCACAGTGATGATAGTGAGAGCATTTTTCACGAATGGCCACCTAGTGGCGGCCTCTCGAACTGGCGTGCGGCTTCTTGCAGCCAGTTCCATAGCCAAGCCCTGCCAAGCCCGGTCAAAACTCGTCAAAAGTCGAAATGGCGGTTGAAGCGCGTTGCCTACTTTAGCCCAGGCGGGTTGAGGTTGCGAAGCATCATACGAGAACGTTTTCACAGCTACTACGTAACAGCGGGGTTCCTTATACATTGGATCCTATGGAAGCTATGCCGGGACCGGATGAAAACGACGTAGCAGCCGGGAAAACGCAGCAGTGAGGAACGTAACAGCGGGGTTCTACTGCATTCTGAAAAAAAAAAAAAAAACTTTACGGCTCACCTAAACAGTATGCAAGCAGCAATCAAGTTCACCGCTGAAGTGGAACCTGAAGGCCTACTGCCGTTCTTGGACAACCTTGTGCAGCGAGAAGGGCCACACCTGTTATTCATGGTGTTTAGGAAGCAAACTCACACTGGTCGCTACCTAAACTACACATCGGTGCACCCTGCTTCGCAAAAGAGGTCTTTTGTTGGCTCTCTTCTTTGTTGGGTGAAAAACATGTGCACAACAGCGGAAGACCGCGTGGCGGACAATGCACTTGTGCGGCGGGAATTGATGGCTTGTGGATACCCTGAGTACTTTATTGACTCAGTAGGGTGCCAGCTGGCTCGCGCAGTACCCACCCAGCCTGGACCCCCAAAAAAATGGGCTTCAATTCAGTACATCCCCAGCATAAGCAAGACTCTTGCACGCGTCCTGCGGTCATTGGATGTGCAGGCTGCACACGTGCCCTCCTGAAAACTTAGACATGAGCTCGTGCATGTGAAGACCCTTTGGAAAGGGACAAGTTCCCAGGCGTAGTGTATGTCATTCCATGTGCATACTGTTGGTATTGTAAGGAAGATGACGAATGTGCACGCAGTCAGCAGCATCGGCAGCATCAAGCGCGCAGCAGAGGCTCGAGCTTGGGGACTGTGCTCGGTGCATCGTTGAACCGGCGGTCGCTACGTACCCCAATAAACCTCCTTTATAAGTGGTGGAGCCGTGCGGGGTAACGTTCCACTCTACCATCCTGGAACTCCGTTCTCGGACGCTACCCTCTGCCATGCCGGACACCAACCAGCAGACTCTTCCATCGCCACCCGTCCCTTGCGCTGGCACCGTTCGCCAGCGGGAGCCTCCCATCTTCAGCGGAAAAGACGACAACGACGTTGAGGAGTGGCTGTCGTCCTACGAACAGGTGAGCGTTCACAACAAATGGAATGACTCGGACAAGCTGGCTTACGTATCATTCTACTTCGCCGGCGTGGCCAGTCTCTGGTTCAGAAATCATGAAAGGGATGTCCGAACGTGGTCGGCGCTCAAGACGTCGATTACAGAAGTATTTGACCGACCCGCCGTCAGGAAACTCCGAGCCGAGCAGCGTTTGCGTACACGCGCACAGGACACGGGTGAGACATTCACCAGCTATATAGAAGACGTTCTCGATTTGTGCAGGCACGTGAACGCTGCCATGACGGAGGTGGAAAAGATCAAGCACGTCATGAAGGGAATCGACGATGATGTGTTCCAAATGCTTCTGGCCAAGGACCCGCGCACTGTTGGCGACGTCATCAGCTTATGCCAGAGCTAAGATGAATTGCGTAAGCAGCGAGCTCTGACAAGGCGACATCCCACACCAAATGCGGCATCACTCTGCAGCCTTACCACCGGCCCAGAACAAGCCTCCCTGATAACGCAAATCAAGGATTTCGTCCGCGAGGAAGTCGCACGACAGCTATCTCTGGTGTCCGTCACTCAGGAGTCTGCCAGCACTTTGCCGTCTCATATCCGTAACGTGATCCATGAAGAGGTCGCGAAAGCGCTGCCGGCTGTTCACCAGCAGGATGTCACGACTACACCAGTCACTTATGCTACGGTTGCTGCAATGGCCCCTCGCAGTGTGCCCGTGCGTCGCTTCCAGCAGCCTGTGCACCGCCCTCCCCCTCCTGTCCCCTGGACCACCACTGCCGTCACTAACCCGTGGCGTAAGCCGCACAATCGCCCTATATGCTTCGCATATAGGGCGAAGGTACCCGGTCATAGGTACCCGGTCATGTCGCAAGGTTCTGCTGCCGCCGATCGCAGGCGTTCGATGACGATCGCCGAGCGCCCTATGTGCCGCCTGATGCAAATGCGCCTTACGAACCCTTCGACCCATCACCAGCTCGCTCCCAGACTGATCGCCGTCCTCGCTTCGAACACCTCCGGTCACCCTCCCCACGTCGTCGATCGCTTTCCCCTATGCATCGACAACCCGTCTCTAACGAAGAGGGAAACTAGACGACGCAGTTCCTGAGGCAAGAAATGCGCAAGTGTCGACATGCCGAAGTCCTCCTTCTTTACCTGCCAATGTCATTGATGTGTTTATCGAAGACGTCGCTACAGTCGCCTTAGTCGATACCGGTGCCGCTATTTCAGTTATGGATGCCAGGTTTTGCCGTTCACTTCGTAAAGTGACGACGTCTCTGTCAGGATTGTCGCTCCGAACGGCGACTGCTCAACCCTTCGCCCTACCGCTGCTTGTACTGCCCGTGTGATCATACAGGACGTTTTGTACACGATTGAATTCATAGTTCTTTCATCGTGCTCCCATGCCGTTATTCTAGGATGGGATTTTCTCTCACGCCACAATGCCATCATCATCATCAATTGTGCTTGGGCTGAGATTAAACTTTTCCACATTGGTGACCTGGCCTCGGTCGATGCTCATCCTGCCGCTAAAACTGTCGTGAAAGAAGACACCTGTATCCCCCCGTGCTCTTCAGCATTCATACCAGTCTTCTGTAGTACCATATCCGATGGGACGGTCTCCTTCATGCCCTCTCATCACTTTGTTACCCGAAAAGCGCTTCCTTTGCCTTTTGCAGCTCTTGACCTTGCCGCCGGTGTGAGCACGATGCCCATTTACAATCATCTTTCATCGCCGCTATCACTGCTCCGCCGCGAATGCCTTGGTTACGTCGAGTCGGTCGATTCAACATGAATCGTCTCCGTCCTCGACGAAGTATCTTCTACTGCCACCCATGAACTGAGTGCCCTCTCCGTACCAGACTCAACATCGACTGGTGTGTTCAGCCCATTCATCGCCGAAGATCTGACGCCTTCGCAGCGATCTCAACATGTCGCAATACTTCAGCACTTCCGCCTTTCTTTCGACGTTGCGCAAACCTTTCTTGGCAGTGCATCGACAGTCAAGCATTACATCGACACTGGCACTCACTCACCCCTGCGACAAAGACCATATCGCGTGTCCGCTACGGAACGTCGCGTCATTGCAGACCAGGTCGATGACATGCTCCGTCGAGGCGTCATTCAACCTTCCCAAAGCCCATGGGCCTCTCCCGTGGTCCTCGTCACAAAGAAAGACTGTTCCATCTGCTTTTGTGTTGACTTTCGGCGGTTGAACAAGATCACGCTGAAGGACGTCTACCCATTACCACGCATTGATGATGCTCTGGACTGTTCGCAGGGAGCCGAGTTCTTTTCTTCGCTGGATTTGCGGTCAGGCTACTGGCAGGTTCCGATGGCAGAGGCCGATCGCCCGAAAACTGCCTTTGTTACACCAGACGGCTTGTATGAATTCACCGTCATGCCTTTCGGACTTTGCAACGCACCTGCTACGTTCGAAAGAATGATGCATAATGTTCTGCGTGGCCTCAAATGGAAAATATGTCTTTGCTATCTTGACGACATTGTGGTGTTCGCCCCTGATTTCCCAACACACCTGCTCCGCCTCCAGCCCGTACTCACTTGCTTGACCAACACCGGGTTGCAACTTAACCTGAAGAAGTGTCGATTTGCCGTTCGTCAGCTCACAATTTTAGGCCATGTCGTGTCAAAGGAGGGCATTCGGCCGGATCCCGAGAAGCTACGTGCTGTTACTGCATTCCCAAAACCTACTACTATGAAAGAGCTACGCAGTTTTATCGGCCTCTGCTCTTACTTCCGGCGATTCGTTCGAAACTTTGCGTCAATTATATCACCTCTCACGCAGCTCCTTGGGGGCGCTAGAGATCTCTCATCATGGTCTCCCGAGTGTGACGACGCCTTCACAACCTTGCGTCGTCTTCTCACGACGCCACCCATTCTTCGCCATTTTGACCCTCAAGCGCCAACCGAAATCCATACCGATGCAAGCGGTGTAGGCCTTGGCGCTGTGTTGGCACAGCGTCAACCTGGCCACCCAGAATACGTCGTCGCATACGTGAGTCGCACGTTAACCAAGGCGAAGACCAATTACAGCGTTACAGAAAAGGAGTGTTTGGCCATTGTGTGGGCGCTTGGCAAGTTTCGCCCATATTTATATGGCCGATCTTTTGTTGTAGTGACCGACCACCATGCACTATGTTGGCTGTCGACGTTCAAAGATCCATCGGGCCGCCTTGCCCGCTGGGCATTGCGAATCCAAGAATATGACATCCGCGTGGTGTACCGTTCCGGGCGAAAGCACTCCGATGCTGACGCGCTATCCCGATCACCGCTTCCCCCGAAGGCCAGTCACGACTACCCCTGCGAGTGCACATTATCCTCTCTGCACGTTGACACTATCGCTGCTGCACAGCGTAATGATACCTGGACTGCATCTCTGCTCGACCTTCTCTCGGATACGTCGAAAGTTCCAGCGTCACGTACGTTTCGGCGCCAAGTGCCTCATTTTGCGATTCGCGACCAGCTACTATATCCACGCAACTATGCCCCAGAGGGACGCATCTGATTACTCGTCATTCCGAGAATCTTGCGATCAGAGCTCTGCTCCTCGTTCCACGTCGACCCTCAGTGTGGCCATGCGGGAGTCTTCAAGACCTACGAAAGACTTCGACACCGCTATCACTGGCGGGGAATGTAAAATTTCGTTCGAAAGTTCGTCCGCTCTTGTCATGAGTGCGAACGCCGAAAAGCGCCACCGCACAACTCCGCCGGTGAACTCCAGCCTTTACAATGCCCATCCCGACCCTTTGATCGCGTGGGCATAGATCTCTACAGGCCACTTCCGTTGACTCCTGCCGGCAACAGGTGGATAATCGTTGCGGTAGACCACTTAACCCGTTATTCGGAGACTGATGCTCTACCAAACGCTACAGGTCCACGTGAACTTTTAAGCGATAGAGGCCACACCTTCTTATCTGAAGTCATCGAACTGCTTGCTGAATGCGCTGTTGTTCATCGTAAATGCACTGCTTATCACCCACAGACTAACAGTGCCACGGAACGCTTTAATCGAACTCTTGGCGACATGCTCGCCATGTATGTCTCACCTGATCAGTGCTAATTGGGACCTAGTTCTTCCGTTTGTCACCTACGCCTACAACACCGCGACACAGGCCACTACCGGATTCTCACCCTTTTACCTTCTTTACGGCCGTCATCCTTCGCACACAATTGACACCATTCTGCCCTACCCGCCGGACCCATCCGAATGCCTGCCGATCTCGGAAGCCGCCAGACAAGCAGAGGAATGTCGCCAGCTTGCCCGCCAATTCACCTCGGACGACCAGAACCGCCAAAAAGCCGTTCACGATGCCTAGAACTCGACTCCCACTTTTCTCCCGGGCGCTCTCGTCTGGTTGTTAGTGCCACACCGCACGCCTGGGCTCGCTTCAAAACTCCTTCCGAAGTACGACGGGCCATACCGCGTCCTCGAGAGAACATCACCCGTGAATTACCTGTTTGAGCCGCTAACGCCGCCGTCCGACATGCGACGTCGTAACCGCGAAGTCGTTCACGTTCAGCGTCTCAAGCCGTATCACGATTCTACTGTCCTTCCAGAAAACTAAGTCGCCAGGATGGCTCCTTTATTTCCGCGGGGCCATTGTAAGGAAGATGACGAATGTGTGCGCAGTCAGCAGCATCGGCAGCATCAAGCGCACAGAGGCTCGAGCTCGGGGTCTGTGCTCGGTGCACCGTAGAACCGGCGGTCGCTACGTACCCCAATAAACCTCCTTTATAGTATTACGATATGCTCAAGCGATGCTCAAGAAATGAGCCGCTGCGAGAATGACGACGAAGTTGGTCGGTGCGCTTGGCGCGAGCGAGTGTCAGCCTGGCTGCCTGGCTCCAGTGTAAATAGCCTGTAAATAGCCTCTTCTGTCTGTGTCTTTCCACACGCAACATTCTGGTGGAGGTGCTGGGTAGCCGTGTGATGTGGTGTGTAATACGGTGGCTCTTAGCTTGCTCAAGGCGACGGCAGTCTTTGATGATGGCGTCGATAGTCGAGACGTTGCCGAAAACAAGCAAATTGAAAGCGTCGTCGGCGATGCCTTTTAGAATATGTGACACTTTATCGGCTTCGGACATACCATCGTCAGCTTTGCGGCATAGAGCTAAGACGTCGAGGATGTAGGAAACGTACGGCTCTGTAGATGACTGTACATGAGACGCAAGAGCCTTTCTCGCGGCAGCCTTGCGCCCAATGGGGTCGCCGAACAGTTCCCGTAGCTTCTCTTTGAAATTGTCCCAACTGGTTATCTCGTCGTCATGCGTTTGGTGCCACACGCGTGGGGTGCCGCCGAGATAAAAGATGACATTGGCGAGCATAATCGTTGGGTCCCACCTGTTATTAGCACTGGCGTGTTCATAGAGTTTGAGCCAGTCGTCAACATCCTGTCGTGACGATTGGAGCAGTGGGACATGCCGAAGCCGTTGCAGAGGTGGGCGCGTCACCGGGAGGCATGGTGACAAGCTCGGTGTGCCGACCACTTCTGAGTTCCGTGGTGAGGACGGGGATCGCTGACCTCCACCAGAATGTTGCGAAATCGTTTTAGCCACGCCCACTACATCCTCCGCTGTGACAACTAGGGACATCGTCCACGTCGCCCGACTCAAGCCCTACAACTCTCCACGCGCCTTGGATATTTAACAGCACCGTGACGGTGCTTTTGCTGCCGGGGGGTAGTATTACGATATGCTCAAGCGATGCTCAAGAAATGAGCTGCCGCGAGAATGACGACGAAGTTGGTCGGTGCGCTTGGCACGAGCGAGTGTCAGCCTGGCTGCCTGGCTCCAGTGTAAATAGCCTGTAAATAGCCTCTTCTGTCTGTGTCTTTCCACACGCAACAATAGTATGTCTACGTCGGCGAAACCGGCAACTTCAAAACAAGACTTAAGCAGCACAGGAATTACTTCCAGAAACGACATATTGCATCGAATGCCTTGGCCGAACACTGCACAACCACATCACATACGATTAACTGGGAGAAATCTCGCGCGATCGCCAAGGAACGAAATCACTCTTCGCGTCTTTATCTTGAGCCCCTAATCATCCAAACCATGGCGCACACTCTTAATCGCAACGAAAGCAATCTGCTGCCCATGTATGGACAGCAATAAAAATTTCGAGGGGGGGCTGAAGCCCGAAATTTTTTAGTGCTGTCCATGCACTGCCAACCAAAGCGAACCCCCTGCGCCGGAAATCATTCTGGATTTTGTCTAGAATGTCTTTTTCACGCTTGAAAAGACATTTCACCACGAACATTGCGAAGTTGGGCTGGATTTCGCGGCAACACCAATGTACCGGGAGTCACATCACGCAATCAGCCCCATCCGAGCACAAAGTTTCAAGGGCGTTTTGATGGCGAACGCGCTGGCCGCGGCACCTCGCGGAGGTTGCGGAATCTACGGAGCGCATGTATGTCAATTCCAAAACTTTATGGGCACAAATCTCATAAGCTTTTGATGTGAAAGGTGCATTGACATTTCCAAAGTTGTGCTTTAGATTTTCAATTACGGAACTTTGTAGGTTTAATGCTGTTATAAACATTAACGACAAAGGGTCATTGACTTTTCTAATGTCTTACATCGGAACATACAACGAAACAAGCCAAATCAACACACTATTAGACAAGTTGACAAAGCACGCTGCGAGGTCCAATGAGATGAAGCGTTGTGGTGGATCACTTGTGCTGTCATGTCACATAAAAAATACCAACATTTTTTTTTCACCTAAGCCAATGCAACCATGTCAAGACACTAAAGCCAGCCAAGGTAACTACGTTCTTATTTATTTTTTCTGCTTTGACTTTTATTCGTGCGGACACATTGACCCTTTTCAATTTTTTTGTTCTCGTTACCCTACCCGCGAGCTGCCAGAGCCAGCCAGAGTGCATAGGTTTTTTCCCTGTTGCCCCAACCATCGCGCGACGCACTTCGGTGCGCGTTCAGTTTGCTATGGCCAAGTGGATTTTCACCTGGCAGAGTTTTGGACGCTTAATGGCTAGCCGATGAGAGGAAAAAACAATGGTCGCTCGCCGCCGTCACTGTGGGGACTCGACGGATTGCACCGCGTTCGCTTGAGCACAGCCTCTCCATTAGGTCTTGTCTCGCCGGTGTAGGATACCGAGCAGTATGCGTATGGTTCTCAGTAGACCAAGCGTCTCACATTTTCTTCGATATTCCTTCAGTAGCCACATTAGTTGCCCAAAGTAGGCATTAGATTGCAGCCAACATACTTTCCTTCACATTTCTTCATTTCGGTGCCCCCACCCGAGAAGAGGAACAAAAAAATACATTGTTGCGACGCAGCGAATTGTCGCATGGTGAAAGTTTGATTTTGTTACTTCTTTTACGGAAGGTAATGGGCCACGGGACGCTTCAGTTGCCAGATACTCTTACTATATTATTCCAATACCAATTATATGGACATGCCAGGCGCATTTCTGCCACCGCCCTCATGTTTCATATAAAGTCCAAGGGCGATAACATCGTGACCGAGCGCCGCATGCTGTATGTACGAGTGAAAGAGTAGGGGGGGGTGTTGAATCGGTGAGCCGACGATGGTGACTCAGTCTTGTGTACGCAAAGGAGAAAAGCGGGGAGCAAGCGCGTCACGCGCAATACATTGGGGGGAGTGGATGGAATGGGGACGGGATCAAGGATTCTGTGAATCTGGGATTGCACAACATGTTTATTTTCCTTGTTTGACGCATTATATATAGAGACTTTTTCTTAGATACGTAGATTTATTAGAGACTTATACATATATTTAAATATCTTGTTGCAAGGCTTTGTGCATACGAGCATTGAACTTTGTTTGCACTGACACTTTTTTGCCCTTTATCAAGCTGTATCTTCGCATTTCTAATGTACGAGGGCGAATCAAATGAAAGTGAGCCTACCCACCCCGCACAATAATGGTTCGGTTCATTATCTGCGAGGCATACGCGAAGCACAGAGGCATCTCTCATTTACAAAAGTGACACGCAGGTGTGAGGATAAAGATTTTTTAATGCTCTCATACACTGGGTTGAGCATGGTTGCGTGACATAAATGACACTCCAAAAGTTGGACAGCATGTTGCCGTGCAGTTTTTGACAGCTGAAGGTATTTCCCAAAAAGAAATTAGTCGCCGTATGGCTGCCGTGCATGTTGAACATTGCATTTCATTGCCCACTGTGAAGTGTTAGAGCAAACGGTTCAATGAAGGATGCGAAAGTTGCAAAGACGATCCAAGACCGGGCCACAGCCATCATGCAATCACCCCCAACAAAACTGCAAAGGATGATGAGCTGATCAGACAAGAACGCAGAATAAGCATCGATGAACTTGCAGAGCGTGTGAACATCAATCATGGTTCGGTTCACGCCATAATTCATGAAAATCTCGGTTATCAGCTCTTGTGTGTGCAATGAATGTCCTGGATTTTGAACCACCGCCATAAGACAGAGAAGTTTGGCGCTGCCTTGACTTATCTGATCCGGTATCACAATGAGGGTGCCGACTTTTCTGCAATTGTGATCGGGGACGAACCATGGTACCACTACTACGAGCCTGACACGCGACGGCAAAGCTTACAGTAAAAACATTCGAATTCACCACGCCCAAAGAAAGCAAAAGTCGTCATTTCCGCCAGAAAGATGTTGACTTTTTTTTTTTCGGTTGTCAGGGGCCATTACTGATAGAATTTGCTAAACCTTGAGAGACTATCAATTGTTTCTGATATGGTGAAATGCCGGAATGGCTGCATGTCGCAATCAAGAACAAATGACATGGAAAATTGAGTAATGGTGTCATCTTGCTCCACGACAATGCCCGTCCCCACCTCGCTGATGTGGTTAATACAAAACTGGTAAAGTTCAAGGGGGAAAAGCTGTAACATCCGCCATGCAGCTCAGACCTGTCACCTTGCGACTTCCGCATTTTGGGGCAACCGAAAAAACAAAGTGAAAGAGTCAGCTACAGACTTTTTGAAGCAGCAACTCAAGGAGTTTTACGAGATGGGAATCACGCGACTCGTCAGTCAATGGGACAAACGTCTAAATGCTCATGGAGACTACATTTAAATAAAGTAACCCGTTTGTCATATATTCGCATTGGCTCAATTTAATTTGACTCGCCCTCGTACATTTTGCAGAACTCCTGCTTTTTATATGTACTCTCTGTTGTGACCATAATTGCGGTGCAATTACTCACGATACACGACCAGTGACACCTGCTACTGCGTAATACATTGGAACAAATGACAGCATCATTGAGATCTTTCACTGGCCATTGCATATGTACAAGAATGTAAACACGGTTCTTGAATGACAAAGATATATGACAAAGATATATGACAAAGAATGACATTAACATATTTGCACTCAACTTGTTCATTTCATGCCCTTTACATGTTTTATATCAACGGTCAGGGTGTCTACCAAATAGAAATTTTGAAATTCCCAGAGTTTTCCAGGTTTTCCCTGAGCACGTTTGCAAAATTCCCTGAATGAGTAAGAACTTCGTTTTATGTCAAGACAAGTTGACACCATGTTGTCCGATGCTGTCACTCTCTAGTAAGCATGTTGAAACAAAAAAAAAATTATTTAATCCAGTTTGAATAGTAAGGAATAATATCTATTTTATTTAAAAAGAAAACAGAACGAAGGTGTTAGTAAAATGCACAGCGAAAAAAATGGTAAAACCCATTCCAAATTGAGCCGAACATTTCCAAATACAAATGAAAAGGAGATGCATACATAAGTAAATATTCTTGAATATGAGCTATTTCTATCAACTGATAGCAAGCTCATCGGTATGAGGCCTGAACTTCGTCACAACTAAGATTCTCTCTCAGCAGATGGGAAGTCAACCTCAACTGTCCCGACATACTCTCAGCCCGTACACATCTCAGTGTTGGGTTTCACTGCTTTAAAGACTTTATTTCGGCTTGGATGAGGGACACCTGCATCTCGGCGTCAGCCAACACTTTGTTTTTTGAGCTCAAGCTCCTTCAAAGATGCGGCGGCATGCTTCCTTTCCCGTTAATTCCTCAGTGCGTCGGTCCTTTCTGTTCTCATTCTCCTTCTGCCACGCATTCACCCCATGGATCACTTGAAGGATCCTCTTGTCAATTGTACAGTCAACGTCCGATTTTTCGGACTCCCTAGGGGCCCCAAAAACATTTGAAAATTCGGGCAGTCCGAAAAAAATTAATGCGTGTCTTTAAACTGCCTTTAAGGGCTAAAATTGCCACAGGCACGTCGGAAAAAGCTCTTAACGCCTGCCAGTACACTTATTAGGCATATCGGTGCTTGTACTGTGACAGGAGACGGGTGTGCACACATGCATAATTAAGGAATACATACCGTGTCCCGTGACATTGCCCCTTCTTACGCTTGTTATGCTTCACCGCGTCAAACTGCTGTACAGAGGTGAAGCTTTCGGAGACTGGCATTGCACAACGCGCTGTGCTTTGCGAGCTTCGAAGCCAATCGCGAGGATTACAAAGGCGTAGTCGGTGGCATTGCTGACAGCGGCGATTCTTTCTATGAAAAACACGGCACCACACGGCAAGAAGCTTAATAGCGAACGTAGGAGCAGCTAGGCCTAACGCTGCCGCGGTGGTGGCTACGGCTGCCAGCGGATCTGCGTGCGAGAGTGCCGGTTCGAGGCGGCGGCGGTGGCTTTGATTAATGCCATTTCAGAACTGCAGTCAGGGCAATATGCATTGACTATATTGAGTACGCGGTGGTGCCGCGAAGCCGTGCGAATTATCGGGCATGTCCGAAAAATCGGGCGTCTGGAAAATCGGTCGTTAACAGCTCTGGAAATACCTCGTGCCGATGACACGGCGTCAATGACGATTCGTTGCGATTCCCGTTACTGATGCCAGCATTAGCATGACTTTCGTTCCCTTTCAATAATGTTACAGCTAATTTTCCCTGACAGAAGCAAAAATTCCCTAAGTTTTCCCTGAGTATTTCCAGACTATTCACATTCCCTGAGAATTCCCGATTTTCCTGGTTGGTAGACACCCTGAGTATGCACTGCTTTGCTAGTTTTGAACTGTTACAGTTCTAAAGTTCGCGTGATGTATTCTTTACTTATTAAATGGACAAAAAAACGAGGACGCATTGATGTTAGTTATTTCGGGCAAAATTTTTGGCACATACCAGTATATTCTTTTATGAAAAAATACATATCTTGCTTGTTTTGACAGTGCGTAGCATTCAAGAATTCGTTTGCAGCATCTTTGGCAATGGCAATGCAATTATTATTCATGTATTTGATCCATCGACAAATTGTTTACGAGGAAGCTTTAGCTCGGGCCCAACTCCAACGTGGCCTATTCAAATACATGTCAAACGCAGAAACGCTTTTCTGAGATAACCCCTCGATCGCTTTGAATAAAATGTGTTGCATTTAAGAGAGAAAGGTAAATTCTTGTGTCTGTTGGAAGCGAAATTTTGATTTAGGGCCTGAATTTTGTTTAAAATATTTTGAAAAATTTGAAAGTTCAAAAAATAGAAGTACAACGTTTACAATCTAATAGCTCTGAATCAAGAACAGATATTGTGGTTCTGTAAACAACAAAGCGGACAAATTTGGTATGTCAATTAGTACCTTACGTCAATTGGTTATGTTGTGTACAAGGGTATTGCAAAAGCCGTATTTCCATAATACAAATTTTTTTGAGATTCATGTGTAACATATCAATTTTGTCCGTTGTAGATGTACTATTACATGAAACTCACAGAATTATATAATTTTTCATTGTTGAGTTACAGAGTTATAAACTTGATGGTTTCGTTTTCTGAAAATGTGCGATTTTGGCCAATTTTTAATAAAGAATTGACAACATAAATGAAAAATTCGAAACTAGCAGTCAATAGAATTGAAGTTTTTCTTTTAAATGCAACAAAGCTCTTCAAATTTGGTGCAGCGGTTGCCAAGAAAAACGAATTCCTCTTCTACATGTATTTAGATTGCAGCACTCGAGCTAAAGCTTCCTCTTAAGGAGGAAGCCGAGTTGCAACTTGAGCCCCCCCCCCTGAACGAAATTTCTGGCTACGCCACTGACCCGCAGGGGAGCGTATCTTCGCCAGACACAGTGACCGAGAGTTGCTCTTCGAAGAACGGCTTATGTTGGTAGCAATGCCAAACAACAAAAGTTTAATATCACTGCTATAATATAGGTAATAATACAACATCTAATGCAATAAGTATGAAGGTGTAGCACAAATAAATTTGCCCACTTTGAATAGTTTGGACTTTTCTAGGACCTGGCCAGCCTACAGCTCTGTTCGTCTCTCTGAGAGTGTGTCGACAAATAAGAACATGTTTTTACCAGTGGGGTGCGAGAAGGAGGGAGAAGGGGGGGGGGGGTTGAGGCTTCATTTTTAGCAGGGTCATCTCAAAATTGCTTGTCCCTTTGCCGCTTTGGCACTTGGAAACAGTGCTTTCGCTACGGTTCCAGAATCAATGATTGGCTTGAAATATTGCTAGCGTACTGATTAATGTTAAAGTACACAGCTTGGCCCAGGCGTGAAGCGAAGTGGTGAAGGAACATGTATGCTAATGCAGTTATTTCAACAGAATACAAAGTGCGGGCTCACATTATTGCTCCTGTCTCGAAAAGCAGTGGTAAGCACGCTCTCAAGAACGCATGTTAAACGGAACAGCGCAGCGCACAAACAGCAATAGCCAAAAAAAAATAATAAGGAGGCGGGAGTGTCAATGCTCAGAACGCTGCCCCTAGCCAAAGCCACCCACCTAGAACAAGGAGGCGCTGCCCTAGCCCATTCGTACTAGCTGCAGTTCAGAAAGAATTAGCGGAGGGGTGGGTAGAACACAAATTATTTTTAACACCTTCCTCTCCCACGCGGGTTTACGTGAATGCGACACAGGCATGTCGTATTTCTACTATTCTATACACTTACATATGGTGCATTCTCCTTCGTCCGAAACAAGCCAGAACCATAGCGCCCGCAGCTGTCAGAAATTCATCTCTCCCTTAATGTCACACGACAGTGTTTGCAAGCATCGCATGAGCCGACTCACTAGTGCATTGGCACACCAATGCTATTCACTTTGCTAACGCATTACCACCGTTTACATGGTTACAAAGTGCTACGATTGCAACATGCCACTTATCGCATCCATGCAAACCACGCTTGTAATTGGGGATGGTGGACTGTAGTATGATAACTAGCTGGGCGAGTTGGTACATCTGTGTGCGCTGTAAGTAATGGTGGGGACAATGGAGGCATGTGTTCTTACTTGAGATACACTTGCTTTCAGCGCAACTTCCTGTGCTTCTCACATGCACCCTGCAGGGAGTGGATAGTGCTTCGGCGGCCCCAGTGCATTGATCAACACATGCCACTAATGGAGAAGGGATGGGGCGAAGTGGAGCAGGTGTCATGAGTACGGGCCGCAGGTTAGTGGGAGCACTGTTTACTATTTATGCCCAGTCACAGCAGCGGGGGGACGGAGGTCTGCAGACATAGATGACTCCCCCCTTTCTGGAACCTGGGACCCAGGACCCCTCGGACCCTCTCGTTACTGCGCCACTGGGGATATGAATGAGCACAGCTTGTCTTTCACAGCACAAGTTCAACCAATAACGATTTTTAACTTACACTTTTGGCAGAGCTTGGTTCTTCACAATCATGTTGTTGTTGACAGCATTCCTGCTGCTATGAGAGCTGAAAAACAAGTCTGCCCCATGGGAAGTACATTTCAGCAGCAGTGCTGAAGAGCACTCAATGCAGAAACAAATAACTTGATGTAAGTTGCTACTTTCACAGAGTATGCCAACAATGTGTCCAATTTCGATCTAGGTGCACAATCCTATCCACCTTATCACAGAATGGCCATCGTCCCTGCCTGTCAACATGAAATCATCATAAAATATTAACATGAAATACCAACTGCTTCAGATGCTGGAATTTAATAGCTAACATTACATGCTCCATATCAGGATTTCAAATTACCTTGCAAGGCATCACCATGCACAAATATGAGGAATAAATCGTGAGTTGAGTATCAAACACCCACTTGCACATTTTCCCAACCTTTTGCAATGTTCACAAGGGAAATGTGTTCCATAAGGGCAAGGGTGCCTGTTGGGAAACCCCCAAAACATGAACCGCTCACTCACCGAGAGCCAGGGATTTCGTGGTACAGGACCCATTTGCAGAAGTATTCAGGCTCGACAACAGCTGGAGTGGGTGATGATGAAGTGATGTTGAAAAGGTTGGAAGTACTGGGCATGCTGCTACCCAGCAAGTCATTGGTCATCTTAGTCACGTTGTGTTGCCGTACAGCACTCAGGCCATTTCCACTCTCTGAAACATCAAGCCAGCTACAATCCTGTCACACACATTCAGGAGATGAAATGAAATTACCACCATATTTTATGAGTAATTACAGTCACATAAAATGCACAGACATGCTCACTGAAATCATAAGCAAGGCAGTGCGCACAAAAGCAAAAAAAGACACAAGTGAGACAGTTGTCCATCACAAACGCTTATAACAAGTTTGTGCACCCAATGCTCAACACACCCATTACACAAGTTTTACAAGGACCTTGGGGCAGGATGCTGCGACAAAGAAACTTACTGTGCTGTGTTCAGTAATAAAAAGATTGTTCTAGTTTTGCTTGCTGCATGAAAACACACCATGTCAGTCCAATAGCACAGCGTACGGAGTCAACGAAGAAAGGAAACCAATAAGATGCCATCAACTATATGCACCATCACTGACAAAGTGAACAGTGTCTAGCTCACAGGAAAAGGTCTTCCAGGTGTGTCCGAATAATGCCATCTAAGAAGACCTACTGAAGAAGGTTGCGAATAATGCACTTACTATTCTAGCAAAGTTTGCAGGCACTAAAGAGGAATGTTAGGCCAAATTAAACTTTTGGAATACAGTATATGTGCAAGCCTGCTGAGTAAAAAAAATGACACACCCTTGAGTTTATATTAGTTAACCTATGACATCATACTATGTTGTGAATAAAAACCTGCCACATATTTACAATTGCTGCTGCACAGAAACTGCTGAAATATGTGAAAATACTTAAGAATCTGCAACATCACACTGACGTACTAGCACTGTGGTTCCAATACACATTTTTTAAAGAAGCAAGTTCGGTTTTCATTTTCTACACTAGTAATCAATTTGCTTTCAGCAAATAAAACAATGTTCCCAAAGAATGCATAATGTGCTTAAACTATTACTGTCACTCTTTGTGCTCCTTTCAGGGAGACAAATTCAGGGGGGTGCAATTATCATTTTAAATATGAGCAGAAAACTTGGGCTACACTGCAGTCTTTGCCATAAGACCGGTCAGCTCCAACTCATGCCAAGCAAAACATAATATCTTGCGTGACCTGCATAACCAGACAATACACCATTCTGCAACTAAACCAACAATAAGCCTCAACTATAAAAAATATCAGACCAACAACGTGCAAAAATTATAAAGAAATTAGGATGGCCAGTGACAAGTCTCTTGGCTCCTTTTGTTAAAGCATTCTGCTCTTCCTTCTACTATCACAGAGGAATGGATGTGTCCAGCGGTGAAGCCCCAACATGCTACACACATACAAAGTGAACACAAAGGTCAACTACAAGACCGTCCTTCCCTCTACAGCTGGGCACTTCTGCAGGGATGTGCAAGGCTGCCATTCTGTGGTGCCAAATCTGGCATGCCCTATTGGCAGTACTGGAGCATGGTGCTTTTTCTCCTATTTTATTGTGTTGTGCATGTAAGTGTGCTATTACACAATGTCACTTCACTGAATTCCTCTACAAAGCTCCCCATCATCAGCTGAGTGGCCTATGCTACTCCCGATCTCCATGAAATTCAACACATTCTCTTTCTTCTGCCAAGTGCTCTTCGTCTGGAGTGCACAACACTGTACAAGAGATCACTGAGGCCTACATGATCACTTAGCACAAGCGCCTCATTCTTATGTCTCCAGGTCGCAAAGTCCTCCTTCAACTGGCCTACCCTGTCACGAATTTGAAACATGCTTTCACCTATATCATATTGCCGCATATTAGAGAGTGCCTCAATGCCACTCCTGTGCCGTGGAATATGCACTCAGAATTCCATACCGGCCACCGCCGAGCTCGTGCCTGGTTACCTAGCTAGCAGTCTGTGCATGGACACCACCAGCCACATCCGCCACTGCACAGAGACAGTGAGTACGATCAGCTCCAGCCTCTGGGAGATCATGTTAGACTCAGTTGCTCACACCACCAACGTGGCTAAGGAAGCCACCATCACCTTAGCCATTGTTGTGCCCAAACAATGACTACACCATTATTATCTCGGATTTGCTTGCTGCCTGCCACAACTTCCAATGCCACTGCCCACCCTATACTCTGCCGTGCTTTTTAACTTTTCACGGAGATCGAATTAGACTGGACTCCGAGTCCAGAGTACCTTCACATCAACCAACTCACTCACACTATCGCTCGAGTTGAAGCAATCCACCAGACACCACACTGAGACGACCATGAGCCCAAGGAGGATTCTATAAACCCCTGCACAACACACTCCTTCAACTCTCTCATGTCTCCCTCCTGGCAAAATCCCCCTTCAATTCTCTCAATAGGGACGAAGCTGCTGCCTGGTGGCAACTTCAGGGGGACACCTTCCCTCTACTAGAACAAATGTCCCTATTGCACCGAGCATGCACCCCTATACCACTTCATATAGGCATGTTGTCATACACCTAACATCCCCACAATCCCGCCATTGAACAGTGGGAAGCCATGCTGCTCAGTTTTGAGCAGTGTGACCAGCAAAAACCGGTGTGGTGGTACCGACAGGCAGCCAAACCCACAGGGGTCCTGGACTACGAATTTCTGCCACTGGTGAAAACTGGAAAAGAGGAGATGACTCTGGCTGGCATTCTTTGCTGTTGTCAAATAAAGATTACTCTTTGATATTTACTACATTAAAGGCGTGATGGGCTTGGAGGCGTATATTTGTTTTGGTGAGGATACTTAGGTAGCATCTGTTGTTTCATTGCATACCAGCCATCCGTTAACCAGCGCATTTGTAGCAGTAGTATAGGTGGCTATACATATAAATCAATTTGTCATGTGTGTATTGTCTACAGAAGTGCGAACATGAAAGGCAACTGGCACCGCTTTCCTCCGCAGTCCCCACAGGGGGAAAGGGCAGCAGTTCCAAAGGAGGGTTGTATTTCCCCAGCTGCTCCCCCACAGCACGTAAACCTTCAGATATTCAAGCTCTCCCACTATAGAAGCATTGACATAGAATAGCATTAGACACTGTCGCGGCTAGGGTGGCTTGGCCATGGAATCCACCAAGCCCATCGATTATGACGTCAAGCTGTAGAAAATGAAGGAAAAAAAGATTTATTTAGCTTAGTTACACTGCTCCAGTGCGGAAGCCCACTCCATGCAGGAGCAAGTTAACATCTCACTTCACATCAGGACCCTCTGTCCACTCTCTCGAAAAGTATCTACTTTTCATACCGTTGTCTTCCCTAGGCAAGTCAACGAGGGAATCTGAAGACTGCCCAGCAGCAAATCATCGTACACTCCATTGCGATACCAAGCCCAAGCTATCCATAACCCGCAGTATCTCCACCTTGAGGAAACTGTATGGTATTTGTGGCAAAAAGAAATCATCTGGCGACATCTGGTTGGTTCATCGTGGCCCATCCCGTTCCTTGCACAGTCTGCAAGATGAAGGTCAGGCTGAGGGCCTTTCGTGGAATCCTGCAGCAGCCGGTTTGCACGCTGTCTTTCTTCTTTGCTCAGCCTGCCAGGTGATTTGACTCTTCTAACTGCGCTTATCCATTCGTTCACGGGTTCCCTCTCGTTAATCCTTTTCTCCGCTTTCCAGGTAATGGGTGGTGGGCGCTTTTAGTCGTCCGCACTGCGCTGACGTCTGGTTAGGAGGTGCGGTGGTTTGACACATGGCAAACCTTCAATTAACCCCCTTGGTGGTGTTGAGACGTAACAAAAACCTCCGCTGCCAAGAGATCCGACGTGAGGGTGACCAGATGTCAGGTTGCCCGAAGCGTTGATGTTTGGTCGCAGCCTCAAGGATCATTCTAGTTGTGATGGCTGATGTCACAAGACAACCCGAGGACCCAGCCCTTGCTTCGTTGTGTCCACCTCCCTGGGAATACACAGGCACACCCACTCGTCAGCGTGCCAGAGTGACACGCCTACCGGACGCTATGATCCTCGTATCTCATACAATGTTTTACCCCTCTCTCTGTCTTCCTCCTTTCTAGTCGTGGTCAGCTCTCTACAAGACAGAAATAGGTTCCTAACTTAGTAACATCACTAACGATACATACAAAACATGTTTAAAAAAAAAAAAAAAACTCAGAGCTCGTGGCCTCGGCCCAGTTCATCTGCATTCTTATTCCGGCCAATGCAACCATCTCATTCGTCTCCCATTTCTTTCCGACCTTTGCTTCAGCCATGCAAGAGGGTCATGGCAGATCTTGACCGAGAATTTAGCACCTTGAATATTGTATCCTAGCTTTTGAATCGCCCATTCCATGCAACAACAGTCTTTCTCCGAGGAGCTAACGCCTCTTCTTGCGGTGTCAGATTTTGACTAAGTTACCACACAAGGTATGCTTTACCGCTTTCTTTAATTTGGGCAAGGTCGACACCCTGACCACGGCTATAGGCGTCACATCAGAGAATGCTTTCTCTGCAGAAGTCTGGCAGAACAAGTACAGGCTGTGAAGACAAACCTTCCCTCTTGAGCAATCCACATTTTCCAAATAAGCTCCGCCAAGCTTCAACTTTCATGCGACTCACACACTAACACTTTCTTTCTCTTGTCCACAAAGGACCTGCACCAATGCAAATCGAAACCATGTTGCGTAACTTACGCACTTGGCATTTCACGAAGATTCAAGCTTAATTCTAATTTCTAACACGCATGCTGTAATCGATTCTCAAATGCTGCTGTCTCATGAATACACGTGCGATATACACACCAATGCTTGGCTTCTTTGTGTCCGACCATGACACACCTCAAAGACTCAGTACTAACACTTTCTAAATCGTGCGATTAAAGTGGCTCTCACGAACACTTATGAAAAGTTAACTGCTACTCAAGCGTGCCCTATAGCTTTAAACAACTAACCTTGACTTGGCGATGTAAGCCTACCAAAAAAAAAATGGGAATCTTACCTACTAAACAAAACAACATATTGTAAAAACAAGGTTCCAAAAATGTACTTATGCGAAAATCATCTCCTTAAACCGCAATCGAGGCGGGTGCTGTCTGAAAGTTCCTGTCAAACAAGTCAACCCGGGATTACAAAAGGCACACATATCATTCCACTCGCTGCAGAGCCCCGATACCTTTCGTACTGTCCCCCTGCCTTTTTGGTATTGCCCTCGGAATGCACTGCTTGGTTATGACCATATCGAGTCACCTGACTGCCACATTCTCCCCTGTCAAGAAGGCTAAACCTCGAAAAGAGCCAAACGAGGGAGAACACAATTGCCCCCCCCCCCCTCCCGACTTTTGTCCTCCTCCGTGGCGAACGTCGCTTTCTTTTCCACCTCGTCTGGTGACTCGTACGCGCTCAGTCAAAACTTAAAATGACAAATGCACCTTTCTAAATCTTTCTCGGCGTTCCCCACAAGGTTTAGTGCCTTTAGATTTATTCAGCCACGTTGTCTTTTCTGACGTAAGTCCGAGTTTGAGACGCCTCTTTCTCTTGGCACCATTTCTGGTTCTCAGTTCCGAGTGCCTTTCTTTTCTTTGCGTTGGTGGCTCCTCAGCCTGACTTCAAACTTCTTGAATTCCTGCAGAAAAATTTCGCCCTCTGACTTAAGCTTAAGCGACTTAAGCGACTCCCGAGCTAGCTGTTTCCTCCTCATTCTTTGCACTGAGTTCATTGTAATTCAGCACCTGATCTACTTTCTGGATTTCTGTCGAGGAAATCAGAAGAAGTTCCTCGTCCGGCTTAACTATGCCTCCCAAGCTGGTTACTTCATCTTTATTTTACCGTGTACCACATCGTAACACAGCACCTTATCTTTTTTTTTTATTTCTATCGTGGAAATCAGAAGGATTTCCTCCTCGGACTTAACTACGCCTCCTGAGCTAGTTACTTCCTCGTCCTTCTCTGTGCGGTGTTCAGCGTCACAACACAGTGCCTAATACTCTTTCCGAGTTTCTGTCAAGGAAATCAGAAAGATTTCCTCCTCCACCTTTACTATGCTTCCCGACCTAGTTGTCTCATACTCTTTCTTCATACTGAGTTCTTCATCGTAGTTCAGCACAGCACCTGACTCTCTTGCTGAATGTTGGAAGGGGAAATCACAAATATTTCCTCCTCCGGCTGAACTACGTCTCTCAAGCTAACCGTTTCGTCCTTCTCTGCACTGTGTTCCACGTCGCAACAAAGCGCCTGCTCCTCTTTCTGAATTTTGGTCAAGCAAATCGGTTCCTCGCGAAATTCCTCTGTGGAGAGCTTGTATTTAGCAAGCAAACCCGCCTTCACTAAGCTGTACTTGTCTTCCTCGTCCTCGCTCAGTCGGACTACGACCTTTCTTTTCCAGGCATCTGTGAGCTCGTCCTAATCGAAAGCCACTTCCTCAATCGCCCTATGAATTTAAGGCTTCTTTAACCTATGGTTAATCTCCACACTGAGCTCTGCTGCCAAGAGCAGCAGCTCTTTTTTTAACCCTGTAAAATCCATGCTTTTCAAGAGCTGACCACAACTTCCCCTGTGTTGACCGCACACCCAGTGGCGATCAACTATAGCTAATTGCTCGATAGAACCCTGTCCTTATTGTCCGGCAAAACATAAGTCGCTCAAGCACTCACCCAATGTTGAGCTTGCAAAAATTGTGTCTGCCGGAGCCATGTTCCCAGGTCCATTGATCCTAGATGGTGGAACTGCCTTCTGCTGCTTTTCGTTCAGTTTCCTCGAGTCGTCCTAGACTCCACGCCGTTACTGTGATGGTTGCGTCTCCCTGGAGGTCTGCCAATCCCGGATCTGCAGAAGTCGCTCTTCCGTCGTAGCTTTCCTCTATCTTCAAAGTTCGTGTCTCCTAGAGCCACGTACACAAGTCCGCTGATCCCAAACCATGAGGACTGCCTTCTTGATCTCTTCCTTCCAGATTCCTTGAGTCATCCAAGACTCTATGCCATTACTGCGACATTTGTGCCTCCCTGAGCCACGAAGAGGAAGTCTGCTGATCCTGGATCCGCAGAAGTCACTCTTCTGTCTATAGTTTTCCTCGATCTTTGAAGTTCATGTCTCCCGGAGCCACGTACACAGGCTTGCCTATCCCAGATCGTGAGGACTGACCTCTTGATCTCACCGCTGCCAAGTTGTTGCGGCTAGGGTGGCGTTCAGGGCATGGTATCCACCAAGCCCATCGACTATGACGTCAAGTTGTAGAAAATGAAGGAAAAAGGGTTTGTTTAGCTTTGTTACATGGCTCCAGTGCAGAAGCCCACTACATGCAGGAGCAAGTTAACGTCTCAGTTCACATCAGGACCCTCTGTTCACACTCTCGAAAAGTATCTGCTTTTCATCCTGTCGTCTTCCCTAGGCGAATCGACTATGGAATCTGAAGACTGTCAAGCAGCAAATCACCATCGTCGGCTCCATTGCAATACCATGCCGAGGCTATCCATAAGCTGCAGTAACTCCACCTCAAAGAAACTTTTTGGAATTTGTGACAAAAAGAAATCATCCGGCAGCATGTAGTTGGTTCGTCGTGGCACACCCCGTTCTTTGCACAGTCTGCAAGGTGAAATTCAGGTTGAGGGCCTTGCAGCATCCGAAATCCTGCAGCAGCCGATTTGCACGCTGTCTTTCTTCTTCGTTCAGCCTGCACGGTGAGGCGTGGGCTGTGGGCCTTTCGTGGAATCCTGCTGCAGCCAGTTTGCACGCCGTCTTTCTTCTTTGCTCAGCCTGCTAGGTGATTTGACTTGTCTAATTAACTGCGCTTATCCATTCGTTGATAGGTTCCCTCTCGTTCATCCTTTTCTCCAGTTTCCAGGCAATAGGGGGGAGGGGGGGAGCGTATTTAGTCGTCCACGCCGTGCTGAAGTCTGGTTAGGAGGTTCGGTGGTTTGACACGTGGCAAACGTTGATACCCTTGGTGGTGTTGAGACGTAGCAATACGTTCATATGCACACAAAAGCATACATAGCTAGAGAAATTTCAGTCTTCAACAAATGTATGTGTGGTTATGCTGGAAGAGTGCCACTCATAAGGACATATGCTCTGGTATTTTATATGAAGAGAAATTAGTTACTACCCAGAAATAAAGCAAGCCTGAAAAATTATGGAGATCTGATGCACACGTTGGAATCCATGCAGAGCGAAGCATCAGTCAAGCTGTGTACTTCAAGTAGTGCACAACTGAGTGTTCTTCTATCCTATGCTGCATGAAACCTCATACAATGTTTATGTTTGTCCACCGCAAAAAACAAAACTTCAATCTCAAGCAATTCTTATGTTTATGCACTACACTGCTCACAAGCTATGCTGAAATGAAAACACCAAGTTAGGCGGATGCACAGTGAGATGTCTAAGCAATGATATCACGAGAATGAAGGCTATGTATGATGCATGTCGAGAGCAGGCTTCTCACCTGATATGTGTAAACTTAAGCAAGATCATCAAGAAGGCACGTAGTACGATTTCTGTCACAAGAGGCGCATTATCAGGTACACGAGACAGCAAACAGGTATGTGTACGTAAACAAAGGGCAACGACAACACGCCCACGGCTGCGTTATCGCACATGGACATAGACGGGCACAAACAACGCTCATTACCGTGCGCGTGCGCATTAACATGTTCAATCGCGTCATCCTCACGACAAAATGGGAAAAACTCCGGTAGGTTAAGGTCCTGCAAACTTGCGCACCACAATTTTATGTTATAAGCACCAGGTACCGAGTTGAAATATAACACGTATCACATGTCGTTAAAATGATGCGCGAATTTTAAGGATGACTAGAAGATTAACGAGAAAGAAAACAACGCCAAAATAGGCGGCAGCAAACATGGCTTACGTAACGTAACCGCCCTCCTTGAGAACGAGGATTTGTACTTGCGAGCAATATGCATTGTCGGTACACAGACAAGCTCTCAATCGGAAACTGCTCATTGAATGTCGCTTTGACGAGCCGTCAGCTGTCAGCGGACACAGCATAAATATGCAGCAACCATTAAGCACCGCATTGTTTACCTACTGCAGCAAAATCCACTCATGATATATACTTGTGGCAATAAGACATGACGAGACCTTTTTCGTCAGGTTCATTTGATGTTATGCGCCTGGTGCGTGAGCACAGGCTTAAGCTCATGAAGGAAAGCAGTTGCAGGAGCCTAGACACCAGCAAACAAAGCAAGTAGTTACCTCTAAATAGAGTAGGGGTGTATCAAAAGTTCAAACGGACATGAAAGTGGCAGAAATCAGCAGCAGAAAAACGATCATGAATGGAACTCCGATAGGTAGCTGAAAGCTGAATCCGATGGTAGGGGATGAAACCATAGCGTCTCCTACAATGTAATACACGCATTGACTACAGGGAACTCTGGCGCTGCAGTCGTTGTCCACGAGACGTTCATTTGAGGGATCGCCAGCCGTTTGTGCGCAAGCGCGAGAGAGAAAATCTGGGGGCTTTTGCACCTTGAATATGGGGCTCTTGCATTGCCCAGGGGGCGCTGCGAAAAAGGTGCTAAAAAGCGCCCTCTGTCCTAAAATGGGTCGCACACTCTTAGGCAAAGTTACACCCTTTGGCTTGCCCCTTCTGCCACACAACAATAATCGTTATCTGCCTTGACGCGTTTCCTTTCTTTAACGCTGCGAGCCCGGAACTTTCCAGTAACGAACGGCACGCGCGTTATCAGAAGGGGCACTCCAAACGGTGTAAACTGTTCTATGCTGATAACACGCGTGCCGTTCGTTACTGGAAAGTACCGGGCTCGCAGCGTTAAAGAAAGGAAACGCATCAAGGCAGATAACGATTATTGTTGTGTGGCAGAAGGGGCAAGCCAAAGGGTGTAACTTTGCCTAAGAGCGTACCAAGCCAAAGCCACCTAGAAAAAAAAGGAAGGCCTCCGCACGCCGGTGTGACGTCACGCTAGTCGGATGAGCCGGACCACGACCTAGGGCGCTATTCTGGACATTCCGCCATTTTCTTCGGTGCGTGACGTAGGCGCGACGCAAACAAAATGGCGCTGGTGGCCAAGTTTTGCTTACGTAACGTGACGCCAAGTTGACGTTTCGCCTAAGAAACTGAAATGAAGGCACTGAATGTAGCGTTATCAGTAAAGCAAAACAGTTTTCCTCCGCAGTAAAAATAAAGCAGCTATCTCAAAGCATATGATTATTCGGTCGAAAACGCTTCTCGCTTCCGTCGTCTGCTGCGTACAAGCCATCGTCTGCTTCAATAGCTAGGATGCGTGTCCCCGGAAAATGGAATGAGTCATCGCATGTTGGCGCCAACGCGCTTGTTTCCTTGCTTGAGACAACATATGCGACCTACCAGTGGTGATGCGCGCACGTTCTAGGCCACGTTATCGCTATCTCGTGAAACGCAAGTGACTCAGCCCGACTCGGCTGGCTGAGAAACGGCCGTATATCACCGATAGCGTTGCGCGCGCCAGAGATACCCACGCAAGCACCGGCGCTGCCATCTCTTGTTCATTTCGCTGGTGAGGGAGGAAACTTCAAGGCGCCGCCTTGCGTACATTTCTTTTTATAAATTAGAAAGAGGCCGTTGTCATAACTTTTGATTGTGCGAAAAGGCATTAATCTTGATTACAATACAAATGCAGCAATGAAAAGTGGACAACATTTCCGAAAGTTTGCTATGTTCAACTAATATTATTTCGTATAAACGCGTTCTTTTAAAAAATGATGGCCCCAAACACAAATGACAACACCACCCGAGAGCGATGCAAATACTATGGGCACGCGTTATGAACAAAAGATTTTCGTGGCGCCTAACGACGGGTAAAATGTGGCGATACGCATTCCTCTCGGCTGCCATTGCATGTGGCTGCTCATTAGCATAATTCGCGCGGCTCGTCGCAGCAAAAATTATGGCAGAAAATCTCAGCAATGGCGGCCCAGCGCAACGTCACGCATCGTCAAAATGACGTTTACGAAACAGCCCTTCCTGTGAAGCTCCTCACGAGATATTCCTTCAGCCAATCAGCAAGCTGGCATGGCGCATATCTTGGATCGCCACCACATATTCGCGCAATTGCAGATGCATTGCACTGGCTTCTGCACGCTACCGCTCCATTCTTTTTGAAGCGCTAACATCACAATATATCTGCAAAGGACCAAAAAAATGTATTAGTCCATAAAATTTGCAGCGCCACGTCACGTTACGTCATCTTGATGCAAACGCACAATGACAATTCGCAAAACTTCCGTTTCCCGGCACAAATTTTAAGGCACCTGAGCTAGCCACCCTACCTGAGCTCTCCACAGCCAATCAGAGAGTAAACATGGCGGATAATGGCGGCCGTGCACCCGCCATAGAGTTTCTCACTATAACCCCTAGAGGGTAATCTGGCGCCACCGTCTATGGGAGTTTCTTAAGGGGGCACCGTGCCGTCATGGGAATGACGGTATATGTGTCTGCGAGGCTCGTGTTGGCTGGTGTTGTAAGAGGCTTCGTCTAAAACGTGGATATGGCTACGCAAATAACGCGTTCTCAAAGTAAAATCTTAATAAAATGTTTCCATTCACGCATATTACATCTTTACTCACCCACGATGCATGACCATGTGAAGAAAAGCAAGAACAGACGACCAACTGTTTCAAAGCGAGCGCGAACCTTGTCGTCTGTCCTCCAACTTTAGCGGCCCACTGATACTTTTTACGTAACATGTAGTCGTACACACAATAACAAGTTCTCATAGTTCAACAAAACATGTTTTCGCGTAATAATAAAGCTAAAACAGCTTTTTACGTGCTGTTCTAGTAGAAAATGAATCATTGTGACAGACGGAACGGTACTTGCCAAGCGCGTCTTCAAGGTGTCCTGTCTCTACGAGAACGATGCCAATCCGAATCCACAATATACCGGCATTCCCATGCATACCACAGCGCAGCAGCGCCAGATTTCCCTCTAGGTAATGTAGTGAGAAACTCTATGGCACCCGCCATGCGTGTCGAGAATAGCACCCCTACTGAACTCCAGACCTGCACAGGTCTCCCTCCTCCAGCACGCCTGTTCTAGTTCACCCCTTTTGCCGCTAGGGAAAGAACGTACGAGCAGAGTGGCGCTAGTTATAACCTGTTCGCTGTCGTCTGCTTCTGCGATCTGTTCAGCGCTTGTCTTGCCATTTCGGCAGGCACAAAGCGCTTGTATTGGCGATAAATGAATAAATTCACAAATATACAAAAGAAGACATATTTGCGAATGCTTTGCGTTTGAATAGTGAAACTAGAAGAGGAGGAGTGGTGCAAGAAATGTAAACAACGAGCATAGGTAGCCGCTGCAATGCTAGATCGACGGCATAAATTTCCCTTTCCTAGCCTCCTTAAGAGACTGGAAAAATTGTTTTAAAAGATTCATAGGATAATCTAGGTTTTTTTAGTTGATTACAGACAGCCTAATGTCGTAGATGACATTAGGATTTACTGCTGTGCGCCTTAGTGAAAGGCGTGCGTCTATTTGTCGTACAAAAATCCCTCACGTGACCTGATCCTAGGTGCCTAGGGACAGCATCGTTTAGAGATTTTTGAGAAGGCGCTTTATTCTATGAAGGCGCGATATGGCGCGATGCTGGCGCCGAACGACGCCGTGGCGTGTTCGTCCTCAGCATGATAGCATATGATGATAGTTCTCTGGACCGCGCGTTGTTCAACATTGCACATGTGATTGTACGTGCGTTGCTTGTGTGTTGGTTGTAGGTTCTGTGTTACTTGGCGGAAAGCCGTGAGTAGTGGCGGTGCGGCAGTGCGGCTTTGGCCTCGGTGAGCTCTGGTAGTACAGAATCTGCGTTGTGTGACCCGTGCTTTCTTGAGAACCGGCGGTGGTGACGATTGAAATATCGAAGTGGCCTAGCGCCTCGGCAGCGAAGTTCTGCGAACCGCAATGTGGCGTCGCCGTGTCCGACTTTGCTTAACGGACATCGAGGGATGAGCTGCTCGCTGCAAGTCATGTAAATGAAACTGCGTCGACCGCCCACTGTTCAGCGCTGAATGTGTGTTTGGTGTGCTGTGCTTGAAACAATTGATGCAGCCGTGCAGAGGGGGTGGCGAAGGAGCAGAGTGGCTTAGGGGCTCCGTTTGCGTGTTCACAGACATGTGCTCCCGTCTAATCTCATTAGCGGCTGTCGCGGGATTGTGGTGTGCTAGCTCCTTGCCTAGTATGAAGTTTACGACGCTAACACACAGCATGTTCACGTTTTTCCGCGCTACATGTCATTTGCATGACGGCCGAGTTGAAAACGAGACGTATGTCTGTGTTCTTTGCGTTTGTGTGTTGTAAATTACTTTCTATTGTGGAAGTTCTGGGAGTCTTATTACGCAAGGAGTGCGAACGTAAACATAAACACATGTCTGTGTGAATCAGCTACCGTATGTTGCGACGCTCTTCCGTGTGGTAGACTGATGCATGGTGCGCATTTATTGCTGTACTGTTGTAAAAACCATTTGTTTATTCACTCAATAAAAATGTACGGCTTCTTCGCCGCAGTACATTTTAATTACGCGGTGAAGCATACTAAAAGTGGGAGGGGGCCGCTATCAGCCAGCATAGTATGTCCACTTAGGCGACCTGAGAGGCGGCGGGTGCGCGAGTGTATAATTAAAGAACTCTTATTATGTCCGGTGACAGTGGCCCCTTTTCACTTTTAGTATGTTTCACCGCAGTACATTGCTTAGGCTTCACCGCGAAATATTAGTGTATTGCGAGAAAGATAATCGTAAAAAGCCTAATTATGCAACGTTTCTTTTGTACCTTGCTACACCGCAATACAGGGGTGTAAATAAGCATCATGCAGTAAAGCATACTAAGAGTGGAAAGGGCACATAGGTTTACACTGTGCTCATTATTTTCAATTGTGACATAATTTGCAAGTGCATCTGTGCTCGTGGTAAGCTTCATTGACAATTCTTTGTACATTACAAATTAATATTGCAGGGAAGCTTACTAAAGCACATTCGCCATTATGGTATGTGTTATTCACCTTCCATGCAGGAGCACAATGTGGATTCTTGCCCCTGCTTTTGGCTGGACTGCACATGCTATTTGAGAAATGATTCATTTCATTGATTCATTCTTTGATTAAGCGCGACACCTAGCAATGGGTAGCCCAAATATAGATTTGAGAACACCAAAACGAATTCAGCAGTAAGAAGCTAAAGGGTTGTTTCGGTGTAGAGCAGTGGCCAAGTCTGGATATGAAAGAGGAGGAAGAAAAGCCGAGTCTTTCCACTTCAACACTGGGAGGCACAACTCCCACAAATAAATACGACTCTTACTTATTTTACTTTTAAGATTACCGACTTGCATTGGCAAGTGTTTCACAAATGCTGCATGAAGTAAGCTTTCTGCGCATATTTCACCAGCTACTGCATCATTGTTTCACATTATGAGTGAAACTGCAATTTTCTTTATGCCACAACTTGCCCAATCTTGTGTTTTGCAGTAGGATGTTAGCAGTGCTATTAAGGCACTTAAATACTCATGCATAGTAGTAGAGAGAAAAAAATAAAAGTAAGAAAGCAGTGGCTTTTCGTGCGTAGACTATGCATACACCTGGTGATCTTATGATCATTTTTTCCCTATCTGCTAAACCATTCTAAACAAGAAAAGTTTATACACAATTAGTTTATACACAGACCACAACTAAACCACACTTATTGTTGGTAAGCAAAGTATATTTATTCGGTGACATTTTCTGCAGCCCTGCTATTGGGCTTTCCTTCCTTCATTTTCACCTGTGCAGATTCATTAAGAAGTGATGAGACAGTTTGACAATTTTAATCGCTGAAAGCCTTAAAACCTTTTTCAGGTTGTTTATTCTTGGTTTCAGACTCTGCACATTGCATGTTTTCTGTGTTTGTTGCTTTTTCTTTGAGGGTAGGGCATGTCAACATTTTTTACACCATGTCAAGTATGTGGCGCCATAGACTGTTCTTAGATGGAGTCTTGCCCTTTCATTCTGTACAATATGATGTCGTTTTTTGTTGTGTCCAAGGCCGTTTTACAGCGTGATTGTAGCATTTTGCTAAGTTTTGCCTCTGTCACCCAAGCTTGAAAGATTGCTACCCACTGCTGGTGGCATGACACATGTGACATTTCTTGAAAAGAATATTAGGTAAATTTTGGTGTGGGTGGGAATCATACCTGGGCCTCCGGAGTGCGAGACAAGCACACTTCCCCAATGCCACGGTTGCTCCACGGTTCTGATGGGCTAAATGAGCGCCCAGTGTGTGCATCCTTGTGCACGTCACGTCGCAGCGCTAGTGCGTGCGTCGTTGTGCACGTGGCAGTGCAGCCAATGGGTAGGAGGTGACGCCACGTCACGAGTGTATAAAGTGAGTGCGTATAATAAAAAGCATTAATGTCCAATTAAATGTCGCTGAGTGGTCTATTGAATTATGAACTCCTTGTGGGCATATGAGGACACTAAGATGCTTGGCACATTTTCATTTGGTCTCACCAAGGCACAGAAAAGCGGCCGAGAGCTTGCACAGACAAGGAATGTGGACAAAAAAAAAGCATTTCAGCAAAAGGACTAATGCTTTCGCATTCCCACACATAAGCAGTCATAAGTGTCCCTGCCGAATTTATTATATCAGTATTGCCTTGCGTGGGGCAATTCTAACTCTCCAATTATTGTAATTGAAATTCTCTGCTGAATCCTGTGATTGAACCCTTCACTGATATATAGGGTGTCCCAGCTCACTGATATATAGGGTGTCCCAGCTAACTTTGGACAGAGTTTAAATATATGCGAATGCCACACAGCTGGACAGAACCAAGGTAATGTTGTTTGCCGACACTTGGAGATACTCGCATTACTTCTTTTTCGTTCTACCTAAATACATAATTAGTCCTAATTAATTATTCAGCTTCTCAAATATTGTTGTTAGATTAAAAGTGTCAATGAGAAAATTGCCATAAAAGGAAGTGTGTCACTTATCCTGTGCACTGGTTCTCTCTTTGAATTGCAATTTGTTGCCTATATTTGCTCTTTTGTTGCATTTCAGATTAGGAATGGCTATCATAATTGACATTTAACCATATTGCACACAATGTGGATCATATGTAATTGCTATATATGGCCACCATAAATATAATAGAAGTTAATAATTCAAGAATAGTGCCTTTGCATGGTGATGCAGCTATGAATTGTGGCTATAAGGTACCAGCACTGCAGGTAGCACTGTTTGTGCAGAATATAGTTCAACTCTGCTACTTTCAAACATCATTGTTTTTATCTGCATTTATATAGCTCCAGTTTCTATGAACAACACACATCTGGTGGAAGAGTGGCTTGCACCTGCAGTTGGGTCCAATTAATAGCCAAATTTCTGCCCGTTTTCATGTTATTAGCATATTAGTAAAGGCAGTCATTTTTATAGTAGCCTGGTTGCCCAGTGTAGAAGCCGCTGCAGGGTGTCAGGATCTCATACACATCTTCAGCTTTGCAGGGGACACAGCATCTGGCACATAGTTTGTCACAGGCCATGTATTCGGGGCAAGTTGAGTATTCACTAGCAAAGGTAAAACCAAGCTTGTTGGATATGAAGTAAACCACCTATATACTCAGTGGCCTTCATTTCGTGTGACATATGTGGTTATAGCGACCCTTGTTTTAAGCACTTCTTGTCCAGCAGTGGTCGTTTGCTTTTGAAACACTCAGGATAGCTTTCAGCAAGCTGGACAGGAATAACACTGAAAAACCAGCAGATGTTAATTGTCGCACTTATCATGCGAAGCTTCGTACAGTATGATGAGGGCGTAAATAAATGAGGGTGTTCCTCAAGGCCTTGTAGCACATGTCACGAGTTTGAAGGAACATGATTTATGGCACTTTTTTGATCGCATGCCATAGGTTTAGCAGGTGTGGCCATGGTTGAAGTGCGGTGCAAGGTCAAGAAAACAGATATCTATGAGCAGCACCCTGGTAAAGGAGACTCTGGGAAAACTAGTGGGAAGCCTGTTGAACATCTGGTTGACCCACTGGCTGGCTCCATCAGGCAAAGTATGATAAAGAGAAGGAAGTCATCAACACATCAGAAGGTTTTTACATCTAAACACTGTGTTAAGGCCATAACATGCCAACAAGTCTTAGTGCGCAGGCTATGCACGACCAACTACATATGCCTTCTGTTCGGACATTGCTCATTGTAACTAACAAGGCTGGAGTGGACAAAAAAAGAACAGCAGCTCCATTAATTTGGTTTCACTGGTATCAACAGTGTTTTGTAAGTGTAAATTGCCATACTCCCCAATGCCTTCTTGGGTGACATCAGCAAGGACCAGCTTGAGGCAAGGGGTAATAGAAGTCTTTACAAGCTAAACATGCATGCATGCATGGAGAGCACATTGTGTCCAAAAAGTAGGCACTTCACAGGGGCACTGGAGAAGGAACAGATTATTAACAGTGGGCAAAGACAAGCTACTAAACACCCAACACTGTTGCATGTAACGACCTCTGAAACAATCCCTCTTAAAGAGGAAATCATCTTTGTGTATCCATAAAGAGGGCACATGGGCAAAGCCCCTTCAGTAATGCTGCCAGCTTCAAAAGCCCACTTTGCACATCCTGAATGCTTCCTTCTTATGATTTTGCTGGGTGCAAGCATTCTACTGTCCAAAAGCTGTCATTGAGAGCACTGTTGGTTTGGTGGCAATACAGTTCAGAAGCGATTGCAACAAACCTCCTTTCCTAGTTGGCCTGGATGCTCACGGTGCTTATGAAGCAGCACCATGAGGAAAGCAAGGTGAACGGATGCCTCGAAGCCCTTGTTTGTTTATCACACTGTTCTGTTAGTAACAACCATGAGACTTGAAACCAATAAGCTCAAGTTAGGCACTCGCGTGCTTACTGCGGAGGATCCATAAAAAGCACAAATACAGAAAACTCAGGGAAAGGATAAAGCACCATTTAACACTTAGTATTGCTGCAGCCCACCCCCTTCTTTTATTTTGTCTGGTCGTGCTACATCTATTTACTATATGTAGGCATGAACTTAAGTGATGTTCCCAATCAGTGTCCAATTTTTATATACACTACGTGCTGGTTCAAAGAGGCTCGAAACACTGCAACGGAAGCTTCAAGTAGAAAAGGTGCCTGGAAGAAAAAAAAAAGCTGTGCTGCAACCATCTCGGCAACATCTTGTCCCCTTAATAAAAATTGTGCTATCACATCACTTCATACTAGGCAAGGAGCTAGCACACCACAATCCCGCGACAGCAGCTAATGAGACCAAGACGGGAGCACATGTCTGTGAATTCGCAAACGGAGCCCCTAAGCCACTCTGCTACTCCGCCACCCCCTCTGCACGGCTGCACCACTCGTTTCAAGCACAGCACACCAAACACACATTCAGCGCTGAACAGTGGGCGGTCGACGCAGTTGCATTTACATGACTTGCAGCGAGCAGCTCATCCCTCGATGTCCGCTAAGCAAAGTCAGACACGGCGACGCCACATCGCGGTTCGCTGCCAAGGCGCTAGGCCACTTAATTATTTCAATTGTCACCACCGCCGGGTTTTCAAGAAAGCACGGGTCACACAACGCAGATTCTGTACTGCCAGAGCTCACCGAGGCCAAAGCCGCACTGCCGCACCACCACTACTCACGGCTTTCCGCCAAGTAACATAGAACCTACAACCAACACACAAGCAACGCACGTACAATCACATGAGCAATGTTGAACAACGCGCGGTCCAGAGAACGATCATGCCGAGGACGAACACGCCACGGCGTCGTTCGGCGCCAGCATCGCGCCTTCTCAAAAATCCCTAAACGATGCTGTCCCTAGGCACCTAGGATCAGGTCACGTGAGGGATTTTTGTACGACAAATAGACGCACGCTAGTGAAAGGCAGATGATCTGGTAAAAGTATAGTAAAAGTATTCACGAGTAAGTCCTCCGCCCGATATGTGCAAATAGGCTGATCTATTCTGTTTCAAGGGAAGGTGAGCATATCTTGTTTTTAATATCGTTGGATGTCTAGCTCAGCAGAAAGCTTGCAAAAAATTAAGCGATCCCAGTGCTTTAAAACGTGCTGCACTGCAGGCCTTAAAAATCGTGTCACGGAACTCTTTTCAAACTGTAAAGCTAGCTTTTCTGCGTGGTACGGCGGCAGCATAATGGTGGTGCTTAAGATACGTACGCAGCGAAGCTGTGTACGTAATTCACTTTTTGAACTCGCGACGCATTCACAGACAATTAACTTTTAAGAGTTAAAATGAGTGGTAATCGTTCTGTCGTCGAACATTACGGTGGCTTCAAGTTTCTAAAGAGCGCAGACGCGAATTTTACAACGTGTACAATGAAACTGTTGTGTACGTTGCGAACTCTATACACAATGTGATTTATAATAATCTGCTTGAAAAAGGCAATAGGAGCGGCTATTTAACGCTATTTTAGAGAGCAGCGGACTACACGCTCCGACATTTTTTAGGTTCGGGCAGTCAACTTTTGGAGCCAAGTGACCGATCAAAGCCTTGTGACGTCACTGTCACTGTGTTAGCAAAAATCATCAACTAGAGAAGCAGGTCGTCACAACACAACAGCTGCCGTACTGATTACAACGCCGCACAGCCGCCCACCGCGTAGCAGACGAACAGGGTATAAAAGCGCCACCTACGGCCGTCGGTTGAACGAAAGTGGGCGCAAGCTGCTCCCATAGAAGCCGGATGTCTGTGCAGGTCTGGAGTTCCAGTGGGTCGTGAGCCGGACAGTCGACGCCGTCGGCGTCTCCGCGCCTAGGTTCGTTGCGCTTGCAGCTCTTGCGCGTCACGGATACTATGGCATGGGAAAATTAGTGCTGTCCTTAAAGTGCCAGCACCTTATAAATGCATATGCTTCGGTTCGAAAGCAAGACACTTATAGCTGACGCAAAAAATAAGGGGGAGCCGCTGGTTCCCCGCAGTCAACACCACCATAGAAAGCAACATTATTTCATACCTTCCTCATTACTTGCCTGGCGACATTTCTTTTTTGCGTGTATCGCAACACGACCTGCCTTATTGTGCTTGTGATGTTTGGTCGGGACTAAGACAAGCAAACTGCATGCAGCTTAGTCACTTTAACCTTAGACGGAAAGAAAGAAAGAGGAAAACTGCATATTGAAGACACAGAATATACTTTATTCACAAATGATAAGAACTGCATTCAGAAACAAACATTTTAAATCTACCATATACAATTATCATTCTCACTCTTGCATTGCGTAAAACAGTCCTCGCTGGACACACGAATATCGAGGTTCATTTTATAGTTAAAATTTTATTATTATAGGGTCACGCACAACTAATTCTCAAATAGAATAAGCTTCCGTCTTTGTTGTACCATTTCTTGTGGTTATTTTATTTCCACCCGCCTTGTTTGCAAGCCTTATTGGTCTTCATAAAATACTGAGATAATGGTGAAAAGTAAGTAAAAAACGAGAGGCCTACTCTCAGTCCTAAAGGAAAACATGCAATTAATGGATTGCGGTAGCATGGAGAGTTCGAATCATAAACAGGTAGCACAACGCACTCAAATAACATTTGAATTGGCCAAAATGCAGGGTTTAAATTTTGATAATGTAGGCAAATAAGTCCTAGCTACGCCACGTTTCTCTTTAGAAGGGTTCTCTCAACACAAACATACGTAGATGTTCAACAAAACAGAGCTTCATGAATAAAAAATAAATAATGAGAAACATCTCAGGCCTTCAAGGTCTGCAATTTTCGGTCGTTCTTGGCGTTGCGTAATTTGTCGTTTTCTGTGCGGCACAAGTTGTTCAGCAGTGTATTCGCTGCAGCACTTACAACATGCCCCATTA